>NC_044030.1:49852417-50155653 GCF_900496995.4 Aquila chrysaetos chrysaetos
GTGCTTCACAGCCTGATCTGTCCTGTCATGTGGGTAGTTTTTGGATTACTGATAAATCTCAAAGCAATTATTTTATGGTGGGCCCATAATAGTCTTTTCTTGGACACTTCATCCCTAGAAACCATTGTTGCCTTCATCATTTTTAAGGGCCCATCTCTTTAAGGGGAATACTGGGTATGGGTAAAGTCAGTTAATAACTTTCTGAAATGTAGGAAAAGCTACTGCTCTACAACTAGTTAGTACACATACAGGCACATTTTTGCGAGTGATACAGTGGAAGAGAAATCTTCTCTGAAAATGACCTGGTCTTCGTATGGAAAAATAGTATACAAAAATAAAAAGGCAGATTAACTAATTTTCAGATTTAGTTGATCTGCATTCAAAATTGGCAATGAGAAGTTGAAGACTTAGACAATTGCAGAATCCAGCTCTTGGCTCCAGATTCATCTGGCTTAGCTGTGCTGCCTGACCTGTGAATGTAGTCTCCTCAGGTTACTTCTGTGATCAGTCCAGAGAAATGGGCATTTTTATAGCATGATGTGGATCTTTATTACAAGGATTAATCCTCTTTTGACCTGAAATTGGGCAAAATCAATCTGGGCAATTACCTACAGCAATAGTCCGGTAAAATCTGAAAGCCATCTCCTGTGCTTTTGTTGCAATAGCCCGAATACATATCATGGTGTTGCCTCTTCTAGCACCTGAAATTGCATCAGGTTGTGGTGAGTATGACAACCTGACGTCATTTTGCACAGAGTCACATTCGAGATAGGGGTGATTCAAAATTACCATTTTTCTCTGCCACTAAGCAAAATAAAATGCTTATTGAGGTGTTAATCAAGTCTGTAAACATTTCATTTGCTCCCTTGGTATTCAGGTCAGTATGTAGATATCACATGTGGTTCCAAAGAGGTGCGTGTGGCAAATAAGCTATTGAGTGAGTCTTACTGTTATTTATAGAAAAGTCACTGGCACTGCAGCCACAGAGATTGTTAGCATATATGATTCATAGTGGATTTTTCTGGATTATCTTTTTGATAAGATGAGGTATAATTTTGACTTTCAGAGAATTACAGTATTGGTTAACTAATTAAACCATTCTTTAATTAATTCATTAAATTTTCATTAGCCTTCAATGTGAATGAACATTTACAATGAATGAATTAAATTGTATACGGCTTCTAAAATAATGAGGAAGCCCTTGTTAGGACTCTGCAACTCCAGCTTCCAAAGGAAAAATGAGGGTTAATTATGAAAATTCAGATTACATTGTTATTGCTCCATCTGCTTTTCACTGCCTTTGAAAGTTTGTTCTTCACAATTAAATGCTAATTGTTGTTTTCAAATATTTTACAATATAGGGAGTGAATAGAGCCTGCCATGGGGAAGCATATGGGCACACGGTCCCTTAACAAAAGGAAATCGGGTTGCAGTCACGGCTCATTCAGACTTGTTGGTTGAGTTTGGGCAAGTAATTTCTTTCACTCTGTCTCAGATCCCCTTAGACTTGTAAAATCGTATGCCTGCCTTATTAATTTGTGAAAAAAACCTAGATGTGCTTGGATGTCACCCCATTAAAATAATCAGTGCTACAATGTCTGCGTGTAGCAAGAAGACAGTGTGTTTCACTTCCTGTTGCAGTGTGTTCTGACCACCACCCTTTTTTAACATCCTGAAGGAGTAGTCAAAGTAGTGATTATAGCATCATCTTGTATCAGGATAAGGATAAGAGAGTAAGGCATGAGGGTAGGAAATTGGTAATGAGAAACAGGTATTTTTTAAAAGGCAAAATTCCTCCCATTACGTTAAGGATTTGATGCCATACCGCATTCTTATGCCTGCGTTATTTCATATTAACCAGAGATTTTGTACCATACATACCACTGTCCATTTGCCATGGAAAACTTGAAATTTACTGTCTTCTCTTTGCTAGGTACCCCCCTGAGACGTGAGTACATTCTTCCCAAGTGTAGGGGATGGGGTGCGGAGGACTGGCCAATGCCAAGACTCAGCCAGCGCTCCCTGACCTCTTCTAGGGCCAACACTGGTTGCAATTTGTTCACCAAGCCTCTTACAGCAAAGGAAGAATAAGGAAGACCAGCAGGTTTTGGGCAAGGAGCCGTAACTTACTGGTTTTCCTAATATCTCGACATTTCTGTTCTGATGTGTCAGGTTTGCCAGGTGCTCTCAGGGCTCAGATTGTTGTGTCACCGTTTCCCACAGCGCAGGCCAAGAAACTCTTTCTGGCAGCCTGTGAAAGACCACATAGCAAAGTGCTTCCTGGCACCAAGACCAGGAGAAGAATCTGTTCTTTCAGCTCCAAACGTTAGCCAGGGGTTGCACATTTCAAAGAGCTGACCAGCTGCATGGGGCTAGCTTTCTGTTTGCAGTTGATGGATGTCACCATTGTTTCATGGGTTTTGGATAGATGCAGTGTGCTAGAAGAAGTTTATGTAATTGTAGCACACCGTGCAGAAAGCAATGACCATTAAGTTGCTGCTTGGCAGCAAACATTGTGGAAAAGAGAAGCAGGATTTTCTAAGTCTTGATGACATTTTGTACCTTGCTGACTTTTTTTTATTGGAAGGGAGCTATATTGCCCAATATTACCCCCCCTAGCAAGGAGAACATTGCTGGAAATCTAGTTTTTCTACGCTTGAGAAAAACAGAACTATTACAATAGGATGTGTGCTACACTCCTAATGTAAGAAGCTTACTCAAGTTCATGAAGCTACATGGGATAAATGTAAAGCTGTGTTGAGCAGAACTGCTCACTTCTGTGAGCAGAAATATACAGAGAATATATCTGTGTTTTATGAATTTTACTTTTAGTAAAATGCAGCATCATTTCCTGTGAAAAATTCTGCTGCCTTTTTCAGTGTAATTCCAAAATATGGTGCTACTATAGACAAAGTTTTATGTCCACTGGGTGAATTTATTCCTCATAAAATGCATAAAAGCATAAAAAAGAAATATAGGAGAATTATTTTTCATGTGACTGAACTGTGTGTGTTGACTGCTGGCAGTGCTCCCCTAGGCCTGTGGTGGCAGTTCTGTTGGTTTTGGTTAGTTCCACTTGGGTATTGTATGTCCAGGCCAGCATGAACACTCCAAACTGGAATTTAGAAGAAAAAATTTAATTGAGATCAGAAGGTAAGGTCAGACACAATACCGAAGGCTCCTTGTTAGCAGAAACAGTTATGTTTCTGATGTTTTCCACTGTTTTTCTTTAGCAAGGTTTCTAGCATCTCCAATGCAGCATGTATGCTGATGATACACTTGTCATGAAGTAAACTTATTAAGGCTGCTATCACATAAATCCCAGTCAAGATACAGGAAGCGCATTTTGTCAGAGGCAGATCCAGTCAACCATGTGTGGTTTGGGACATTTTGTGACAGTCGACCATTTGCATCACATACTTTAAAGTTCATGGCCTGATTTTTTTTTTTCACTGTTTCACTAGTTACGAGTTTATTGGAGTATAAGATATACTTCACAAAAAATGCATATAATGGGATATGTGGAAAGCAAAATAATAATTTTCTGAGTCTATTTCTTTGTCCTGTGAGTCAGGAAAAAACTGATAATGCAGCTTATATAAGGTTTCAACAAAACCGTATCTGAAAAAAGCTAAAAGAACCCTACAACCTTAAAGCATTAGCAAGTCTAAATTACTATTCTAAATTACTCTTCTAACATGCTATGGAATTAATCATGACTTGCGTATCAGTGGATCACAAATTAGTAGCCACAGAAATAAGCAATGGTTTGCTATTATAAAAGATACATATCAAGATTTGCTCAGGCCATTTGTAAGTGTCATGTCAATTAAGAGCCTTGAGGTTAATATTTCTGCTCATGTTTTTAAAAGAAGAGCTGAGGACAATCAAGAGAGGTTCAAATGTCAGCTTTCACTGTCATACATGCAGTGTTTTGCTGATAGGTGTGCAGATGCATTTTAATTGAGTCCAAGATGCAGCTTGGATATGCTTGCTCTCTGTCAGTATAATTGCGAAAAGTACATATTTACAGTATGCCTAGGGCATTTAATCTCTGTATAATGACAGCAGAGCATTTCTGCTTATCAAAGAGGAGAAATCAGCATAGCCAAATGTGTGTGCATTCCTGCTGTGGTGTGTTTCCATTACAGATACATGCTACTCCTTGAGCAGAGAGACATAAATAACAAAACAGTTCCTTCCCTTTTTTTATGTCTGTATTTAAATCTGTGAAAGTGCATCTGGTTCTCAGAGGACAGCTCCTCTGGAAGAGTTTGTTAAGGTTGCAGAGATGCTACTCATCACACTTGCCCCCAGATAAATGCAGTGCTAGAATAACAGTACTACCAGTTCTTCCACAATTAAAAACTTTTTGTATGTATTAAGACACTGAAATCAGAAAGACAATGTGTAATAGTGCCATCTGGTGACCTTCTTTCGGATTGTAGAGTGAAAATATGTGATCTAACATAAGACATTTCACTTAGTAACACAAAAAGCCTTTAAACTTAATTTTTTAGGTTCAAACTCCCTCAAAGTTCAGAGTTATCAAGAGAGGGTATTGTTTCAGCCCATTAGAGAAAGCTGAGGGTATGCTGTTTCAGCATTGGTATAAAATGCTGGAGGGTGTTTGTTTCTTTAGTGATACTGACATTGAAAAAAATAGAACAATTTTTACATATCCTGATAGGCATATGCGGCTTCTCATTTCAGCTGAGAACTGTGGTACCCAGAAAGTTTGATGATGAAATCAGAATATTATTAAAACACTGTTTTCTCCAGCAAGTGGTATGACAGCTCCTGTAACAGGCCAGCCTTGCTGTTGTTTATTAGAGCTGTTTCGTCACAGCGTTTGTCATAGGATTTGATCTCCTGTGGGAACAGCAGATTCTCTGCACTGCTGCAAGCTGTGGCACGCAGTCACTTGCTTAATCCTTAGCTAATGGGGCTTAAGATGCTGTTCAACTTCTCAGCTGAAAAGAGCAACAATAAAATATAAAAACAGGCTCCTAGCTTTGCAGGTGAATGGCTTAGAAGTCTGTCTTTGTGTCCCGGCTGGGTCTACTCAGAGGAAAGACAAGAAGCCTGATAGTGTGTCTTGCTCAATAGCAGTTGAGATAATGAAAGATCATCTTAAACATTTTTTTTCTAGGTATGTTTCCCATTTTTTTCTACCTTGTTTTTTTTGGGGGGGGTGTGCGGAAGGAGATATGGTTGTTTTGGTTTGAGAACTAAGTAAAAAAAAAACTAGTCCATGTACGTTGTAGTTATAATAAAATATGGTGTCACATTTCCTTCACAGTAATTATAGTCACTTGGAATAAGAAACACCCTTCACTTGACTATGCAGATAATTAGTTATCCAGATTTTAGGCCAGGAGGTAATAAATGCTGGCACAGATCAGTCATCATGTACATCATGTACAACAAATAAGTTGATGTAGAGGCCCAGATCTGTGTGGGATGATTTTCAGTAAGGTACCAAAGTTGCAGATATAAAAATAAATATACAAATAAATAAATACTTTTAACAGGCAGACTATACTCACAAATAGTAGGATTTTAGTTTCTGGCAAGACACATATATTGCAAGACACATACCTGCAAAAGTATTTTGCACGTGAAGACCTTAAATTCTGGAAGTCAGATGCCTATGTTACCTTTTGCGAGCTTGAAAGACAAGACTATTATAATTTCAGTTTTTAGCTTTCTTTTTTTATTGAAGGAACTTGATTGTATACATTGCTCTTCTGAGCACAGAGAATGTAAGCAAGCTTATTGAAATAAACAGCTTTCATTAAAGTACCTCTAATGAGGTCCTGCATTTAGAATCACACCAGGGCTGAGGCTGATGCTACATCTGGAGATTGTCCAGTCCCACCCCACCTCAGGCAGGCTCAGCTACCACAGGTTGCTCAGGGCCATGCCTGGTTGGATTTGGATATCTCCAAGGAGGAAGACTCCACACTGCTCCTGGGAAACCTGTTCCACTGTTTGACCACCCTCACAGTAAAAAAAGATTTTCTTCCAAAGGTTAAGTAATGTCTTGTATTTCAGTCTGTGCCATTGCTTCCTGTCCTTTCCCTGGGCACCACTGACAAGGGTCTGGCCCCTTTACACCCTCCTGTCAGGTATTTACACACATGCATAAGCTCCTCCTGAGCCTTCCCTCCTCTAGACTGACTAGCCCCAGCTCTCTCAGCCTCTCCTTCTGTGGCATGCTCTGGTCTGCATACTACCCTGAACACCTGGAATAGTAATTGGGCAATTATTTTTCTTTCTGTCCTGGTTTCCTGTGGGGAAATTCAGGAATTCAGCTTCTTTCCCAAGACTGAAAACTGTCAATATTTTGCATCGTTGTTTTCATATCTGATTATTAATTTTCTGTGGGTTATCTGAGATTGCCGTTAATTTTATACAGACCCTCCTCATATTTCTTTCGTACATTCTCTCCAGGTGCAGTTTCTGTGCCCCCAGCAACTTTTTTTCCCTTCTTAAATATGTTATCCCAGAAGCACTACCACTGTTGCTGATTGCCTTGGCCAGCAGCAGGTCCGTCTTGGAGCTGCCTGGCATTGGCTTTGTCGGACATGGGGGAAGCTTCTAGCAGCTTCTCACAGAAGCCACCCCTGTACCCCCCATCCCCCTGCTGCCTCCGGCTACCAAAACCTTGCCACACAAACCCAATGCAACATGAAGTGAAAAGGAAGCAAGAAATTAAATTAAGCTGAGTCACATACACAGTCCCTGCATCAAGGTAGCTATTTGTGTATCAGGCAAAATTCTTGTTAGTAACCTCAGAGTCCAGTTTTTAGCCACTTCACAGGAAGAATCGGCAATGTGCATTTGTATGCTGTATATTAGGTGTTATAGATACTGTTGTCCCAGATCAATGTTCTATATTTTGCAGATTAAGTTATTTCTGATATATTTCAGCTTAAACAACTGTTCAGAAAGGGAAATCTTGCTCTGTGCAGCACTAGGTTTGAGGGAATGATATCGGGAGATGCTTTAACATTGGTCTCCTGGACTCCCTGCCTGCCTATTTAAGATACATTAAAGAAAACATACCAAAAAATGGGTATATGGAGAGGAGATAAAAGAATTCATTAACTGATGTCCATGAAGAGCATGATATAAGCCAAAGGAGAACAACCTGTCCTTCTGGTGCAGATGGAATGAGAACGAGTGGGGAATGGGGCACTTTTCTTACGGGGCTACAAAGTAAACGATGTCTGTTGAAAATGCTTGAGTTATGCCACTTTTTAATAGCATGAACCTGTTCCTACAGATCAGTTTGGCTCTCTTGCACAGCACAGCCCCATGGCTTCCTCTTGTTGGAGAAACTCTGAGTAGCGCAGAGCTGCCAGAAAAGGTTCAGTCCAGGAAAACAAAAAGCAAAGTGTCCTAAAGCACCACTAATGCCAAGTTCTGGAGAGTTGGTGTACATTATATAAATCCTTTAATCTCTGATTTCTGTTGGTGCATGAGCCTGGTGTGAAGTATCCTTGAGATTCTGAAGAAACAAGGTTGATGGGGACAAAACCTACTTTTATTTTATGTGTCATTATATCTAAAACCAGGCAGCCTAGTGTCAACATTTCTGAAATTTTGCTTTCTTAATTGTAGACTTAGTTTTTAAATAATATTGACACAAAGGGAAAGTTTTTGAGAAGTTTTGGTAGCCATTAGCAGGGCAGGTGCGTTGTCCATCACAGTAGGAGCTTTGTGATCTGCCAGCAGAAACAGGCAGCTATACTCAGTCACCTGTTTTATGCTAACAACTTGCTTTTTGCAGTAGACACATGTAGTTTTGGCATATTGTTTTTGTTGTTGCTTGATTCCTATGAAGCCTCTTCTGTGCAAGATAAAGACAAAGCACATAAGATTTGTGTGTAAGTAAATGAATTATTCCAATGAGACATAAGGAAATACAGTTTTAATGATAATAAACTCCAAACCATGTGAAAAATATTTCTACCCAGTGCAAACAGTTAATACTTTGCTTGTAGAAATGTACCTTAGTACCTGGCCAGCTATAGCAGAAAACAGATGAAACAGTGATGTGACTACGTTTTAGGAATTACTTTAAGCAATTTTTTTCCCCACTCTAAAGTCATCTAGAGAAATATACCAATCTCTGCTGAACTTTTTTTCAGGCACAACATAAAGAAGATCAAAGTGAGTGGTTTAATTGCTTTAGATTGCCATTATGAGCTGGCAACACTAACTTGCCACAGTGGAAGCCAAACACCTTCTGTGTGAGCAATCTCTAAAGTATTAACTAGGACTAACTGAATGGATCTGTTTACCATAGCAGTGACATCTCATCGAGAACTTGGACTTCCCAGCAACTCTCAACACCATTAAAATTCAGTCATCTCCCTGATTTTTTCTGAAATTACTAGTAACAGAGCAACTGATTTTTTTTCTCATTAAATGAAAATAAGTTTATTTTCACCTTTGTTTTACCAACTGTTTCTTCCTCAACACATTTATCCTGTGTGCCTCACAGAGGTTTGATGTTTTTCCTCTTAGAATGAAAAAAACACACCCTTATATTTGCCTACAGTTACAGCAACATTTTCAATTGTAAATGTAAATTGTAAATTTTCATTTTGGAAGGCAGTAAAAATGCACAGAAGGTCATATCTGCTTGCTTGCACTTATAACAAGGTGTGATTTGTGTGGCATAAGACACATGCAGTATGGGTATTGTGATCTGTCTTTATAGATGCATCTACAGTGGATATCTAAGTCAAAAATTCCTGCATTGCACCCAGGAAATGCCTTCTTCCCCTGTTACGTGCAGGGGGAAAGTATAGAACTTGATCAGAGGTAAACTGCTGTATTTAGACAGAGGCACCCCATCTCAGTCACCTGAACAATTTTTCTTTTTTAAATTCTTTACTCACTGTAAAGAATGAGGTTTCAGTCAATTTTACGGCTAATTTCAAAGCAAATTTGCTAAGAAAACATTTCTATTTAATTTTTTTTTTCTGTTAGATTTTGTGGCTAAACCGAAATAGTCAATTAATTAAACAGCCCTAGCATCAGCTGCTTTCCTTCCAGTTATTGGACCATGTCTGACAGTCCCTAAACATGAAGATGTTTCTAAAAGAGACAAAGAACTGGGCAGATATGTGAACATGAGCTGAGGTGCAGTGGGGTGCTGCAACCCACCTTTCTGAGGTCTGCTTTGTTCACTATCCCAGCAAGACACTCCACATATGGCAGCACAAACAGTCCTTAGAAGACTGACCAAGGTTACTAATACGGGATTGACCTCTGTCTGGGAGCCTTCAGCTACCAACCATGATGGATAGGTAGGACATGGTTTTCTGCCTAATGCGTGGGAGTTATTAGGAGGGCACTGCCATGAAGGCTTAAATGAGACTGAATTTCAGTTATTGCAAGAAGCTGGTGAATACCTTCAGTATCCAAATCACAGAGTCATAAGGATTTCAATTACCACCCCCTTCGTTCCCCAGCAGAAAGCACGTCACCACATCAGGAGGAGTAGAAAGGATTAAAACAATTGAATTGTAATGAGTGACTGCCAAATGCACTGTAAATGATCAAGAGGAGGGAGAGGGAGTAGAAAAATCAGCTGGCAGGCATTGTAGCATTGCCATTTTCTATCTGCCATGCACCAATGATAGAAGAATATCCTGAATCTTTATAAAAATAGAACTACTTTACTGAAGAGTTAAACAGGATGAATGGCAGCTGTCAAGCAAAAGGGTTAATTGCAGTTTTTAATGAGTTGCTTAGGAATAGGCAGGAACAGGCAGTGGCTGCTGTGGGCTTGACTGAAATAGACACACACAACAGTTTATTTATTTCAGGTTTTTCTACTCATAGCTTTATGTCCATGTCCTAAACATAGAAGTATTTATAATAAATCCTCTTAAGATACACCAACGCTTAAACTTCCATAGGAATCACAGCACACTCACTGCTAGGACACGGTGCAGAGGGCAGTGAAAGCTGTGGTTTGCTAATTTCTGCCGCACCAGTATTCAGTGCAGTGTAGTGGTTTCAGTTATCTGCAGGAGCTGCTGTGGCATTGCAGTGTTCTTGGCATTCAGTAGTAAAGGGGCAATTTTAAAGCAGTTCTCTAGTTCAAATGTGATAAGATATAAATTTTTCTTGCAAGGAGATTTATCTGTGTAGGAGTCCTCACTGAATCGCAATTAACTAGGCACTCTGGGACTAAGTAGGGCTGTGCGGGGTTGTTACTCAACAAGAGCGGCAGAAACATATCTGTTCTACCACGCACTGTCATAATATGGACTGTGAAGCAGGAGCACTTTGCAACTAGGCATACTTGCTGTTTGTAAGTCCAGTCCCTTCTACTCTGGCAGCTTGTACAGCCAAAGGCAGGTTGCTTCATGCTGATAGGCAGTGTAAAGTCATTCCGTTACTTGCTGTAAACAGGCTTCTTGCTGTAGAAGCATGCCCAAAAGTAGTGTGCATCTGAGGATGCTTTGGCATTTTGTGTCTGTGTCTCACTATAAGATAAAGGCAACAGATGATGGTAATGGTGAACTAAGACTATGTGATACCTGACTGGAAATGTTTTGGGAAAATTCGTTCTTGGGTAAGACCTAAATATTGCTGGGTCATGTGTTTATTTCTTCTTTCATGGAAGCACTCAAAATACCTGGGGAGAAGATTCTTATAAATCCAGCTGGCTATTTGATGGTTCTCTGGGTAGAAGATAATCTTTCTGTCCTCACAGGCAGAGAGTGATCTTTCATCCTGTATACAGAAAGGTGATAAGAAAACAGAGACATTCAAAGCAATACTATAAAACCTTCCATTTGTGACCCTATTACAATCCCTCCTAGACTTTAATCTTTTTACGTTCTTATAGGAGGCTATTAAGACTTGTGTATGATAGCTCAGGCATAGAATGAAGAGAAATATAACAGTGAAGACAACTTTATTTTAAAGGTCCATAGAGAATCCTCCTGTCTTGGTACAAGAAAACAGTTTTCCATGGAGAAGATGTTTGAATCCTGAAATCAAGAGTAGATAAACAGCCAGGGCCTCGAGCCCATGCACTTCCTCAGAGTCACATTGTCTAGTAAACAAGGTGATAAATGAAGCAGGACTTCCTTTACATATTAACGAAATAAAAGATTTCCTGGGATGCCAATTAATGTGTGGGAGCATGAATGGTTAATGTTTGCAGAAGTTGTTCTGAAAAGCAGGTCACTAAGGCTATGTGTTTAGAGAAGCAAAGTTAGACAAGGGAGCTGGAACCTCTGAGCTCATGTGAACAGTCTGCAAATTGCCGTGGGAACAAACCAAACAAATTATATTGTATACATCCTTTGGAGCAAGGAAGAAATGGAGTAAACCTTTTTCTGAGGTACTTTTTTGATCAACAGGTTTTACTGAGTGGTGTGTAGTTCTTCCACAGTGCTGTTGCTCAAAGTCTGCGTACACAGCCCAGTCCCAGATGTTTTAATCAGTCCTCAGACCCTGCATCATCTTACTCTATGCAAAAATTTGTGAAACAATGGTGAATAATGGGCAATTAATTTTGAGGAAGCTAGCCACCAAGGATAATGCTTCCTCTGTCATATTAAAAGCTTAAAAAGCCTAGTAATTACTTCGAGTATCTACATGACAGCTAGAAATTCAGTGCTGAACTGTTTTATTAACCAGCAGGTATCCACATATCTATCAGGTACCTGCTGGTTAATAAAACAGTTCAGCACTGTGAAGGGAGAGAAAATCACATTTCACATAACGTTCAATTCCGAGGAAGTCAGTGAGGCCTGGTGATTCAAAGCAAAGCTGTCTTTTAACAGACATGCCCTTGTCTTTCTGTAGAAACACCGTTTCTTCCAGCCATCCAGCAGGAAGCAGAAATACTTGATGTAGTATCATTTTACTTTTTTCCTACTTTAGGCACCACTGTTCACCTTACACAGACTTCGCATTCAGCAGCACTGTTACGTAAACTGTGCTATACCCCATTTTGTTGAGTGGGGCTTAATTACACAGCTCGCAGACAGAGTTCCTGATATCTGAAAAAGGACAGCATTGTGTAGGTTTAGCTCAGAATGGAATTTTTGCCACCATGAGGAGTGGTTACTTGGTTTTTAAATGAAAGTATATATTTGGCAGCACTGTTAATTGGCAAGGGTGATTCTTTGACAAATTCAACCAGCTGTTGAGTAACTACTGAGTCTCTCAATAGAAACAATTAAGATTTTAATTATTACATTGCTGCATTACAGTATCTGTCATCTCATTTGTGTGCTGTGCTGATTTTAGACATCAGGTAAGCCAACAACAGCACTATGATTCCTTTATATTCATGAGTTGATTTTTCTGAAAACTTTAGTATCATTTGGTCATTCTTAGGTAAGTGATGTTAGCCAAGAGTGAATTTCTGAATTATAGTGTCTGTTGTTAGGAGAGTTATTTAGGTAGAAGTGGCTGCATCCGATCAAATGGGGATTAGGTGCATAAGTGTAGAATTTTGATGATTTTGAAAATGTTTGCTAATCTTGGAAGGACCTAACACCAGTGTTCCTGAGCTGTGAATCTGCACACGTATGTAACTCTTCTCTGTCGGTAGTGTTCGATAGCTGAGCAGCTAGCTTGTACATCAGCCTAAACACGGTGCAGAAAAACTCAGCCATCCTCTGACATAGTGCCTGAGGCATCTCCTTATAGAAGACTTTTATGGGTCAGCCAGCACAGACACAAGAGGACTGGGCTTCTCACAAAGTGAAGTACCTCAGAGGTTTTCGAGATCTGACTGGACGCAGCCTAAGCACCTGGGCTGAATTCAGTGTTGTGCTTGCTTCGATCATGGGCTTGACCTAGAGACCTCCCCAGGCCCCTTCCAATGACTCTGTAACACCCTTGAAATTCAGTGTCTGCAACAGCAAGTTGGAGATCTAACTTCAATTTGGCCTGTGGGAGATCAGTTCTGTCTCTCTTGGCTCCCAGGTGAGTATTTTAACCATCAGGCTGTAGGCTGAAACAATGGGGGGCATAATTCTGCTTCTTTGGGGGAAGGTCTGCCGTTGATTTGCTGATCCAGGGATGAAGCATGGGGCAATGTGACTCTGGGCTTGCAGCCAGGACTCCCCTGCTTGCTAGAGAGGGCTCCAGCATGACAGATGTCTTACACGTTTCTGAGAAGAGTATTTAAATGAATTTTCAATTCTTCATTTTCATGGACCTGGATTGCTCTGTTTCTGGGCAAGGGAGAGGCAGAGAAGGGGAAGAACCAGTGACGTGAAGACAAGGTCAAGGGGCTAAACATATATTTTTCCCGGGGACCTCAACAGCAGTGGCAGTGGTGGTTGTGTGGTGCCTGTAAGCACTAAAGAGGCTTACTGCACCACAGTGTGGGCACTTCTGCACTGAAATGTGGGCAGCAGCAATAGAAGTGACCTTCCAGCAGGCAGGAACAATGCCTGCCCAGCTATCTCAGAGCAAGTGCTGACATTCAGGAGCCAGCCATGAGCTGGGGCACATAAGCAAAAAGGTGCACCTTCCTGCCACCTGGGGTGAGGTATCAAAACCTCCCTCTGTCTTTGTCCCCAGCCTCACCATGTCCTCCTGTCTGTCTTGGGAGGTTCCCTGCTCAGGGTCCTGGGATGAGCAGGACCCTGTTTTGAGGCACTTGTTTGATGCACTGAATGGGAAGCCTATGGGCCTCTCTTAGGAATTTGGTTCTGGGTTCATGTACCTAAAATGTGTTCACTGGCCTGAAAACTTTTCTTGGAGCTGTCTCCAAGTCTATGTAGTCTCTGCTATGTTTTTGCTCAGTGTATATTGGAATACAGCTCCTTTGCTATGCAAACAGCATCCTGCTAAGCAAGAACTATTGACATGATGGTAAATGAGGATGTAGAAACAGGGGTTAGTGAGGGTGACATTACTTTTGGTGACTGATAAACCTGCAGAGGAAGAGCCAAACTAACAGAATTTTTTTGATTCCTCATTAATTTCAAATAGGATGGTTAAATCAGGCCTCAGATAGCTCACAATGGCATCTTCTGCTACCCAGCTGCTGGCAAATTAGATCTGTGCAGGATAGTTTAAATTAATACTTGTTCCAAGAAAAAGAACAGTATGACATGTTTAACTCCAGAAGTTCTTGGCTCACTTGTGGGCTATGTTTTTAACTGAGGATTTTCCAAATTCCAAAAAGCATTATCAGTATACGTATTTATGAGTAATTTCTATATGTCCAAAGTATAAGCAGAATTCTTTGTAAGATGGGAAAAAAGCTATCCCTGTATTGCATTTATTGTTATAATTTATCTAATTTTATGATGTTTATTTTATTTCCTTTAAGTTGTCACTTGTAATTCATGAGCTCAAAATTGCAAGTGAAAAGTTTTCAGTTATCTAATGTTACTGTGTGCATACTCACTTTTTATCTACAGAATATTGTAGGTGTTCAGTAAAATGATGTATTCAAGGTAAAATCATTTTGCCATAATAAGACACAGAATGCTTCATGTGATTTCCCAATTTATATTCATTGTCTGTAGTAGATTTATGCAAGTAATGAATTTGGTCCTGCTACTGAAACACTTGCCATAAAATATTCTTCTATTAATAAGATTACAATCTATTATATTAGACAATAGGCTGCAACAATAGAGCTGATTAGTGTTTGGCTTCTTTTATAAAAAACATTCTTAATTAAATATTTTAATATCATTATGGAAAACCGATTCTAAATGAGTCAGCAGCTCCAATTGTGTAAGCCATGTAATTTTTGAAGATGAATTCATTATTTTTTTAAATTAAGTGCTCTTTGGGACCTGTTTACCAAGGGGATTAATTTAAAAATAATTAAAATTGATTACTTAAAAATGACAATACAGCAGACCCACAATAATCCACATATTTCTAATCCACACAAAAATTGACAGTGTCTCCCCTCTTCTCAGGAAAGACTTAACAGCAGGTTGCTGTAGCCAGAATTCCTAAGCCATTATTTTTTACAATGTCTGTTGCATGCAGTTAGTGCATTCTGAGATGTTATCATAAATAATTAACATTCTGCTGCAATTGTGAAGTGAGCAAAGTACATTTTGAAGTGCTTTATTCCTCTGAGTGCATGCTTTTAACTTACATATTAGTACTATCAAACAAATAATTCTCTGCAGCTGCAGAGGTCCACTTGGCAAATGAAGTGATACCATCCCACAGGGACAGGATTTCCTAGCAGCATGTAGTCCCTTGTATCAGTGCTCTCTGTGGCACCACAGGGCACCTGGTGGATGTAGTGAGCTGTTGCCATTCACTACAGAGCTCTCTGTTAACAGCTCTGCTGATGCACTGCTTCACTTTTTCTTCTAGAAATGTGAAATGCCATTTTTGCCAACACCTGAAATAATTTTTGAGTATCCACATGAAAGGACCTCTCCCCTTTCTGCTCACTTTGCATATCTTTTCAGCACCCAGGCATTCATGCTGAGGATTACTTGAAGCCTTAGGCTTTGCAGCAAAATATTGATGCCATTCATGTTACGACCACAGGAATGGAAATTATTTCCTATGTGACTATGCTGGGTCTGTGCAGTGTCAGGTAGTGCTTGGAAATGATCATATTTTAACTCAATTCATGCTTTCTTACATTGAGATTCATCAATATGCGACAGTATTCATCAGTGCATTTTATATCCCTTTTGTGAAATAACACTAATGAACAATTTGTTCCAGTGATGCAACATTCTAGTAGTTTCTGTGGAATAACAGTATTAGGAAGTCACTACAGATGGGACTGAGTCAGCAAAATGTCTCCTTGCCTGATCCCATGGAAGGTCCTAAAGGAAAGGAGCAGAGCAGGCGTGATCAGAAAGCCATTGCACAATGGCTAATGTAGTTGTACCTGAAGCCCATTGTAAAAGTCATGAAATACAAAATCAGGATCTCCTTCTCCAGTCCTTGAAAAAGAATAATAGACATTCTAACCGATTATTTTCATAAAGAAACATTCATGGGCCATGATTTCTGCCTTGGGGATTTAATTCCTTCCTTCCCCTTGCTCTAGAGACAGGACTATTCACTGCTACAAGCTATTCTAGCTTTTTTTCCATCTCTATAATAGCTTTGATACATGGGCTTTTGGCATTTTGAAAGAAGAAAGTGGAGGTCACAGTTTTCTTGAAGTCCATGTCTCTGGCTTAGCCAAAAATTTACTTAAGTCATCATAGCACCATGTCACATTATCACATTGCAATGCTATTGCTGGCAAAAGAATCCAGAGGCAGAAGTAGTGAAAGAAGTAAATTGGCTATGCTTTTTTTCCCAAGACTATATATGTAAATTTTAAGCAGAGATTTAGCTGCTATTCTTGTTTAAAGTAATTTTCAGTCAAAGATTAAAAAGAAACGAATTATGCATTGAAATAACTCCATTGGAATGCTATGAACAAATGTGTATATTCCATCACCAAAAAAGCTTTTTCACTAGCAAGCAAACTCCTTCAAAAAAACCCAATCCAAAACTGGAAGAAAAGGGGTGGACAATGCTACACAGTGAAGCCTTGCAACATCTAATCTTTGAGCTAGGGGAGCTTAGCTTTTGCTCCCTTCTGGAGCAGGGGAGGAAGAAGAGAAAAAAAAAAAAGGAAAATTTTAGTCCTAGTTAAAGTTTTTTCTGATAGAACTTCACCCTTAATTTTTTTGTTCGAGAGGTAAGACCTAAGAGAACAGCCTCTGAAGAAGAGGACCAGGGAAAACAGGAGACAAGAACATTTGACCAGTGGAGGAAGGTGTATTCCCTTCTGCAATTTAATATCACATGTGCAGTACTTCCCAAAGCTACGTCTGCTTGAACTTTCATAGATGTCACTTCTAAAGGTTTAAACCTCTGCCTTAGCAGAAGTTTGAGGGGAAATTGAATGAGGGGTTTTGGGGAGATGTGAAGGTTTCTAAGTCAGTTTCCTGGCCTGTCTGCATCTTAAATCATGAACTCCCTTGGATTAGACTGCATAAATGGCTGTGGAGGAGTTTAAGGTAATCTGCTATGCAAGGCAAAATGCCAAGGTACAATGGGTTTAAGGTGTCTTTAGCCACCCAGACTACTTAAGGAACCTGAGCTATGTTTGAAGTTTAAAATGTCATCTGGTTTCCACAGCTTGATGCTTGCCAGACCCCAGTGGTATGACTCAGGATGATGTGTTGAATGCTTGCTTTGAAATAGGAAATCCAGGTTGGGGGATGGTAGTGGATTTTTTTTAATGAAGGGAGAGTTACAGAAATGACGACATATCTTATCTTTTAGTACTGTTTTAAGGTACACTTTCTCAGTGTCACTCTGACTTAAATCTAAGCGCCTTATGTTTAGTTAAGCATAAGGACATCCTTGCATACTTTAGCATTACTGGTTTTGAAGGATATTTCGTAGAATTAGGTAAAATTAACTCATTAGAACTAAATGGGGTTTTATGGGTTGTTTTTCCTGGCTTTGCGATCTCTTTTCAAAACCATGGACAGCAGTGTGCACACATGCGTCTGTGCACGTGCATGTGTGTTACACCAGGGGAGGAGTAAGGGGCTGCTATGTCAGACTTCCAGCTCCTAGAAGGGTTACCTAAATATTCCCATGTTCAAATATGGGTATTCAAGGCAGTGTCCTCTCCTGTTGTTTTACTAAAACGTTTTATTTTTTATTTGCATTTGAAGGTCATTATTTCATATCATATCACTACGGTCATTTTGCATCCAAATTAATAGCTGCTTTCTTATTAAGCATTACAGGAACTAAATTCCTTTATAAAATCCAATGTAAATAGTCTGGCTTTAAATGGAAGCATTAGAGTAATATTTATTCAGACTTCCTGTCATATAATTTTTAGTTCTGCCATGTGGGATTATTTCACAAAGTGTGCTAAGTGGGTTTATTATGTGAACACAATGATTCAGTGCTATGTTGACAAAGTAGAATTTTTTTAAGTAAATCAGATTTCTCTTTTAATTTTTCATGTGATTTTGTAATATTCTATTAATATGGCTAAGTATTTTAATGGACATAGGTTCTGATAAATTAAATATACTATTACATTTACATGCCAGACTTAGTCAACCACATGATTTCCGAGGGAATTAATGCTGTTGCATCTAGCAACATATATACTGTCCTCAGTTTTAAGTGCTATTATAGCACAGTAAAGATGGCTTTTTACAATTGCTACGATGGGAGGTTTTAAAAGGCAGTGATGTAAATATAGTCCCCTGCTGAGTCCTTGAAGTTAGTTGCTATGTTCTGTGGCTTAAGCACAAAATATCCCATCTAGGTACTAGTAGAATGAAAAAGAATTTTATATAGCCATGAAATAGCATGTAAACTTGAATTAACTCAGATTGTCACTTCATGTGCAGTTCTAGTTCATTTGTAGTAGTTCTGACTATAGTCAAAACCTGCTTCAGGGCAGAGGTGTTTGTTTCAAAATTTTCATTTAGTTTACCCAGAGACAGCAATTATATGAACCTTCTTGCTTTTCCATCCTGAAAATAAGCAGATTTCTCAAAGTGACACATGTCACTGAGGTGCAAAAATTTGCTCACTTTCTGTAGTTGACATTGATTTTTGCAGATGACTATAAAGCTTCCCAAAGTATGCTTTCTGCCTAGAGTTCCTTCCTGGGAAACCATTTACCCCAGTTTGTCAATCTCCTCTTCCCCACTTCCATGTTTTAAGTGGGCAACAGAGATGATGAGATTCCATCCTACCATGCCTCTGCAGAAGTCTATCAGCAACTGTTGAAGTCATGAATGACCAATGAATCGTGTTGGCTAGAATTCAATTCAGAAAAAATAGGAGGTTTTGCTTATTAAAATAAAATGCCTAAATAAATAAAAAACAAATTCTGCTTCATTCTAAAGTGGAGTATTTTGGGGGGTGGGGCATGTATGTGTGTGTGTTGAATTTGCTACTATGAATATCAGCAGTTTCCATTTTATAATGAAGGAGAATTTAGTTCCTTGCACATAATCTCTAAGTACTTGTTGCAAAACCTGACAACATAGCACTGGGATGGACTTCTGTGTCCTGTTGCTTGCAATCAGAGGCAATTATGTTATGCTTTCCTTTGTATGCACTTGTCAAAGCCCCAAGAAAAGGCAGATAGAAGTACTGGTGCTTAGAATTTCACCATTCCCACATATGGAAATCCTTCTCATTTCTAGAGTCATTGTTTCCGTGGCCAGTTTATATCCTTTTGTTTTGTCCTTGTTTCACTAATAAATTTTTAAAATGCCTTTGTGTTACCATTTTGCCATTTTTCCTATATAGAGAAATCAAGCTCTGAGGTCTCCTCTTGTCTCCTGTTCACCTGTGTGTCCTTCCCAGCACCTGCCCTAGTCAGAACCCATGTTTCCTCTTGGCATATGACTAGAGCTGTTCACCATGTTGCAGCTGAGCCTTTGTCAGTGCCTTTTTGAAGTGTTGCCAGTGTCTACTGGAAATACTTTTCTTGACACATCCTAGCATTTAGCTTTTCCACAGTGAAAACGTGTACATGGCTCATCATCATCCTGTGACAGAATATGACCTTTCTCTTTTTCCATTATTTCTTACTGATAAGCTCCTTGCTGATAGAAGAAACTATGGAACAGTTATGTTATTACTTACTGAACTGTGATCCTCTAGGTTTTGACCAGTTCCATGTAATGGAGGTAATGGAATACCTACCATGG
This sequence comes from Aquila chrysaetos chrysaetos, assembly GCF_900496995.4. Classification (NCBI taxonomy): domain Eukaryota; kingdom Metazoa; phylum Chordata; class Aves; order Accipitriformes; family Accipitridae; genus Aquila; species Aquila chrysaetos. The sequence goes on from NC_044030.1 coordinate 49,872,115, forward strand.
TAAGATAGAATATCATCGTCTCTTTATAAAACACCTTTCTGTATATGGACATAATTGTACAGACCTATTCAAAATATGCAAGCTATTACTTAGCAATGTAATTTCGGTGATTTTCACTGTTCAGTTATGGTAGGTGACTTCTGAAAGCAGATGGATATCCTTGTTTTAACAGCAAGCTGGTGAAAGCAATGAAGTTCATCCATGGACCAAAAACTCATTAGAAATCATGCTAAAGAATTCCATTATCATTCTGTTAAATTTGAACAATGCTTTAATAAAACAAGAACACTGAGTTTACTGATTTGATTAGCCATCATGTTTGGCTTCATCAGTACTGAAGGAAGTGAAAATGCTTAGGGAGGGAGATAGGGACAATATACCTTGATTTGCAGCTTTCTGCCCCAGTAATTGTCTAAGGGCAGATGGCATGCACAGAATCATAGATTTTTTTCCACTGTCTTCTCATAGGCTGTTGTTGCTGATGTGTATTTCTTAACCAACATATACTTTCTATGAGGTTGTAAATTAGGTTCTATGAAATGCTTTGAAAGCTTTACAAATGGTTAAAAAAAAGCTGAACTGACCTGTTAATTCATCTGCTCCCTTTTTCATTGAGTCACAAAACAAGTGAAAAATACTAATGCCTTGAGTATGTCTCTTTTAAGGCAACATTTAGTCACTTTCTTTGACCTTTTCATATCTGATGGGGAACATCTGCACTGTTTTCATCAAACAAGAACAGACTGCAGTCAGTGTTGTCAACCTGGCTGCCTTATCTGCACAGTAAGAGCCATATTATGACACATGCAGAGAAGGACGTGGACTGATTTCCAGTGCCTCGTTAGTACAAAGAACTCTTCAGTCAAATGCCTGATACTGCCAAACACAATATTTAAGCCTCAACATTCTTTGTGAAGTCCAGCAAATCACAAGATGATAAAAGACAGGTGAAAAAAGCTGAAAACCAGCCTCCCTTACACTATTTCTGGAGAATGCAGAAAATATGTACACAAACAAAAATAAAAATAAACAACCCTCCATTCCCCTGCAATTGTTGCAATGGAAGACATTGCATCAATTAAAATTGACAAAGTGGGACTGGAATCAAGGAGAAAAACAGTGGATGGGAAGGCTGTGTAAAAATGACAAGAAAATGACTCTTTGGAACAAACCTTTCTCTGTAGGTTTGATAGAAAAAAGAAAATTCATGGAATGTGTACCTTAAGGCTTCGTTTTCCCTTGCACCATGCTTTGATCCTCCTTGACTTGAAATCGGTAAATAAAGCCAAGAACCACTCAAACAATTGGAAGATGTGCTATGCTTGCACCTGTAAGTATAGCCATTTTCTGTAGAGTAAGAAACAGCTGTGATAATGCACATGCATTTTAGTCATTGAACGGTAAACATAAAAAATACTGGTACAGCAACATCAGATCTAGAAGAAAGATTTAACTAAAGCAGAACAGATCTTGTACTGAGATTGATAGAACCTGCTATTTTAACAGCCTGGCCTAATGTGTACAACAACTAAGAAAATTTAAGCTATCCATGCCAAGGTTAATGCAATGTCAACATCCCTCCCTCATATCTCATAATGCCTGCAACCTCTGTGAAAAGTTAGGTCTGTACAAGAATTGCTCATGTGTTGATAATGCTATTTTTGTAATGACTAGAGGTACCTTGAAGCAGTGCATTTTTAGAACTCTGATGACATCACACAGTTTCAATGATTGCCACCGTGAAAACTGTGGTAGCTAAGTTGAACCAGGATATTTACTGTCACTTCATTTCCCTGATGATCATTAACTGCATAAGCAACAAAGACCAAGACTTCTAAAGGAAATTGATATGTGACTTCTACTAAATCTGAGATTTACGAACTTCAAAAATGCTATTTTGGCCCTCTTAGGCTGTGGAATGTCAGAACCCCTTGTAGTCTGTCAGCAACATTTAATTTGGAATTTATTCTTGTTTCATTCCAAGACTTCAGAAGCAGCACCAGCAAGTGCACACCCAAAGGACAGGCTCCTGCTCTTCTGCAGGATTCTCAAAAGGGTACAGAGCAATATCAACTATAGGGGTGTGTCCCTTTTGCAACCAGTAGATATTTTACTGTTGTTTCCAGACAAAACAAGTTCAGACCTTCATTTTGACTGGAAGGGCTTGCTCATTTCTTGATAGGTTTTGCCATTATCCAAATAACAGTGTTCTGGCCAAGGACTGAATAAGAAAGTGTAGGAGCTAAGGGCTCTCGTAAACAGCATAAAGTGCCTGGCCTGGGTGACTGACAGAGCCTTGCTGACACAAGCACCCATCTAGATCAGTTGAACAAAGTACACCAGAAAACAGTTTTCAGGCGGACCTGATCCAGCTCATCAGGAGGCTTCCCTTTTGCTCCTCTCAGAATCCTGCCTCTTAGAGAATTAACTGAAAAGTTTATTGGGCGTAGCTGCAGAACCCTAGATAATATGAAAGGAAGGTTTTACACATTTATTTCACCACTCTGCTGATGATTCTGCTTACATTGATTCGGTTGCTGCTTATAACAGGTTAACATGTTAGTACGTGCTTAGTCCTAGGCAGACTTTCAGTACAGTGTTGAAAGGATATTTTGTTTTGTAAATTTCATAAAATCAAAATTCTGTTATGTAGGAATTAGGGTTAGACTAAGATGTATTTTGAATCTCTTTTTGGAATTTATATATACAATTCAACAATAAAAAGCATTCTGAACATCAGCCAGAAAGAGTAGCTCTTCAAATGTTTGTTTTCATCACCAATGAAAAAACTTTGCCCAAGATGCATAGGATTTAACTAGAAGCAGATGGAAATAGAAATATCAGTTGACAAGGGAATAGTGAAGGTACTGGATGATTTGAACCAAATGTTTAGCTCATTCATTGAATTTTCCATGTGTGACTGGCAAAGCACTTCACAAAAAGTCCGTATTATTATCTTAATTATGCAGATGGGGAAACAAACAGCAATACAGTACATCAAGGGGGAACCAAGAATACTTCCTAATCTTTTGACTGTTTGGTGTAGTAGTGCTTATTTGTAGGAACTTAAAACTTTGTAGTTTGTCCTAAATGTACAGCGATGGTGCAGCCCTCTCTAGAAGGGAGATCATCACGGAAAAGATGAATTTATGTCTTGGCAGGTTGCTCTCACTTTTTTCATATTTTCTGTAGCTAATCAAAAAGCCACAGTATTCACTGAGGACCTGCTTCACGAAGGTTCTTAAGCACACATTTTAGTGGGATCAAAGATACACTTAATCAGATTTTCCATTTCAGAATAGACCCTGCAGTTTTCAGCATCTGGAGAAATGCAAGCATTCTGCATGGCTGCACAGCCTGCACAGGGGGAAAGGAATATGCCAGTTGCAGGCAGAAAGTGGATTTGTTCTTAGCTTCAACTCACATTACCAGTATTACCTCAATCCTAATGGTTTACCGTCTTTTGCTGGATATATCACAACAAATGCTTGTAAGCGTCTCTGTAGTCTTTCCTCCTCCACCTCTGCTAGGACTGCAAGGTCATCCAAGTCTTACCTGTCTTAATAAGCAATAAAGCTCTCAATAAATTGGAGATCCTTCTACTTGAGGTCACCATTATCCTGGCAGGACTAGAACCAGTGGCTTGAAAACATTTTTAAACCGGCCATTTATTGGCAAATAAGAGTTTAGATCAGCTCCTGCCTTACAGGAATATAAACATTGCTCACATAGTAATGCTCATCATTGGATCAATAATATTTTTCCTTTTGTATTCTAAAAAATTAAATAACCTCATATACAAATTCTACATAGGTGTCTGCTTAGCTACTTCCAAACTGAAACATGGGAGCTTTCAGTAGCTTGTAGGATCATTTTCTGCCCTCAGCCTTGTAGGAGAAGTTCTGTCCCTCCTTTTGGTCACTGAGGTTGAGAAGTGATAGGATGTATAGGATTCAGCAGCACTAGTTGGTGTCATGTGGGTCTGTGCCAGCATTTAAACCAAGAATTCAGCAGCAGTATAAAGAATGCGATTCTGTTTTCTGTCTGGGAACAGGAAAACTGGACTTAAATCTAGCTCAAGAAGTTGACACCTTCTTTGTTAGGACTCCCATTTCTTTCTAGCTCTTCCTTATAATGCATAACTGAGAGACCTGTCAAAAACGGAGCAAATGCTAAAACTTTCAAAGACTGTGTCACATCCATTAGAGCTATTTTATCCTATAAAGCACTGGTATGAAGTGTTACTTGCTGTACCCCTTGCAGCCTCCTTAAGGCTTTGTCTGGGCACTCCCCTAGGTGATAAATCTAGGACTCAGCCTTCACTCAGAAGCAGCTCTGACCAGAATAAATAGATTGTGCAGGTAAGTACCCCCTCTTTAAAGAAAGTATTAATAAGATATAGTGTAGTGAGCCAAATTCTGTAACTATCACATGAGAAATCTGAAGCTGCTTTACAGAAGTGAATTGAGTTCCCCTGGTGCCCAATTTTCTGACATCTAAGTGAACTTTGAAATTAACATTGTTTAAATAAAAATGTGGATGTGTGGAGGGGAAGAGACCTTCCTTATTATGGAGCTAGGATTAGGCTCCCCTGTCTTCCAGCAGAGCAGAAACCTAGATCCATAAGGCTGTAAGAAATGGATATTCTCACACTTTGTGTGGGAATAGCTTTTCCTCTTAAAAAAGTATGTGAAAGAGTTCTGAGGCTTTTAAGAGAAAAAATGCTGGAGTACCCAGAGAGCTGCATTAGTGCAAGCAGGAAGTGTCCGAGGGTAAATAAAGTGCTTGTTATAGAAGAAATGCAAGCAAGGTCTTGTACCCTCTCTCCTGCCAGGGAAAGTTACGTCCCAGCTGTGTCCCAACAGCTCACAGGGAGGAATGAGATGTCACAAATTTGTCTGATCAAATGCCAGATCCTGCTTATCCTTTCCATTTGCATAAGGGATAGCACAGCTGATCTAACCTGACTGTAAAGCATCTCTGGTAAGAGTGATTTGGATAGCCCAATGATCTTATATTTAAATGTGACTTATGTCCGCCACTAATTTTATTACATTTGAAGCAAAGATATTTATGCAAAATTACTTAGAACTTACTTATCTAACTTGTCAGACACAGCAAATTCCAGATACAGATGGAAGTGAAATATCGTCAGTGTTTCTGTGGATCCTTCAAGGGACTGTAGGGACAGCTTGCAGTCTTCCCCACTAACCCTGCTATTCCCTTTCGGTGCTTATTATCTGTGTGGGAGAAACAGCAGATCAGTGTTTGCCCCAAATTCCAGGGTAGTCCACTGGGGACTGCCATTGTTCTCACTTCAGTGGTTTGTAGTCAACTGCAGTATCAGTGCCTAAGCAAGATTTCTGATATGTTAGTCTAATCTGCTGATTTATATAAGCATTCATCATATGATGATATAGGACAGGAGACGACAACGAGAAGTCCCCAGGAATGGTGGGACTCCTGCCTTTGGTCATGGGTACCTGTACCAGGTTTGCTACGAGAAGCAGTACACAGCAGGGAAAGAAACCTCTCTAATCACAGCGTGGAAGTGCTGGGCTTCCGTTGAGATTTGGCTTAGCCTTTCTGGAATTTATATAAAAAGTCTTTTAGTACTAAAACATTGGAAGGAGCAGCGGCTGTTACATGTTATCCAGAAAAAGATTCTGAATAAGGAATAGTATAAAATAGGTGTAGAGTACTTCACAAGCCACTTGACGTGACAGATGTGCGAAATGCAGGTGGAACACAGCAGCCATGTGGCAATGTACTACAACAGTGTGTGGCAATGTAAATAAAAATGAAGAAAATTATTATGCTGTTCAATAAATGTTTAATATAGACCAAATAGCCCCTATCACCCAGTTTTCCCAAGCAGTTTCTTAGCCTTTTCCTGTCTTCCTGTGTTGTTTTACAGTGAACTGTAGCTGCCTTTCAGCCAGAGATATTTCAGTGGTAAATAAAGTAATTTTCTTTGATGGACAGAGAGAACTACAGGAATTAAAATCAGTAGAAGTTTTTTTTAACACTTCAGGACCAGGCCTAGTGGGTTTCAGTCCACTTTTTGAAAAATAACTACCCAGTCATTACAGTTATTTACATAAGGCTTAGAATAAATGAAATGACTGAAATTTCAACGTTTTAATCTTTCCTCCTGCAAGCCATCTGACTGAACAAAGCAAAGGCTTGGTGTTGGGATAAGGGTACTTTATTTTAGCTTACAATGTAAAAATATTTTTATTAATTTTGTGTCATTAAGACTAAACCTGGAGTACCTGTATCTGAATATAGTGGAGAAAAATGTAAAAATCATACAATTGTACCCTTAACAAGTGCTTATAATATATTCTTTAGAAATCCAAGCTCACCATGCCCACTCCCTCTGAATAGTGTTCAGTCATTCAGATAGTGAGCACTATGTGGTGAGAGTAAAAGTGGTAAACATCATGAAGGGAATATTTCTGTGTCCTCTCAATTCATCCTCCAAATAAACTTTCTGAACCACCAGTTTTTGTCATCCAAGACTTTCTCACACATATCTTCATTTGACTAGGTGCGTGGTAATTAAATATCACCTGGCATGAAAAAAGTAAAGGGGAAAAACAATAAAATCATCACTACTTAAGATGACCGATTCTGACCTGTTGTTGGACTAAGGCAGAAGATGTCTTCACTGCAGGTTCTGTTTATTGCTGCAGTGCCCGTGTCTAATATAGTAGTTACATTTTACCATGGAAACAGACTCATCGTTTTATTTCCTATCATAATCAGTATTGTTTGGTTGGCTTATCTGTAAAGCCATTCTAGTCTTTATTTTTGGATTATAATTGCACATAGTCTTGGAAGTAAAACTTTCCAGGCCTGGAAAAGGAAGGAAAATTAAAATTAAAGAAAATGTAAAGAAATAGTTTGCCCAAATGGGGCCTTTGTAATTAAGAGAGAAACAGTACATTATCTTATTGAATGGCTTCAGTTAACCACATTTACTAGAAAGACAGAAGAATGGCATTTCTGTGACTCTGAAATAGTAAAGTTTTGGAGATGAGAAATACCAAACATATTTATGCAACTAATATTGGATGAATTGGTGAATGCTGTTGCAGAGTGTGATGAATGCATTACCATTTTTCCTGTCATTTGATTATGATTATTTCAAGATACGTGTATGAAATCTCATGTCTGAGAATACAATTTCACACTTATAAAACCAAGACTGTAAACCATTTTCATTCTGAAGGATGAAAGCTTGTTTTACAACATAAATTAAATAGACTGCAGCTGAGGGTAGCGAATGTGCACCTATTTGCTTATGGCAGAAAAGCTAGGATTATTGCTTGTGATGTTAGCACATCACACTCAATAAAAAGTTTTAAGAAATATATTGTAAGCTAGCTCTATTTGTGTGTTTGGCCCTACTTGATGTACCCAAAGAATATAAATTCTAAGGACCTTACCACTTCACTGAGTTAAAACCAAAATAGTTATGATGCAAAATGGCAACCTCCAAAGAACATTAGCTAAAAAGTTCCATTTAATTTAGTTTTGTTAGGTCATGAACTTGCCTGTTATGATCAGCACAGAAATTTGTCTTTAAGCAGATTCTGAATGAAAGTGTAAAGAATGAAAAAGAAACAAATGCTTGTGAAGAACATCCAGCCAATAGAGTGGAGCAGTAGTAACAAGTAGGAAGTGGAGCAGAGATGGCCATGGGAGTAGTGTGGCTGATGGATCTTGCAGCAGGTGAAACAGTGCAAACATGTAAAAATATAAAGAGGCTAGAGGAACCAGTGTATTTTATCCTTTGTCTTAAGGAACGAAAAATCCTCTTAACAGAGAAGACATTTTCAAATATTGAAAGCATAACACTGATACAAGATGTTGTAAAAGTGGAAGATGTTTCTGGGATTTATATTCCTTTCTAACAGAAGCTGAAACATAAAATTGTCTTATGGAGAATGATTTCTTCAGCCTTCTTTATATCACTAAGAAAGCTTCGTGCTGAGCACTTAGATTGGAGACAGATCAAAATGCAGATGCTTTATTTGGTTACCTTAATAGCTTAATAGGCTTTACAGATTATTACTCTCACAAGCCTTTTTGAGCTTATAAAATCCTAATGTATTTGCTCTTAGAAATTATGAGCTCGGTCCCAAAAACTCTTACTTGCATGAGCAACTCGGTGAGTTGCCTGATTTAGTGCCATTGATCTTTAAGAGTCTGCACGAGTGCCATCCTACACTTACAAAAATACTGTAGAAGACAGGAAAGTGCAAGAAATTCTCAAGGGGAGCCAATTACTCTATAAAACTATCATGTTCCACTCCACTCGGTCCCTTCCCAAGGATTTTTGCCCCATCTGCATTCATGCTGTAGCTAACCAAAAAGCAAATGGATTGTATGTAGTACATGTTAATTGAAACCATATTTATTTAAAAACTGTGGGCTTGGGTGACATTGACAATAAAGAGGAGTTCTCACCTAGAGTAGGCACAGCACAGGAGTTAGTTCTCTTGTAGGAGTATCAGGCTACAAAGTCTGTTCAGCTGCATTTGAATTCAAAAAACCAGCCCCTCACAAGCAGGCACGAATCTATTCAAAGATAAATCTCCCCTAGTTTGCTATGGCCTTCCCAGGGATTAAGTTACACTGCCTCTGTCCCCTAAACTGCCGGGTGCCCATCCCTTTTGGTATCAAAGGTTTTCTAGCCATGCTTCTTGTTTTGCCTTGTGATGTTGGATCTTTTCATATTAGACCAAGTCTCCTTGACCATTAAGCTGACATTAAGTCTGTCTTTATACTGTCATCCATGATCCAAAATTGTTGCTCATGGGAGTTTTGCCGTATGACTACATTTCTAGTTGGAGCTACTACAGCTATAGCCCTGAAAACATCTGTGGAGTTACTTATGAAAACTGTGCACAACCTGATGATTCCTCAGCATCCAGGGCTCCCTAGTTGACAGGCTGCATTGTTTTTCTTTAACACTGACAACTGTCTGTCATTTGGATATTTCTATAGGCTTTTCCTCCAGATGTTTCTTGTCTTCAGTGGTGTAGTTCAGGGAAGAGATAATGACCAACAATTGCTGCGAGATTTTCTGGCTCAAGTAGCATAAATGTGTACACTTGGAGTGAACAGACAGGAGTCATAATTGCATCTCTCCATGACACTTACTCAAAACTAAGCTTGTTTCATCTGCAGCAGACAAATTCACTGCTATCAGTAGTTTTTTGAATAGTTCTGTTGATCTATTGCGAAGAAGTGAGATTTGGACTGCATGGCATTTTCCACTCTGGTATTTAAAAGTTCTGTCAGATATTTCTGACCACAACAAAGATCATATGTAACTTTTAGTCCAGAGGTCCTTGACAGACCTTACAGAAAAATTAGCAGTTTTAAAGAAAAATGTAAGACAAGACAGTGAATATGTTAATGGTAAGGACCTTATCAAAAGAAAAAAAAAAAAAAAAAAAGAAAGCAAGACTGATTCAGAAAGTATTGAGAAAAAAAAAAATCCACAATCAAATGGTCCTTCTTCTGAGAATATCAGACTGAAGACCAGACTGGAACCAGTCTAAGAGTCCTGAATCAACCTTTTTCTGCGGGAGATCCTGACACCTTGTTCATTAAGTGTGTGGAATGGGATTATTTCTGTTTAACATCCTAAAATTGTAATTATCTTTAAAGGACTTTAAAAAGGCATAGGAAAAGTTCATTTTTGGTTCATTTGCAAGAATGAGTCAGGTATTACTTAAGGCTGAAGTTTCACTAAGATAAATGTAAGAAACAGCACCTATCGAGAAGCCGCTACCTTCTACCCGTTACTTTTTTAAGGAACCCTTATTCTTGGTGCAGTCATTGCTGAAAATTTTTGCTGATATCTTGGGGAAGATAAATACAAAAAATAAGGGATTGAATATATAAGAAGAACATTTGCTTTTCACTGTATGCTAGACTTGCTCTTGCGTGTGACCACACCACCACTCTCAGCCTTTTAATGCAGAAATGAAACTTGCTTGCTTTAACTTGTTTAATCCTAGTAAGTGGCTTATGTCAATCTACATTTAGAAGGTTATCTTCACAAGGATCAAGCAGTAAAAATATCATTTTATAAATGAAACTGAGATTCATCTTCATGGTTTAGTTTCCTCCTGAAATCAGAAGAATTTGCAGGTATTAAACACTAGGCATTAGTTTGCATAAGTGATAAATTATGCACACTTAGAGGAGATAAATGACCTGGCAGATGAAATATTTTTTGTCATCAGCAAAAAGCAACTTGTAGAATTTAGATCACACAGCCAGATTTCTTTTCAACTAATGAAAGAAGGGAGCAAATAAGTTAAGAAAAAATTAATGTATTTTTTTTCTAAAGAAATCAGGCACACACACATCACAATAAACTCTGAGGTCCTAAATGACAGAAAACAAAGTGCAGAGGTGATTCTAATTCTCCTTTCTGTATACGAGTTCACATTACGTGAGATAAAATGCCTGAAATAATTAAACAAAATAGTGCTCCAGCTTCCAGTAGGGGGAATTACATGAAAATTGATAATGAAAGATTTGCTGCAAAGGCTTCAAATCACTCTGTTTCAATTCAATAGCAAGCAGGGTATCATTGTAGGAAATTCATAGTGCAGTGACGACAGTGAAGAAATTTGTCTTTCTAAATAAATTTTATGTGAGTAGAATCGAAATTGCCACATCCGAGTTTCACAACACTGTGTGTAGCCCAACTTCTTTTTGCATAAGTTGTGATGCAAGTGATAAGGTTTTGTTTATTTGGGACATTGCTACTTATAGTTCTTTGTTGCTCTGATTTATTTAATTGTCTTTAGCTATAAGAGATGCAGTGTCTTTCTATTATTAGCTTTTTCACAGTACTTTCATCAGAGACATAGGAATGTCCTTCTGTTGGGTATTCTTTCATGGTCCAGGAAGGCATAGTTGACTTGCTCCACAAATGTATCATGATCACTATGATTCTCATACAAAAAGATGTAGTCTTAGATCTCAGGATTAATTTTCCATGCCAAGTCATGGTTGGAAAAATTTAGCCAACAGGTCTACATTCTCTGGAAGATTTCTGTCCCATGTTTCCAAGAGCTAAATAACATAAATTCAGCGCCTTCCCCCCAAAAAATCAATGATTAGAATTCATCTGCCCCTGGGTCCGTGGCTGTTTCTTGGGCAGAAAAGAAAGGCTTTGTAAGATAGAATTTTCAAGCTGTCAGTATATGTCCTTATTTAATAAGAGGATAGATGACAGAAAATCACCCCTGCTTCTGTGCGTAGAACACTTTCTTCATGCTCACAAAAATTTGTACTTTCTGTGTTTTGGCAGCATTTTTGTGTTTTTTAGTTTTATGTCTCTTGACTTGTTTTCATGCAAGATATCTCATCATTCTCTGTGGTCTAAACCAAGGGATTAGCCTTTTCTGTATTAATACAATTGTAACTAAGGCTTGTAAAGTTGTGTTAACTAAATTATTTCCATCAGAGGACAGATAAGATTCTGGAGAGCAGTTTTTCCAAAGGCTGTGCAAAAAATTTTGACTCTGTGCTGGCTTTTAGGTCCAAGGTGTTTGGTGAAATGACCAGTCTGTCCCCATGCAAATCTGTACTTTCTTTTTCTCTGGCTGTGCACAGAAGATTGCTAGGCATTGGCAATGTTGCAGTAGATTCTGTTTGTTCGTACACCAAAATCTGCTATCACCCAGGTCTATTCTGGAGTCCTTGTTTCACAGATGGCACTATTAATCCAGCAGGCAGGAGCAGCTCTTGTTTATTCCCAACCTGAATGAGCTTCCAGCTAGAAATGCGACAGAAAAGGGTTTGCATCCTGTTATAGTTTCTGCTTTGCCATCCTTTAATGAGCTCAGTGAGTAGTTTATGATGTTGTCCTTACTTGCCTGTGACTCTGAATGTGGTGGAGGCTAGGAGTCAAAGCAGTGAGGGGTGTAGAGGGTGGCTGAGCCACAGTACGACTGCTCTGGTGTTGTATAAAGCTGCTATGGATGCTGCTAATGAGAGGGGCCAGGCAGTCTTTTAGCAGGGAGAAACAGTGGCACAACTCGCCATAGTTGGCCATAGCATTAAGAAAGCAATTTTAAATGTGTTGGGTTTTTTTTTAATGTTTACTGGTGTGAGAGCTGACCAACATAGGTGGGACATGAAGTTACCTAAATGCTTTTTCCAAAAAGATTCTGGCAATTGATATTGTTGGAGCAGTTGAACTCTCTAGATCCCCAACACAGTGTGATCTTGCTTGTCAGAGTAAGCAACTGGATTTAAAGCCCGCAATCTTCTCAGCTCTGGTCGTTGCAGTGTTGCGTGGCAAGGATATGTGACTTTAAACTACACCAGGTTCTCAAAATTTTTGCATCTGGCTAGGTACAGAGTGAGTCTCCAACCTGAGCTGGCAAAGTCCTCACAATCTGCAGGGTGGAGGAAGAGCCTGACTGTGTGACTGAAAAAGCCCTTGTGAGGCAAGGTCTGGGAGAAGGTGTGACATAGGAGCACGTCCTACAGATCAGCTTAGATAAAACCACAGATTAATAAGCAGGCAGTAACATCCAGAGAGAGAGAGACTTTGTATTTAGTGGTGTGTGATAGCTAGTGCTTTAGTGATTCTTATAGCTGCAAATGCAGAGGGATCTGTTAGCCAGTAGTCCCCTGAAGGTGGAAAATTTTTGTATTGCAAAATGCATCTTTTATTTTCACTTTATTTTGCTTTATATGTAAAAAATTGTGAGACTGACACCTTGCTTCACTGTACTGTGGAATAAATAGCACATCTCTTCCTGCATGCTCGACGGGATCCTGCTCTCAATGCATTTAGTTTTATGCTGATTCCATGGAATTAATTCGCAGTGGTGCAAAATCAGACTTTGAGACAGTTTTTTTCTGTTCCTTTGATCTGTTGGAGGTTTTCCATGCCAGTGTCCGCTGTACTTCTTGTTTCTTTATTTATGTTAAGATCGTGATTTTACCCGATGTTCTTAATTTTTGTCGTGTAATTGCTAAATATCTATGAACCAGAATGAAAAGGTTTTGATAATTCAGATTTAACTAGAATGTTGAAAAACGTGAATGGTTTGAGATGAGATTTCTATGATTGTATATAAGGGAGTTCAGTTTGGAAATGGAGTTGACAGGAATTGGGCAGTAACAGTCCTAATGATTCTTTCCCATTCAATCAGCACAGTTTTGAATTAAAACATATATATATATATAACAAGCACTCTTCAGATATTGCCATAGACATCCACAGCAGGACTGCAGGAATAATATTTATGAAGCATGTCAAAAATGTATATGCACAGAGATATCTACAGTACAATTTCCAGTAAAACAAACATGAGGCAGAGAGACTAAGGGAGTTTTAATCCAGGTTTCTTCTCATTCTGGCCACGCAGTGTTTTATGAATGGAAAGATGATATGTCAAGAATCAAATCCATTTGTTCTCTCTGACTCCCTTGGTCAGCATTGTGAGCACAAAAGCTGGTTAACATAAAAGATCATGTATAGAAAACAATGTAATAAAAAGTGGCTTAAATTCATAAAATCCTGGCTGGAGCCTCACAAACTCCCATGAGAGAACCATGTTTACTGACAATTTATCTTGATAGAGACCGCAGTTTCCCAAAGTTCAAGTGAATATTGTAAAAAGAATGATGTGTGCATCGTTTACTGAGGCTTTTACATGCTTGCAGAATGATTCCAGAGTCATGCAGAAATAGAAACGTGTAGATTCATAGCAATGGGGATTTTCTATAGAACCAAAAACTAGTTTATGGATTACTTCCAGACAGCTTAAGACTGCAACATGCATAATGATTTCTGGCTTACCTTACCTTACAGTTTTCTTTATATGACTAATTTAGTTGTAACAAATGTTTATCCTAGGGAACTAGGTTGCTCCCTCTTGGAACAACCAGTTTTTTGTAAATTGGGCAGTATGTGCATTACATGAAAACAGGGATTTACATTGGGATGTAATTAAAGCCAGAAACATGCCAGTCTAGAACATAGACACAGGAACTGGAGTTTGGCTATTAAATAATCAGCAAGTATTCATACTGAGGCTCTGAAAGTATTCTTATTTTTTTAAATGGAATTCACACCCAGTATATTTCATTATGAGGGCCCAGCTTTACTATGCAAGTCCAAGTCTTGTTTTCATATCTCCTCTGTCATGGTGACTTCACTTAATACAAGGGTGTAGTTTTTTTGAAGGCTTCCCCTGATCTTTGCATTTCTTGTACCCTTTACACTGAAGAATGTCTAGTAGAGCTGCGCATTATTGAAACCAGTGGGGTGTAACAGCTCTCTCCTTGGTAAATGCAGATAGTTATGATTGCACTTCTTGAGGAAAGCAGATAGCTGAAACACTAGGAGCATCCATCTCAGATAAAGAGGTATCGCCGTCCCTGGAACAGAGGTGTTCATGGTGGACTGGGTTTCCATGGGCATTGTGTGATATGCCTGCCAAACAGATGGGAGGAAAAAAGGCAGCAAGGGGGTCCAAGATTTGATGAAAGAAGCACAAGTTCTGGGAGAAAAGTCATGAGAGGAAAAGATACAGGCAGACTGATTTTGGGGAACAACAGTTGGCTTACAGCTTACAGTTTACAGCTGGGGGTAATGGCATGGTCTCCTGCTTGTGACTCCTACAGTGCTTAGAGAAACCAAACTTTAAGGGTTTTTTTGTGGTATGGGATTAAGTAAAACATGGATGGAGTTACAACTGTGAGCTTCTCTTTCTATTTGAAAGACCTTGCAGACTGTGATTTTGGCTGGTGTCCAAAATAACATATCTCAGAAAAAGTCTCTGAGAAATCTCATGATTTGCAATGAAGCTCACCTGGCAGCTTGGAGGTAAAGGAATGCTTTTGTCCTAGGCTGTAAAGGAGAAAGGCAGAAATGAAAGGTAGATATGAGCCTGAGCTAGGGCTGCTAGCTGCTTAGGCTGCCACACTCAGTACTTCACCACAAACTCATGCTTTCTTGTAGCTATGGTCTCCTACTACACCCTTCCATGATTCAGACCTCCCTAACTCCAGAATATCTGTTTCCCCTAATGCCTTATTCTCTTTGATCACGGTGGGAATTCTCCTTGGAGCTGTAGGTTTACCTTAAATATTAGGAGGCTGTTCTGGGAGAACAGGGCTTTGCAGAGGATAGCAACAGAGCCACTGCTTCTGCGTTATGTGGGGCAATGAGTTACCTGCAGGCATCTGGTTCATAGCTGCAGAGACAAATCAATAGTGTGAAAGGCAGTGTGAAATAGCAGACTGATGAAGGAAGGTGAGCACAAAGATTTTCTGTCTATCCTTTGCTATGCCATGTAAGACATAATTCCCCAAATTAGGTGTCCAAACACTGAGAGCCAAAATGGGTGAGGTCTGATTTAAGTTCTTAATGTTGTAACTCTGCATTTAGAAACAGTGCTGTTCAGGTCTTTCTGCCTGAGTTTCATCTCTTGGCTCCAAAGGAGTCAAAAGTAGCCTGGCATGTGCATGCTGCATATTCTCCAGAACACATGCCTGGTGGTCTCCAGAATCCCAGCATACAGGGATGCTCTTGATTTCAGAAGCACAGATCTTCTCTTCCATCTTAATGCAAAGCAGAATGTTGTAGAAAAATAGCTAAAAGGCAGGAGGAATGAGAGTAAAGACAAAAGCTGATGTGGTCCTTTTTTCCTTCACCTAATGTCAAGAAAACAATTTGGTTTGTTTTATGGTTGTAGATGAAATCTGGAAATTCAGACTTGCTTTTCTGTCCACAGCTCCATCAGGCTCACTGGCAGTACAGTGCTGGTGTCTTACCTGCAGGTTGTTCTGTAAAATCTCTTTTCTATTTCTTCTTAACAGTTTTTCTCCCTACCGTTTCTTACAAACCCTTAGATGGCATTTGCATGTTTCAGGTGATCAGAAAGACCTAGGAGGCAGTGGTGAAGATAGCTGAAAATGATTATCTGAAGGATGAATATGCAGGCAGATGGTATTCGATGTCAGTTATAAAGACAGTGAGCCTGAAATACTGTTGAGTCAAATATGCAAAATTAAAGCATTTGCTTTTAGTAGTACTTTGTTTTGCCTCAGACTTAATGTCTGGTTTCCCATTTTAAAACGGAGAAAGTGTAATATAATCCAGTTAGTGGGTGAATAAAAAAATAAACCCAACATATTTTCATTGGTTTTCCTTTTACAATTGTCCTAGTTTCAGCTGGAATAGAGTTAACTGTCTTCCTAGTAGCTGGTACGGTGCTATGTTTTGAGTTCAGTATGTGAAGAATGTTGATAACACCGATGTTTTCAGTTGCTGCTAGTAGTGTTTAGACTAATGTCAAGGATTTTTCAGCTTCTCATGCCCAGCCAGCGAGAAAGCTGGAGGGGCACAAGAAGTTGGCACAGGACACAGCCAGGGCACCTGACCCAAACTGGCCAAAGGGGTATTCCATACCATGGGACGTCCCATCTAGTGTATAAACTGGGAAGTGGGGCCGGGGAATCGCCGCTCGGGGACTAGCTGGGTGCCGGTCGGCGGGTGGTGAACAATTGCACTGCGCATCATTTGTACATTCCAATCCTTTCATTATTGCTGTTGTCATTTTATTAGTGTTATCATTATCATTATTAGTTTCTTCTTTTCTGTTCTATTAAACTGTTCTTATCTCAACCCGTGGATTTGCTTCTTTTTCCCAATTTTCTCCACCATCCCACTGGATGCGGGGCGAGTGAGTGAGCGGCTGCGTGGTGCTTAGTTGCTGGCTGGGGTTAAACCATGACAACAATGCTGAAGAATCAGTCTAACATGCTATTGGATCTAAAAAGTACAAGTCTTTTGTGTGCTTTGATTGCATTGATTCTCATATAATCTTGTCAAGCCAGTCGCAGACCTGTTAGAGACATAAATAGTCCAAAAATAGAAAAAAAAATCTTTGATGTTTGTTAGCTGAGAAACACTGCAAGAGGTACATTTTGATCCTTTACCTATAGCTATTGGAGATGCTGCTCTTAGAGAAGTTCTGCTTTGTAGCTTATTGCAATGAACATGTATGTTGTGCTCAGTAGAAGCTGCAAAACCCAAAGAGCACAGTTAATTGCTGAAAAGAAGGCAGTTTAACCAGTAACTTGCCCATAAAGCAATCAGCCCTCTTCATCAGAACAAAGTTCTCTACAAACAATGTCTCTATTCCAAGTTTACAGATGGGGAAGTGGAGGAACGGAAACCAACTGCTACATTTTGCCTGTTAGGCTGGTGTAAAACTGACACCCAGAGTCCTGCAGCCTAGAGCTGGCAGTGTGCTCCCAGTGAATGAGGATTTTACGTTTTGAGGCATAGTTATTTGAAACATTTGTATCTTAAGCATCATCCTATCTGTTTTGGTGACGCTTTCCTTTCTCCCTGCTCCCACATTTGTACCTTAAGCATCATCCTATCTGTTTTGGTGACGCTTTCCTTTCTCCCTGCTCCCTCTTTTTTAAAATGTGTGAGGTAGACCACTTTAAATGTTACTACTGTTTCATGGAAAAGGTAGTCCTACAGGATAGATACAGCATACCAAGGCTTTCCCTTTGTCTCATTTGAGGGCCAGCATTCTACCTTCTATTGTCTGTCCCCTTCTGACGTTGTGGGAAACATCAACTATTAGCAATGCTCAGCTAGCTTTCTCGATATCATTCATTACTTTATATGCCCCTCTCACATTTGATTACATCCTTGCAGTCGCTATCCTGAGAGCTAGATCCAGCGCGAGTTTCTGCCACCTGACAATAAAGTCGGCAGAGGTCCTGGTGACAAAAAGTCACCTGAAGGTGGAAGGCAGCTGTGAAATAAGACAGAGAAGTGAGCAGAGCTTGGTGGAAAGGGGATGTGACCAGGGCATCTGAGGATGCACTGATTCAGCATTTCCTCCCTACAGGCTGTGCAGGCTAGGTTCTTCTCTGCAGATGGAGCTGCCCATGTCCTTCAGGATCTCCAGGGTGTTGGAGGGGGAAAGGCAGTGAAACTGCAGCCTTTTCACCCTCGTGATGAATCTTCTGCGATGTACAGCCAACTTACTGCAATGAGATTTATTTGGTAGTTGCAAATGGGCATAGCATCAGCAAGCACTAAGATTTGTTGAACACTTTCCTCTCTGGGAATTACTGTGACTACTTTTAAGGCAAACTCTAAAACCTCCATAATCTGTAGCAGATCCTTTGTGCATTTAGGTAAGCAGAAGTCCTAGGAAGTGCTTTTTTGCTGGCTTCTTGCTAAGCCGTTCATGTTTGAGATGTAAGAAATGAAGAGCCGGCATCTCCTTTACATCTGTCAGTAGTCTCTATGGTGTAGTGGGAGTTCAGCTGAAAAACTTCCCAGCCCCCCAACCAGAATTTGCAGCTTCTTTCTTGGGTGATTTTAATTCAGATATTTTTTAAATTTGAGAACTTAATCTTGGAACACTCACTAAATGCTTTCCCATATAATATTGTTCATGCAGTAACAGCATATTAAAAACTTTAAATCCAGGTATTTTAAAGCTAGCTACCTAAATCCATACTGAAGTACTTAAACTGTCACTTACAAACAAATGTTTTTTGTGCATGAGTATCTAATGTCCACTGGAAGTACCTAGCTTTAGTTTTTGTTTTTGTTTTTGATTTAAGATTTGTTTGTCCCCCTGAAAGTTACATAGACATACAGAGCTATGGTGCTAATTTATATAATTTAAAAAATAGCAAAAGGTGACTTCATTGACAAGTCTTGAAATGGGGATAAGAGGACAACTTAAAACTGCATAATTACTCCTGACACTAAGGTGATTAAGAACTCATCAAGTCTTTAAGCTTGAGCTATTACATTGCCATCCTAAGCCAAAGATACCTGACTTTAAGCAAGTTCAGAGAAGGTAAGAGGCATGGGGCAGGCTCTGACTTTCTTACATATGTCGAATAACTAAATGTCATATGACTGGTCCTACAGGCTGACTGGAAGAATCCTATTTCATACAATGATATGCATAAAAATCTGGAATTAAATCAGTTGACTTAACATTAGCATGTGATTTAGCAACTGATACCTTAAACCATCCGTTTGTCACTGCTCGAATCAGATAAGATGCGTCTCTGCTGAACATTCATGAGGATTCACTATGTGTATGCACATTGGGTAATTGCATGAACAGACTGGCATAAAAGAGACAACTGATCTGAATGAACAAAGCCATTCTGCTTTGCCCAGGGCTACAACTTTCACACTAGGTGCTTGTAAACAAGCAGTTGTAAATACAGCCGGGTATCCCAATTTGATGGTCCAGCTCAATGTCTTTGAAAGTTCAAGCTTAATTTTATAAATTCTTCATTTTGATGAGTAAAGCAAACTTACAACCTCAATTTAATTTTGGATATGGTTCTTGTGAATCATGCTTTTTTCCTTCAACAATAGAGAAGTCTGCTTCTTTAAATAGAACTCTCTGTTTTACTTTACTTTTAGGAAAGATAAGGGCGAAAGGAAGGAAGAAGGCAGACAAAGTGAAAGGGAATTTTAGTTTCTTTTTCTACAGCATGCTTACTAAAGGCTTTTCCTCCTCTGTTTTAAATAAGATCCAAGGTTCTGTACTAAGTGTTAGATCACAGTCTGGATTCAAGTAATCATCTACTAAGCAGTAATATGCAAGTTACAATCCTTACCATCAGCTTGCTATAGCTTAAATGCAGAAATATTCCCCTACAGCCACTTGCAGCCTTTCTACATAATGAATCTAGAGAGTGGGGTAATGGCATCACCTTCAGTTAGTAGTGTGTACTGGCCCCATTGCAGCACCTGACAGAGCTTCCATAGACTGTGGCAGTGATGGTCAACTTTTATTTCCATGGATATCTACAAGAATTTTAGTTTTAAGTATATTGAGACCACTAGGACTTACACTTTTCAGCTTCCTGTCAACCATATAAAGCCTATCCATTTAGTATGCAAGGGTTATAATATGGGATTGTTTTGGGATATTCACAGAAAGGAGGTCTAAGGGATTCTGATTTGGTAAAATCCAAAGATACACATATTAAGAGAACTAGATAAAATAATACCTTACTTCATTTTTTTTGTTTCTTTACTGAGCTCATTAGGCTTATTTCTGAAATCTGTCTAGTTGAGTTTGCTGCTTTGGATTTTAGTTACGCATTAACCTAATTTATCATATAATTTCAAATAAATGCAGAACAGTTCTATTCCAAGTACTAGCATGCCTTAGGATACTGATTTTTAGAAATTATCTAGACCCTCTTAAGTTAACTAGATTGATTTCAGTGTCTGCCTTTGAAATGCATCTTGTTTTTTCTGCAGTTCAGCCTAACAAAAAAACCACAGACCTTAAGTGTAAGTGTCTTGCTAAAATTAGAGAGCCCTGTACACCAAGAAAACTATCATCTGTAATTTACTTCAGAACTGACAAGCAGTGACTTACTGATAGGTATAAAATTGCAGAGTCCAGGTGCCACTTTTGAAAACAAGGCTAAGAGAGAGTAGCCAAAGTCCTTCACTATAAAACATCTTGAGACAGTTTAGCAAAACCCTATCTGGGCTCATATGCTACAGTAATTAGAGACACCATTCAGCATTCAGCACCACACTGCCAGCCACCAAACATGATGAAATTTCATTATTCCCATAAAAGCTGATTAAAAACAAAGTAGCTTTTTAGTTTTTATAGTTGGAAAAGGTTTAGCAAGCAGGAAAGAGATGTGAACCCACACTGTAGAAAGCCTGTTGAAATCCAGTTACGTTGTTACCTGCTGTTGTGTGACAGCCTGCTTTTCTCAAGTTAGGAGAAGGGGGTGGGCAGTCCAATTCACTAATTGCTTCAGGCTATTGAACCTGTAACATGCAAACTTCAACCAGAGCAGCAATTCCTAGAGCTGCAGGCAGTCAGCTCTCCGATTCTGGTTTTGGAATACACAATCTAATAGATGATTCAAGCTACTAGCCATCTTTATTAACAAGGATATTCTGTATCAAATACCTAGAGCTTTTTATAGATTCTGCTCTCATTTGACTGTCATGATGCCCTTTATTTTAAAGGAAAGCATGAGGAATTTCGCCACGTAGTTAGTGAGACATCATCTCTTGCATGAATTACTTCAGGAGCCGGTTTCTCAAGTACACACATTTCCAAACAAGGCAAGGAACATGTCAGGCTTAATAACTGATGGACTTAACATCACTGAGAAAAAGAGATGTGTGAAAAGGGTACCACCAACCATTTCTTCATAGGAAGTAGAGGGGGTTTTTTTATTCTTCCTGAAATAAAATGTTTTAAGACTTTTAGCACAGCTGGAGCAAACTTGAATACGTGATCACCAACACAGGCAGGAGGATGGACAAACTCTTACGTACTGCTATGGCATACAGGAGAACCAACAAATGTTTTTGTGAATTCTCTAAAAAACTTCAGTGAACTGTCTCATGATTAATCTTTTAATAATTCTGATAAAAACATAATAAGGGATTGTGCCCCAGATACTTTTGAATAAGAGAGTATACTTAGAATGCATTGTTTTCATTTTGCAGAACTATAATAAATTCATGGTTTTAAAGAAATTATAACATGTAATTGCAAAAGATAATTTTTTTACTAGTAGTTCCTTCAGAAATAGATGTAATGCACAGATTACATGGAATTTCTTTCTCTTTCTGATTCTGAGGGAACTGATATGCAACAGTTGCCATGATTTAAGAGCAAACTTATCTTTACAGAAAATGTGTCTTTTCTTTAAAGAAATCACTGTTGAGTATGTCCAAAAATACAGTATTCAATCCTAGTGCAAAGAAGCACAACCATTTTAATGTTGGACCAGTTTTTAAGTGTCGTCTTAAATTAAAAGGTTGTATAAAATGTCTGAATACTAGATGTTTCTACAAGGGAAAAATGATATGTTAGAGTACTTTGCCATGCAGCATGTGATACCCAGATTACATAGCAATGAACATGTAAATGCAAAACTCACTGTAAACAATAGGAAAGTAGTTTAATTTGCCATAATAGTGGGGACAAAATGCCATCAAATACATGATGTAAACAGCAACACCACAACTGAATTTTTCACTGCGATAGTTTAAAACACTATTTTAAGGTGTTATTCTTGTTAATCCAGGAGGTAATCCAGGCATTATAGGTATTTGGTATCACCAAGATGTCTAACTATTGTTTACATTCCTGGTTTTAAAACTGTGGAGGCATTTCTGCCTTAAAATTTTATTTGTATTCCAGTCTTGAACATTTCTTCTAGGATGTAACTTGACTGGCAAGTTAAGCTCAGAAGCAATTGTGTTACTAATCAAGTGTGGAAAAAACAATTTAAAAAATCTGTTTCATGGTGTTATATCCCATTCTGTACAGAGGAAGAATTAAATTATTTCAGATGTGTTTTTCACTGTTCTTTTATTTCCTTAACATATATGCAAAATGTATTTCATTATTCTTTCTCTTTATAACATAGTTATCTTCTACAAATTAAATTATATGGTACAAATTATCATCTAGTTGTTTTCATACATTCATGCAACTTCATCCCATTCCCTTTCAAGTAAATGACAGGGATTCCTTCAACATGATTTTTTTTTTTTTAGGAGTGCCCTTATATTAAGCCTAGAGCATGCTTAGTATTTTTGAGGCATGCTGAATGCTCTCAACTCCTCTTGGCCATAAGAAAAGTGACATTCTTCAGCCCTTTGTCAGCTAGAAATGACAAATTATTCAGATTTATCAAGTATATGTTCTTATGTCTTTCAATATTAAAATTAAGAAACAAATTTCATATCTTCAAAAGTTCAAAGTCCCAAATAATAATTTTTTAAACTTTTATTAAAGTTCCAGTTCTGAACACTCATCCACATCTCACAAACTTTATTTCTGTAACTATACCCACGATCTTTAGGACTTGACTGTCCTAAGTCGCCTCTTTGGAGACAAGAAGAACTTTTCCTGCTTGTCCTTTTTGCCTTCTTGCAAATTTTGCTAGAAGATAAATTTTCCCTCCCATGAAGGTCCCTCAAAGTATGCACAAATAAATCATGGATTTGCAAGTGTGTGTGTGGATTTGTATCTGAAAGAGCATGTGTATGTATACTACATGTATATACATACACATTATGCAAAAAATTCTAAGATGCATCCACTGTTTTAATGACATTTTGGAACACAGATTTTGTATTTTCTTTTTCTTTCCTTTTCTTTCCACTCTGTTAAAAGTTCTTTCCATGATGGTTGTCTTCAATACAGGCGTAAAACGTTTTTTGTCTAACCATTTCTTGCATGAGGGCAGTCTAATTTCAGAGGTGACAGGTAGTTCCTTTATCAGAACAAAGATCTTTTCTTTGCCTCATTATCTCTTCTTCAAGTTAATATTCATGGCTGGGGGGTACATTTTTGACAAAGAGTTCAGTTTTGGTTATTCTTTCACTTATTATGGAACAGAAGGGATCTGCTCTATTACTAGTGTTTGCTCATAACTGCTTGCCTTCCACTTAACCTTCGAGTTAATTCACTAACTCAAAAGGCATGTCCTGAAAGTTAGTGTTGACGTGTGTGCAAAACCTGGGTTTCACTGCACAGGGGAGTTTGTTCCATAGAACAGTTGTGACATAATTTGTTTTCTATGTAATGCACCAAACAAGAGCCTTGAACTGAGATGGAGGAAATTATTCATATGCCAGCTTGTGGGAAAGGGGTTATGATCAAATAAGAATGAATGTGGCAGCTGGGGTTTGCACTGTGTCCTATTTTAATTAGTACTTGATGACTGGAGTTTCATATTTCATGTATTCTGGTGTTAACTTTCCTTTCTCAGGATAAGCAGAATGACTAAAAAAATAACACGACTTTATCACACAACTTTCAAGATGTCATGGAAACATATTCCATGGCAAAAGTTCTGGGTTCATGTTTAACATAAGTGTTAATTCTATTAAAGAAACAAGCAAAACTCGGGACTACAAATCAGATACAAAATTTTGCATTTGCTTGTTTTCAGTGCAAATTCTGTTCTCCATCAGAAGTGTCTCCTGGTGATATGTTCCGCTGCTGTTGTCCTAGGGATAGGACGTAGGAATCACAAATCATCTCTAGGATACATTGCTTACTTGGAAGCATTAATTGCCTCTAAAATTCATCCAGAGTCTCATTTTTCTTCATGGCAGAGCAGTATGTGCCATGCTGCCTGCCCTTAACCGGAGCTGCCAGTTTGGGCTAAATGACCATTTGCTGGGAGTGGTTAAACTGAAACACCTTTGTTTCATTTCCTTGCCTAGTCCATTCCTGCCAAATACCAAGATAGTGTTACTCCTTTCTAGTCTTTTCATTGAACAGTTGGTTAATCCTGAGTTTCTTATCGCTTTTGGTTTTTCAGTCCTCACTGTCTCAAACTGGTTGACGTACAGGGAGTTTGCTTCCCTGCATAATTTGTATGGAGTGAACATCGTGATCTGCATCCCAGCTGCTGTGTGCCAGGCCTTGAAATGACAACAGTTCCTGTCCAATAAACTGACAAGAATAAAAGACTCCTGCAACATTGCAGTGTGAATTTGTTCTGATTTACTTGATCACTAGGATGCTTTAATTTGAGTGGTTCAAAAACCTATCACAACAGCATTCATAGGATCAGACATCTGTGGTGTTTTACTGCCTTTCCATTCTATGCATGCTCCATCTGACAGTTCTTTTTGTTCTTTTTCCCATTCATGCAGTCACCTAATGCTGGCGACAAGGATGACCAAACGTTGACGGTAGGCAGCAATTAGTATGTGTCTGAGCATTAATTTCTCAGGAGGGTGGTGAGACAAGCCTTACTTAGGTTTGGCACACATCAGCATTTTTCTAAATTACTGGGATTTCTTCCCCCCCTCCTATGCTGCTATAGAATTTAAATAGTTTATTTCCAAAGATAAAGCAGTGAATTAATTTTTGTGTTCAGTTTCTATCATTTTTCATTTAGTATTTATATGACACCAAAGATTAATCCATGTACCATGTATTATTGCAAAATACTATTTTCTTCAGTGTTGTTTTTTCCCTATAATTGGATTTCAGGGTCTTATTAGTCAGCAGTCTGGTGGCTCTGATTATCCTTTTTATCGAAACAACCAGCTGTCCATCTACAAAGCAGTCTTACTCTATGGGATATATTAAGTCCATCAATTATTGTGCTAGACAATGCCATGGGGAAAAGAACCTCAGAATATCTTTTAAATTTCTTTAAAAGCACGTAAAAGATGCTTGTATGTTAGCTCCATTGCTGTAGGTGTCTGCACTGCCATATCACATTCACAATCTGGTTTTGCAATCAGTATTTAATGGATTGAACCAAAGCGAGGAGTATGTTTCACTCTGAGCTTTAGGATTTTGCCATTAAAAAAGGGTACTCTCTGCCCTTTTTCTCCATAATTTTGATAATATGCATATTTTCAATGTACCAAGGCAATAAAAATTAGAACTTACTTCAGGGATTCAACCACAAGGTTCTACAAAGAAACAAATTATGAATTCTTCCTGACGCAAGTATGAGGTTTTTATTTTCTTAACATTTTAAGAGTTTTCACAGGGAAGGGTTCTTTTTTCCCTGCTCTTTGCCTGAGCCCTGGAGACTAATGACTAATCTGATGATCCATTCCCTCCAGAGAAATTGTCTGTATATATGACAATGTTTAATGCAGTGTGTAGTTTAATATAATCTGATATAGGTGGTGGTTGAAAATGTTTCACTGTGTAGTGAGATGTGAGATTAATTCGTAGTGTTTCAGACCTGTTTCCACACAAGCAATGAAAAGACCCTAAATTCTTTCCCTTATTTTTCCACTTAGACCAAGCCACGGCTCCAGCGGGGAGGAAGCTCTGCATCTCTCCACAACAGTCTAATGAGGAACAGCATCTTCCAGCTCATGATTCACACACTTGACCCACTTGCTGAAGGTATTCCTATTAATTTTTTTTGTTTTCTGTTGCAAAAGCAAACAAATACTTTCCTTTTCCTTTCTCCCCATGAAACTATTAATTTCTATTGCTCTCACCAGTCTTTTCCGAATGTGTCTGAATTTTCTGAGAGAGTTTTGCACTCTTATGGCATGGTATACATACTCCCACCAAGACTTGCAACTTAGGAAATGTGTTCATTGTGGTGCTAAGTAAAACTGATCACTTGGTTGATGCGTATCGTAACTACTATTTCACTTCACCTCTGGCTTCAGCAGCAATTTAAAAGTTACAAAAACTCTATTCTCTTGTACTTTTGTAGAGGGTTTTTTTGTTTTCTTTCCTGGTTTTGATTTTAGTACATCAAAAAAAAAAAGCCAAAATGATGGGTAATTTGTTATATGGAATATAGAAAAGAATGAGACTCTGCTGGTTTGACTTCAGATGGTTTAATGCTGACATTAGAAAAAATGCAACAAACATCCCTCCGTTACATGTATGTTAACAGTCTGCTTACTATCCAAGTGTGGTGTAATTTTTTTTTTTCTTTGAGAAGTTAGCAGGAAGACCATGCTTGCTTTTCCATTGTGGAGTGATCTGAAACTCAGCTTCTGGTAGACTTCCAAAAAATTTCAAAGCCAGGTGTTTATTTGGTGAATGTGTGTCTGTAGGACTTTTGTTGCTGTAGTAATAAATGTCTTGAGAAATAGCACCTATGAAGGAATTGTGAGGTACTAAAGAGACCTCAATATTACTGACAGGGAGACCTTCCAAACTTCACCAATCAAAAAGTATATGTAGCACTTCCTTGTATTTAAATTCCTTTATGTTTCTCATTGCAACGTTGTGTACAGCTTTCTACATTGGTCCGTATCTCTTGGACCAGGCAAATCTACTTTTCCATTTCCCTCTTCAAAAGCTGAAGCTGACACTCATTTTGCCAACACAAGGGCAATTTTAGCCCTTGCAGCCTCCACACCATTACTGCTACTGTGATCATGATTAACATCACTTCTGTCTTTGGTTAATGCTGCACTATTCACTGCCAAAGTCTGTTGCCTGTTAAAGTGGAGTCATCAAGAGACTGTGCTCAATCTATTCCCATTCAATGCTGAAAAAGGACATAAGAGATTTTTTGCAGTTAAACGTTTGGCTTCCTTTACTTGCATCACTACAGCAGGTGAGCAGGCTTTCTAACTGCTGCACCAAGTAAGTCTCATCTTTACCCACCTGGTAGCCAAGCTTTTTGCTCTGCTAGAAGAAGAAAAGACTTCCAATCTCAATTTTTCACTTTTTAATGAAAAATCATAATTTTTTATTACATTCCTTTGCACTCACTCCTCTTTTCCTTTAAAGCAAAGCTCCTGAGCTGCAGATGCATCAGTGGTGTCTCAAATAGTGCTAACACAAACAAAAATAACAATAATCTGAAGCAGTAAATAGACTTCATCAGATATTTTTTAAAAATAAGAGAAAACAGAAGCAGGTTGGGAAGAGCTCAGTAGCAGGGATAGAACCTTTATGACAGCTTGAAGACCACAGGAAAGCTAGGTATGTTGACTGGAATTCAATTTGGCCTTAACGAAGATTCAGAAATAAGATCAGCTCTCAGGTATTTCTCCACTGCTCAAACTTATTTCACCTGTTTCCTAGACATAGCTTGCTCAGCATGCAGACCTTTTGTCACTGCTTTTCCCCTGTAGCAAGCTTGCACCATGTAGTGTGATCCAGAGGCTTCTCCCTTCACAACAGCGCAGGAAAAAGGGGTTTTGAAATCTGAAATCCATCTTGGGAGACACAGGGGCTCAGCACTTTTGAAAATTAGGTATTATAATTTAAGTTTATCAGGTAACTCAATGCTGTTCTTCATTATGTCATTAAAACACTTGAGATCAATGTGGATTGATAGAGATGGTTGAAATGGATAAATCTTACTTAAATTACTCCAGTAAAATTTTCTTCAGGCTTTCTTTGTTCATAATACTTCACTGTTTGTTTGGTTATTTTCCTCTCCAAACTCTTATATTTGTTGTGGAATTAATATTCTTCAAAAAATGGAATATAAAGGTCTTGTGGCCTTTAAATAAGTGAAAGGCAGTAACCACCTGTATGTTTCATTAAAACTGACTGAGTTAAAATTTACAAAGGGAAAAAAAAAATCTACCTACATTTGCAGTAAATATTGTATTTTAATGCACAGCTTTCATGAAGAGATGGCCAAGAAGACACTGGCAAATAGCCTATGTATGTGCAGACATCTAAGTTGGTGTTAATATCAAAGGAGCTAATATTTCAAATTTCCACTGACTTCACAAAATTCAAATTTTAACTAATGAGAGCACAAAAGTGCCAATATAGGAGTGCAATTCAGTAAGTATTTTTGCATGTGGAACTCTGTTTTTAGTTTTTTACAAATATGCCCAGATGTATACAAGAAATGTGAGAAAATCCACCCACTTTCTGTCACACGTTATGGTCATTAACCTTTTCTGAGGCACCACTTAATTTGTAGGCACTTTGCTTTCAAGATCTTTTGCACTGCAGGCAGTTTGGAAGGCAGACAGAGGGAGTACTGGATATTTCCACTGAGCACTAATATTGTTTCCTGAGATTTTGAGCTTTTAAGTGTCCACATTCATTATTCTGTATTCAGATAATTCTGCAAACCTCCATAAAATAAAAGGTAATTTAGTTTGATGAAAATATTGTGGCTGGCCAAGGTAGGTAATACTAGTTAACAAATTTGGATGTCATTGTACTTGAATCTTACATTCGATTTAAAAATATGTGTGATAATGGATATGGGTACCTGCTGTATACAATATTGATTACCTGTTTGGCTCTGTATGAATTTTACCTACTAAAGTCTTACCATGTTCTTCTGTTTTAATCTTCCTGTGTATAATGAACATCGAACAATCAACTGGTGCATCATGTTTACCTAGACCTTTACCATGCTAGCTAAGTAATTTTTTAAGCTGATAGCATTTCATTGTTAAGAATTAAAGGAAGGGGTAGTATTTTTCAGAAGCGTCTGAGAAGTGCAGTCTGTTGCTCTATAAACCCATCATTTGAGGGGATGTAGAAATGTAGAGGATTACCTGGTGCCTTCTCTGGCCCACGAGGCTTTCTCCACTTCACACGCCCTTTCCTACTACAAAAAAACCAGACATAATGAAGAAATAAACAAGTGATTCATGTTAGTTTTGAGTTTTGTGTAAGCAAAGGAAATTAGCTCTGTTGTACTCACGTGTTGAAGAATGATGGACCTGGTGCATGACCTGCGAGGTCAAAGAATTTCTTCCTAATCATTTAATGCGAGTATGGATCAGACTTAAAGGAATAGCAGAAAGAGGTTCTAAACATTTTTCTGTCCCATATTAGTCAATTTAGACCCCCTCAGTATTTCTGCCAGATGATTACTTAGATCAATAGGTCAAAACCATTGTGTCATTAGCCATATTTGTTGGATTTGCAGCAAAAGAACAGTATACAAGAACATTACAAAGTGCCACTTTCAAAGGAAAAAAGTGTGAAAAGGTGTATATCAAAGTTGACACATACACAGGTACTCTGGCACCCCCTGCACTTGGGCATACTCCTTCTGTCCTCCTCCCAGCCTCATTTCCTCTTTCCCCATTTTGCTACCTTTTACTTTGCCTTTCCTCATACTGCATCTCACTCATCTGCACCACCTTCTTTCAGCCTCTTCCCATAGGATGGCTTCTTCAGCGCTTGCTCTCCTTCTGGACTGCTGGGTCCATCAGTCAAAACACTTGCCAAGCAGGTGCCAGTATCCCTGCAGCTGGCACAGCCAAGTGAACTGGGTTTTCAGTCTCTGGAAAAGCACTCGTAAAGTCTGGGAGCTTTGTGCTTGACTCTTCACAGCTTCCAGATCAAGTGTTGCCATTAGAAGTAAAATTTCTAGTTGTTGAACTGCTGCTAGAAGATCCAGGTTTTCTTTCTCTTTACATCAATAATTATTCTCTTGAATAATTGCAAGGAAAATGGAAGCATGAAAAGGCACACTGCTTTGTCATTTGGACTGTGTGGGCTTTGCAAGCCTGACAGAAAAGAAGTCATATCTAAGTCCTCTTGCTAGCATAAGCCGTATAGAATGTATAAACAGGCCATGTGACTATTAAAGGTCAGCTTGACCTACACAGTGTTATTGTTACATTGACATGCAATGTATTTATAGAAAACCAGCTCATCATATTTACTCCTGAATAATTCATTTGTGAAGTCAGAACCAACCTCTACTTTGACAGCCTTTTAAAAATGCACTTGATTGTAAGTAGGAAAATATGAAAATATGAGATGAGAAAGAAATGACCTTAAGAAATTTTTACTTTCCACAAAATGTAAACAGAGAGATCCTGATATACGATTACACACTTTTGAACCTGTCCTTCTCTCTCCCTTTCCACACAAATGTGTTTTTGCCATGGTTTGTGCCCATCTTGTGAAAGCCAGCTTGTAAACTCTCTGGAATTAGTGGGCTTGCGAAGTGTACAGCCCACCTCTGACAGATGAGTAACATCTGAGATCAGTGAGAGTTGCTGGATGTTTGGCACTTTGCATTTAGGCAGGTATGCTGCCATGGTGTGGATTAACAGTCTAAGACAAGGAAGGCTTCTCCTCTTCAAAATCTTGGTCTCAGCATAAAGCTTATAAGAAGAAAAGAGTTCAGCCACTCTAACAGGCAAATGTGTAGGGTATTCATTAATGGGACATGAACTTTGCATTACAGTTGAAGCCTCACAGTACATTAAAAATATAAATATCCGTATGACATTAGGTTTTTGTTTGCTTTTATCTTATTACAGAAAAAATGACCTTGGTATAGATCATTTCCTGAGGATTAAGATTAATGACTGCCTGTGCATCAGGCTATCATCAGCTCCCAGCCAGTCATTAATCCCCAGGAAATCCTGTGCCATATTTGCTTCTGCTTAAGTGCTGGTCTGGCAATCCTTTATTCACTGAGTAGTGAGCTGGACTGTTCATAACAGCATTACCCATATGAATAAGGATGGCATCATCAGACCTGCTGGGTTGGTCAGGCCCCAATCCAAAATCCAGGCAACTTGAACATAAATCATGGCAATTGTTGATCATTTGTGGCTTTTTTTCTTCTGAGTCCTGTACCTCAGATACCTTTGTCCTGGTTTTGAAACAGACATTCCTGGGTTATGAAAGTGTAGGATTTACAAAGATCTCTTTACATTTTTTAATAGAAGAGGGCTGTTGTTTTGCAGTGGGAGCAGGGAAGAAAAAGCATGGAAAGTATTTTGTATGGAGGTGTCTGCCATGAATAGTAAGCCTACCTTCTCCCTACGAGCTGTAGATTACTTTAAAGACTGATTCATTCAGGATTGTGGAGGGAGGTTTTCCTCTCTGGAGGCTCCTATGTGTACTCTTTTGAAAAGAGAAGATACCAGTGGTGAAGTGATGATTCAGAGCACCAGTGCAACCTGAGGCTACCTTGCTTTTCTTGCACAGATTTAGAAGGGTATAGGAAGAATGAGATCTTTTCCTTATCATGCCACCCCTTTTCTGTCTGCTGCTAAGGTGCCACGGGCCAACAAAACATCTTCCACAAGGGCAGATTTAGCTAGATGCTGACTCCCTTGCTCCTGTGTGACAAGGATATAACTCATATGCAAATGGCATCCTCTGCATGAAAATGAGTGTGATCTAAATCTCTGTCATGGCTCAGTCCCCAGTCAGAAGTAGGTATCTTTGGCAATTCTCTCCTATTCCCATCTCTACTCCTATTTCCAAAGTGGAAAACTACAGGATGTACTTCTGCAGAAAAGTTGTTGTTTATCTTTTATGCTTTACTTTTTTTAAAACATAAATATGGTGCATGTTAGTGGTGAGAGAAGTAACCTTCTGTTACATAAAGCTGAGCTGACAATTCTGTCCCTTCACTGAATGCAGAAAAATATGGTACTGTCACTGTCTGCTCTGACATAGAAAAACCAGAAACCTGCATTCATGCCTCTCAGTAAAATAAAGAATGATGTGACCCTCAAAGTTTTTGACATAGTAGTGAATTATTTATAATTACTCACTAGATCCTGTTGTGTTCCTAGATGCTGATCTTAAGAATTTCCCAGCTTTTCCGTTCACCTCAAACTATTTTGCTTGATTTGCTGCTGCTACTTGTGTTCTTTTCTGAGATGTCATGAAAAATGCCAGCTTACCCCAAAGACAGCTGACAAAGGTTGGGTAACCTTCGCCTGCCTGGTCACTCAGCAGACTCCCAGCTTTGGTCTCATTTTGCAAACTTTGTGCTCTTGTTCTTCCCTTGACCTAGGTAAGCTGCACCGTCATGTCTGTGCTCACTCCCATTGGGAGCCTTTTTTTGGCTGAAGCTGTTTATTTGTTATATCCTCAGAGAAGTAAGGCCAGACAGCTCAGCTTACACCAACTCATGGGTAATGCTCAGCTCCTGCATTGCTGAAGTAACCTGAGCACTTCCACTTTCCTCAGTTCCAGTGTGTGGATGCTGCAGGACTTCAGTGCACTTCCTAGCACCATGCCAGAGATTAAAGAAATAATTCTTCAGTGGCTTATGAGCACCACAGCATTTTATCTAAAATGAGGAAATATGCAAATCTAGACAAGATTAATAAAAATAATTATGTATGTTAACTATCTCTGCTCTAGATCCTTCATCATTCTTGAGTGTCCTTTAGGCACACCTAAAGGGTGTGGGCTTACAAAGGCGGTCAGCATCCTTCTTCTTGCACACTTATTCTTACCCAGCTTGTAACAGTTCTTGCTTCCTCTTCTGGCCCACTAGGGAAAAACAGCCCTCTGAGCAGGGCACTCAGAGCATTTTGGCTTTCTCCTCTGCTGAAGGCTGAAATGTTTGCAAGGGACTTCTGCCAGAGAAGATGGGGGCTTCCTGCCAGGCTCATATACAAATTAATAGCTATTAGTTACAATCTAGTGTCTTCCCTTTATCTCCATCCCACGGTATCTCAGTCTGATATGAAGATAGGAAACCAATAAAAAGGGCAATTAGGCTGATCTTCAGAATGGAGTGTCATGTCTTACAAAGGCAGATACTCATGCCCTCTTTATGCAGCTAGCTTTCACAGAATTATTTTTTTTTTGCATGTAGTTTGGAAGTGACCTCTTAAATTACAGAATTCAGCTAGTCCAACTTCCTACTCAAGCAGGATCAGCTAGAGCAGGTTGCCCAGGACTGTGTCCAGTCATCTTTTGAATATCTCCACAAATAGAGACTCCACAGTCTTTGTGGGAAACCCATACCAGTGTTTGACCATCATCACCGTAAAATGTGTTTTCTTCTGTCCAGATAGAATTTACTCATTTTTAATTTGTGCCCATTGACTCTCCCCTGCCAATGGGCACTTCTGAGAAGAGTCTTGTTCCCTCTTCTTCTTTCCCTTCAATCAGGTATTCAAACACATAGATAAGAACTCCCCGAGTCTTCTCTCCTCCAGGCTGAAGAGTCCCAGCTCTCTCAGCCTCTCTTCATATGAGAGATGCTCTACTCCTTTCATGATCTTTGTGGCCCAGTGCTGGACTTGCTCCAGTATGTCCAGTTGTCCTGTACTGGTGAGCCCAGGACTGGACAGAGCATCTGGATATGTCTCATCAGCACTGGGTGGAGGGAAATCACCTCCCTCAACCTGCTGGCAATGCTTTGCCTAATGGAACCAAAGATGCTGTTGGCTGCCTTTGGTGTAAGGGCACATTGCTAGCTCAGCTTTCAGTGACGTGGTTCTCTGCACAGTCATTAGCAAGAAGAAAGCTTTCTTCCGGGGAAGATTTTAAACAGCTAAATGAGATTGGTGAAGCGATGAGGCACGTCACTCTCCAGTGAGGCCTCCTTTCCCTTTCCTTTACCTTTCAATTATGGTAGAGACCACAGAAATTGTGTTCCCTATTTAGGTGCCTGAGATTGCATGGTTAATGTAGATGAGACGAGTATTTTTACAGATATCGCCAGCATCAAACTGAATTCAGAAACTGTAGGTAGATATCCCCACGCTGCCAGAGTGAGCAACAGCATAGGTAGAATAGAAACTGTGGGTTATGTGCAGCTAAGGGCAGATCTATTTAAATAGGCAGAGGTGGTGTTTTAGATAGCCCTATAAAGATCTGTCAGAAAGTTGAGAGTCAGAGAAATTAAGTAGCTGTTTCTCCCAGTATTACTTAAGATTTCAAAGCTAAAAATGGATAGCAGTTGAATTTACAAACTTCCATGTAGCGCACATAAGATGTAAGTGTCACTTGTTAACAGCTGTGGAACCTGAGCTGTCTACAAAGATGTGTGCCTTTCGCATAGAGAAAATAGTATCTTAGACTAATGAAGAGAATTTTACTATGAAGTTTTTGTTCAGCTGATTTATCTAAATGTCAGTCACAAATTTATATCTTCAAACAAAGAAGTAGACTTTTGAAGTCTGAATTATTTTACTGAGTGGGTTTAGTTAGCATACCTGCAGGGACCACTTCATTCTTGTCATATTTTGGGGATGTAAGTCTTGCTTTTTGTAAAGACAGTGGCTGCACTTCCATGACTGTAGGGTGAGTGGGCTTGCAACTTTTATCCTATCCACAGAATTTGTCTATAGTTAGTGATATCTATCAAAAATTGGGTATGTTTTTGTTATACATAACTTGGGGTGCAGAGAAACCCTTACAAATTTCTCTCAGAATGGGCAGTTCAGTGGCAAAATGTAGCTGTTTGTTGTGATGTTCTCAAACTCTGCAGCAATAAATGTCAGGTCTGCTTAATTTCAGAGGGACCCAAGGTACAAAGAGAAGGACGGACTCATTGCTAGTTTCACTGATAGAATTTCTAGCTACTTAAAAATTGAAGAACAGGTCTCCCTTTAAAAGCAGTATTGCTCTTTGTAGGTAGCAAATTTTAAATAATGGAAGTTTTCTGATGCCTTTTTTTAATTTATTTTTGAAAATCTGAAATTTAATCCTTGTGGGATTTTTTTGTGGTAAATGTTAGTTTTCGCAACAATTTATTTCCGTATGTCGTGCTTTATTCTTTTAACTAGAATCTACTCAAGCTGCTCACTGCAGGCAAAATTCTTGTCTCTCATCTCCATGATATTTTCCAGTGATACCCTGTTCTTCAGACAGCATATTCTTCTTGGGATTCCCTACAGAGTGTGCAAGGAAGACATGAATATTTAAATGCAAGTGTGATCCCAGAGCAGGGTACAGCTGTCCTGACTGTGCATTTCCATGCTTAATGGCTTTAGCTTCATTTTAAGTTTCTTCCTAATTCTGAATTTGCTTGTTAAACATATGAACAACAAAGAACATAAATAATTTATAAACCTGTACAGATCAGGGAGTAATAGTAGCTCTGAGGGATGTTCTATTGAAGCTGAAAGAGGAAGATTTCTTTTAGTACAGTTTGCACATGGCAGATGGCTTCATCTTCCACAGGCTGGTTGGATTTTGTGACTGAAGAGTGAATGGAACATATGCTGTCCTTACATTATTCTCCTTGGACATGCTGAAAACCAGAACAGCTGGAATTTATTGCAGCTGGAGTTGTATGTGTCCAGTACCCGCCAGTGCCTGATCCTACATACACTCAGTGAAATCCTGACCCCATCAGAATCAGTGGAAAAGCTCCCAATATCATCAGTAAGATGAGGTTTTCACTTCTATATCTTGGAATTCCCATTTTCATGAATATTTGAAAATTCTGCAAAGATAAATACCCCATTCAAAGCCAGTGGGAATTGTGTTAGATCCAGGCAAGGTCAATACTGTTATATAATGGTTGTCTTTTGATGTTATTACATTCTGGAGAATGTATGGCACCTGTCTTCAAGAGTTTGGTCACAGATGGCTCAAAGGTAACTTATGAGTGAAAGAAGTTGGAAAAGGAAGCAAAACCCTCAGGAACAAGCAACTTCATACTTTTGTTAAATAAAAAAAAAAAATCACTTAAAACCCCCCCCCCCCCAATTTTAAATGCTGCACTAAGAGCAAAGTAATAGGCAGATCTTGCTTTTGAGTGCTGTGACTGTCCTGAGCTGTCCAGAACTCTACTGATATGATTGTATAAATTTTTAATTGTATTTCTATTCACACTCCAATTTGATAAAATTGCAATAAACTAATTATAACAAAAGCAGACAACTTTAATAAGATTATTATCAGGACAAAACCACCTACAATAAAAAACAGAGTAAGGACACATGAGGAGAGAAAACAGGAATAGAAGGCTTGTAATTTAAAGACAGATGAAAGGTGACCACATGTGTTTTAAGAGCTCAGATGCACAGAGTATTACATAATTTGGTTATTCCCAATGTACTGCCTACTGTTCAAGTACCTGAAAGTCTTCATTTATATGATTTTCTGTATTTGCTTAGAAGTGTTAATAAAGCAGCACTGGTAGTAGCATAATCCAAAAAGATGTAATTCTAAAATGCATGCAACTATTATTACCTACTGTATTACTCAGATCCAAAAGAGGTCCCTTTGTATTTTCCACTACACCAGCTCAGTGGCAAAGCCTCCATTTTGCAAGAACCAGCAGCTTGATGGTCCACAAGTAAAAATGTAGGCTACAGCATTTAATTATAACTTGCATAGTTTGGATGATCTGGAGATAGTAGGAGAAAAAGTGTTTTGCTTTTTAAAACATTTGTTTTGTCTCCTCTGCACTCTGCAGTGATAATACATACAAACTGCTACAGCAGTCCCAGTCTATCCCAGATGGGATATAAGTACTCTATGAGAAAGTTAAGAGGTTTATGAAGTTCATAAAAGGTAGGAGTCAATATTAAGATGAGATTTACTGAAAGAAAATGATTTCAAAAGAATTCTTCCTTTTTAAATTTCACAATGCCTGTTATCCTTCAGTTGGTGGGATTTTTTGAGTTTTGCCCCGAATAGTCTATGTACAAAGGCATTATCTTTTGTTAAAGATCTGCTAGAGGTTAGGACTCTCATTTTACACCTGTAATGTTAAGCTCTGTGAGATCTTTCACAAGTTTTTAGCATTGAGAGTTCTTTGTTCCTAATCTAACATCATTGATGAAACCCAATCAAGCCTTGATTCCAATTTAGATTGGATAGCTGCCACAATTTACCTAGCAAGACTTTTGAAGTGGCCTCCTTTTTTTGTTTATGGTTGAGTCTCTGATTACCTAATTGAATTTTCTCAAGACCGTGAAAGCTAGAAGAAATTACAGTAAATATTAAGGATAAACAACCCAGTCATCCTTGATGATGAATTTCTCTAAGTCCTTTGGCCTAACTCCTCAGCCTTCTTCTAAAAAAATACAAATAAAAAAAGGAGATCCTGTTAAGCATGATGACAACAGTAAGTGCAAATCAAAGGTCACATCAGACAGATGAAAAGGGGAAGAGTGGATTACCAAATTAATGTCTTTGACTATCAGACACTTGCTGACTTTCAGAATTATGTGCGCAACCTCTCGCACAAAAATTCACTTCTGTCTCCAATACTTGGTTAGGCTTCATGTTTACAATCTTTTTAATAATTATTTGCTTGCTTTTAAGTTGCAGTTCTTGGCTGCGTGCTCATTCTCAATTTCATTATCAGTTTTGAGCCCTTACTCTCTCATTTCACTTCTCCCTTATGTCTTATTCATTCAACCTTTTGGTAGGTTGAATTTATGGGCATGAAAACTCAGGAAAAATATATGGTCTCCATCTGCTGGTTCTGGAATGCCTCACAATTCCTTCTAAGTCAAGCTCCCACTGATGCTGATAAAGGATTATGCCTTGACACCATCATGACTGTGGAATTCAAACACAAGGAAGGTCAAGTAAATGCAATGGTGGAATTGCAGTAAAAATTCAGGGATTGCCTTCAGTGATTTCTCTTTAGCAATTTTGTTTTGAGTAAAAGATATGTCAACTTTTAAGCTGTTTAATTGCCTTGGAGAAGTGTGACATGAATTGTCATACAAATATGTTTTTTTATGCGGAGTGAAAGTCTTATGCTTGGTGAAGAAACCCACAATGCATTACTTTGTTTTGAGAGTCTGAGTTCACATTTTTCATGAAGGCATACATACCTTTAGCAATACAGGTTACTATCTCTAAAATATCTGTATGTCTTATGAGTATTTTGAGAAACTCTGAGCCAGACTCATTTCTAACATAAATAGGGACAAGTGCAATCTGCATCTGAGATCTTCATAGCAGGAGAGCAGAGAAGTACTGGCTACACTTACCTTCTATGGCAGCTTGGGGCACTATACTTAAAAGGCAGAAATGGGTATTTCACCACAGACTGTATCTTCAATACTTAAATGAGTGAACATTGAAAATAAATTGAGTAATTAGGTATATTATTTTGTAGAATCATAGAGTAGTTTGGGTTGGAAGGAACCTTTAAAGGTCATCTAGTCCAACACCCCCTGCAAGGAGCAGGGACATCTGTAACTAGATCAGGTTGCTCAGAGGCCCGTCCAATCTGATCTTGCATGTTTCCAGGGATGGGGCATCTACCACCTCTCTGGGCAGCCTGTTCCTGTGTCTCACCACCCTTGTTGTAAAAAATATCTTCCTTATATCTAGTCTGAATCTACCCTCTTCTAGTTCAAAATCATTAACCGCTACAGGCCCTACTAAAAAGTTTGTCCCTGTCTTTCTTATAGTCCCCCTTTAAGTATTGAAAAGTTACAATAAGGTCTTCCCGGAGTCTTCTCTTCTCCAGGCTGAACAACCCCAAGTCTCACAGCCTGTCCTCATAGGAGAGGTGTTCCATCCTTCTGATGATTTTTGTGGCTCTCCTCTGGACCCGCTCCAACAGGTCCATGTCTTTCCTGTGCTGAGGACTCCAGAGCTGGATGCAGTACTCCAGGTGGGGTCTCACCAGAGCGGAGTAGAGGGGCAGAATCACCTCCCTCGACCTGCTGGCCACACTTCTTTTGATGCAGCCCAGGATATGGTTGGCTTTCTGGGCTGTGAGCACACATTGCTGGCTCATGTCCAGCTTTTCATCCACCAGTATCCCCAAGTCCTTCCTGCAGGGCTGCTCTCAATCTCTTCATCCCCCAGCCTCTGTTGATACTGTGGTTTGCCCCGACCCAGGTGCAGGACCTTGCACGTGGCCTTGTTGAACCTCCTGAGGTTCACATGGGCCCACTTCTCGAGCTTGTCCAGGTCCTTCTGGATGGCATCCCATCCCTCAGGCGTGTCAGCCACGCCACTCAGCTTGGTGTTGTCTGCAAACTTGCTGAGGGTGCACTTGATCCCACTGTCTATGTCATTGATGAAGACATTAAACAGTACTGGTCCCAATACGGACCCCTGAGGGACACCACTTGTCACTGATCTCCATATGGACATTGAGCTGTTGACCTCTACCCTCTGGATGTGACCATCCAACCAATTCCTCATCCACTGAATGGTCCAGCCATCAAATCCACATGTCTCCAATTTAGAGAGAGGGATGTTGTGGGGGACTGTGTCAAAGGTCTTACATAAGTCCAGATAGATGACATCTGTAGCTCTTCCCTTCTCCTCTTCCCTTCTCCACTCCCTCATAGAAGGCCACTAGGTTGGTCAGGCAAGACTTGCCCGTGGTGAAGCCGTGCTGGCTGTCTCAAGTGTAATTTGAAATTACAAATAATGTAGCACTGTTGACTAACAACATTATTCTTTCTGTTTACTTTGATATGGTGTGGCACCCACATACACAGTAGAGAACAATAGGTAATAACGCAAATGTTGTTGTAATCTTTCAGGAACGTCAGACAGGATTACCAGGAACCCTCTGTTCTCTTCTGGTGTAAAAATATGTGGAAGAAAACAAATTAATTCAATGATTCTGCCACTGTCGAGGATCAGCTGTTAAGCTGCATCTCTGCATCCTCTTTGTTTCATGTGATCAGCAGGGATGCAGGTACTGGCTGTCAGCCAGTCTGTCTGCTATGACCTCCCTTTGGGAACTGCATAGCATTTTCATGAAACTGGAATTATCAAATTTTAATAGTGTTGGATTTGGGGGTATTTTTTCAAGTACACTTTATCACAGTGTTTCAGATTTCCAATTCCATTTAAAATAAGTTTATTTTAAAAGCTGATAACTTTTTCCAATACAATATTTTTTTCTAAAAGTACTTCAATTCAGTTTGAGTTTACATAGAGTCATATTGAATAGAATCTTATTATAACAGGAAAATTCAAAAATAAATACCAAAGAGCAGATTTAGTCCAAATTTTACAGCAAAAGCCAGTGCAATATATTAGAGGCAGACTGTATTGTGGCAGACCTTTTGTGTTGCTGAGCAGCACTGAACCGAGTAATCTTGAAATCCACAAAATAATTCATGTGAATATGTGCAGCTGACGTTTTCTAGCATCATCATCATTGTGCATTGCAGTCAGGAGGCT
Source organism: Aquila chrysaetos chrysaetos (assembly GCF_900496995.4). Lineage (NCBI taxonomy): Eukaryota > Metazoa > Chordata > Aves > Accipitriformes > Accipitridae > Aquila > Aquila chrysaetos. The sequence goes on from NC_044030.1 coordinate 49,912,470, forward strand.
GGTGATTGTATAAAATGTTCTGCTCTGAGTATAGGACTATAAAAGCTTTGAGGAATGTAATCTCAACAGCAAGATTAGAGTTTTCTTGGAAATAATTTTGCTAACAGCAAGAATTAACCCAGTTTAAACCATGGCATATTGAATTGCTGAAGTGCCCAGAACATGATCATCATCAGCATCATGCACTCTCATGTATCTCCTTGTTTCTTTTCTCTTCAGTTTCTGTAAGGTCAGAGTCTCCTTTTTTCTTTCCTGTTTGTCTTGTGTCTCACTTCAGATGGGAACCAAATAGACCTAAACTGGGTTGCCAGTATGTAAAGTGCCCTGCCTTTCTGCTACTGCTTTTATTTCTTCTGGAGATTTAGCATAATTCACCATTGTTGTTGGCTTCCTCTGAAACCTCTTCTGCTTCATCCATTAAGTCAGAGGCCTCATGCTATCATTCTGTTAATTCTTAAATTTGTTGCTATGATACAACCTTCTTCTTCTCAACTTTGTCCTTCTGCAACCCCATCCTTAGTCTTTTTTCTCCATGAGTTTATAAAGTCCCTCTCTGGCAGTGTTGTCTCCTGCATGTACTTCCATTTCTCTGATTACTCTTGGACTCCTTTTGGCATCTGTTTTGCACTCCTGTCCTCATCCTCCAGTGGATGCCTCACCCCAGGTTCTAGCAAAACACACCCCAGACACATCAAGGCAGAGATCCGTGAGAATAAGTTTAAGCAAAGCTGCTGGCCATAGTCAGCAGATACTGAGCCCTAATTAAACAGCACATATGGTCCCAAATGCTGTATGCAGGGAAGTCCATATTGAAGTTATTGGGAGCTCTTCTCAGGTAAGGAATTCAAATCTTTAGGACTAAAATCAAGATGGTAGAACAATAGATGCTTTTATGTAAAAGCAGCTACAAAGATTATGTTGCAACAGTAAGAACATATTTGCAAAACAGTATATGTATATAATTATAAAATAATATATTAAATTCTATCTTTAAATGATGTCTTTCTTTGCTTCAAGAGAGACTTAGAGTAACATCATATTCTATTGAGCATACTTATGTTCAAGAAAGACACTGCATTGTACGAGCAAGAGTATGTCAGTATTTGTAACTGGTTTTGATAAAGTATGTCTATGAAAAAATCTTTACAATCCAATCATAAGTATTTTTAAAAATTAACTGTGATAATATCATGTGCTTTTTAGTTATATGGCATAAAGCGTTCTCTGTCTCTGCAAATGATGTAAAGAATGTTCATTTGGCAGATTCAGGTATCTTCAAATAGATTAAAAAAAGGGGATCTTTCAAAGTGTCAGATTTGCATATCATCACAGTATTTTACAGTTGAAAACTAGTAGCCAGACCTCAATTGAAATTTACTTGTGTGGAAAAATATTGAAAGATCATGAGATGCATCAGCTAAAACCAAAATAATTGGACAGCATTTGTACATTTAATTGCTTAAGCTGTTTCATAAACATGAAGAGAGAATATTTCTAAAGAAAACAACACTACCAAACTGTTAAGTATCCATTTTTTAATGATTACATTCTGTCAAAGGTTGGATGCTCAGAAGCTCAGTTGTAAAACTTTACATAAAAATGATGAGTGAAATCATCCACAAATTCCCCAGACTATTAATTTACAAATTCCTCCTTGTGCTTAATTTTTCTCTGTCCTGTTTTGTAGACCTACATTGATGTCCTGGTTTTGGCTGGAATAGAGTTAATTTTCTTCTTAGTAGCTGGTGCAGTGTGTTTTGGATTTAGTGTTAGAATAATGTTAATAACACAGTGATGTTTCAGTTGTTGCTAAGTAGCGCTCACCCTAAGTTAAGGATTTTTCAGTTTCCCATGCTCTGTCAGTGAGGAGGTGTACAAGAAGCTGGGAGGGAGCACAGCCAGGACTAGTGACCTGCACTAGCCAAGGGCATATTCCACCATAGGGCGTCATGCTCAGTATATAAACTGGGGGGAGTTGGCTGGGAGGGGTGGATCGCTACTTGGGCATTGGTCAGTGGGTGGTGAGCAATTGCATTGTGCATCACTTGTCTTTTCTTGGGTTTTACTTTTATTATTATTATTGTTGTTGTTATTTTTATTTCATTTTATTATTAATTTATTATTATTTATGTTATTATTATTATTATATTCCTTTTCATTACTATTATTGTTGTTGTTATTATTACTATATTTTACTATATTACATTTTATTTTACTTTAGTTATTAAATCGTTCTTATCTCAACCCACGAGTTTTACTTTTTTCCAATTCTTCTCCCCATCCCACTGGGAGGCCAGGGAGTGAGCAAGCGGCTGTGTGGTGCCTAGTTGCTGGCTGGGCTTAAACCACAACAATTAATTATTGTATTTATATATATATATTTACATATATGCCAAACTTTAAGAAAAAAGCACTTTAAGAAATGAAGTGTAAAGCAACATATGGAGACGAAAGTGGAATTCATACAAGATTGCATCACAGAAAAATAATTGTAGCCCTACAGATCTGGAAATCTCTTCATTCCATTTTCTCTGCCATGCTAGAATATAGTAATGCAATATATTCAATTTATTTAATTTAATCTATTTAATAATTTAATTAATTTAGGTCTCCTACCACCTGATGAAGTGAGTAAATAATTCTTTTCTGATTTCACAAGTGACAAGAGAGTGGTTAAATTAAGTAACCCCTCTAAAGCAAGTCAACATCAGCACTGGTATCAAAATAATTTTTGTGGGACAGCTTTATGAACAGTTCCTTAGATTATATGTTTTGAGATTTTTTGATTAATTTGGATGCCTAACTATTTGAATGTCTGACCTGGAGAATGTTAAAAGAGCTTAGTTTCCAAAGGTCCTGCTGATTATGTACTGTCAAGGTTTATTGTGTTTTCCCAAAAGTAGAGGCACCAGATGGCAATCACCTTGAAAAGGCTGAATTTTAGATTTCAGTGCTTCTTCTACATCTCACTTTAGCAACTTACTCATCTAAAGCCAGTGAATTGTCATATTTCTGGGGGGAAGGCACTACCATTTCTGTAATCCATGTTTTGCTGTCCTGCAGAATTTTTTGCATAATCACTGTTCAAGTTTATGAAGCACATGCAAAAACGTGTACGTTTCTTGAATGTCTGCTGGTTCCTTATCTTTGTGTCTTTTACTGTGATGTTGTAGAGCTTGGATCATATGGAAACCTAAAATATTATGACACAATGACTGAAGAAGGTAAGAAATATTTTAGAATTGTTTGTATCAGCTTTTTTTGAAGCCCTTTAAGCGCCTTTTATGTGTTTATTTTTTCCTTCATTTTTCTTAGTCCTATTTTCAGTTTCTCCATTTTTTAATAACTCCTTTTTGCATGTCTTCATTGATGGCGCTATCAGTTATAGCTCTTTTTTCAGGTTTTTTTTCTTCAGCATTTTGGTTTTGCTATTTCAGATAAGGAAATACAATGGAATGCTTTTATTAAAGTACATACATGCAAAACCACACTTGCAAATTATAAGGCACAGTATAACACAGATTGTAGGTGCTTATTTTATACCACGTTTTACAATGCATTCAAGAAGATGAATTGATTTATGGATGTTCAAATCACTCAGTTTGAGAACAATTATTAAGTGACTTCACTTTACTGTATTATTCAAAAGTAATGAATAAAGTTTAAAAACTAGGCATGACTATTCCTGCAGTATTAATTGTATGCTTAATTGCAATGCAAAAATTATGCAATTTAAAATCCTGATTCTAGCAATACAAGAAGGAAGTAATTAGGGCCTGAATCAGGACTCAATGAAATCTTCGATAATTTTTCTGCTGATTCAAAAGCGTTGCAGTTTATTGTACTGATTCAGGAAAGCAGTTAGCTATGTACTAATTTTCCAGCACATGCTTTCGGTCCTAGTGTGGTCAGCATTTCTGTAACTTGGAAGTTTCCCTGAACTGACACCTGAATGTCTGTAGGATCAAGACCTCTTGTCCAGCTCTCTGATTACAATGCCAGACAGATTGTTTCATGAATGTTCAGTTTAATAATTAGTGGTGGCGTGTTCAAGGATGGAGATAAGCTTGAGGCCTGTAGAAAACTTAGCTGCCTATTCGTACTTGGTTTTGATGTTGGGAATATAAGTCAAATAGCTTAATTCTCTGTTTTTAAAAACACAGTTATTTTCTAGTTTAGATTAATCTTGACGTTAAGAAGGTTTTAAGAAAACCTTCATTATATGACTTACTCATGATCTTTCTCCAGGGGAAAAAAAAGTCATAAGTTCTCACTATTTCCCACTTTCGGTATCTGCTGTTGATATTCAAATATAACTGTACTATTCTGGGGCTGGCTGTAGGACAGAGTTCCTTCTGCCTTTGTGCCTGATGTTACAAGATGCTGTTTTCTTCTGTAGCAGGCATGAGCTCATAGGGCAGTCTTGCTGCACTGCCCTCCGTTGCCCCGATTCACCGTCTGATTCACAGGGATGGCACCAATATAAGAAAAGATGTCTGACAGGAAATTTTACTGGGCAAACAATGGTGTCTATGTTGTTTAAATACGCCTCTCAAGCACCTGAAATGAGTAGTTAACACAAGCCATTCAGATATGGCTACCAGAGCTAAAGCTTTGCAGTATGTCTCATCTCAGTCTTCATTACAATCAAGATGCAAAGGTCATTTCTCATTGTAGCCTCAGAGTTGGGTATGTTAAAGTTTTTAATTTTTTATGCTGAAGTATTAAACCTACCACTTCAAAAGTAGTCACTTCTGATATTCATAAATACTCTATTGACAGTTAAATGTAGCTATTTGTGGGAAAATACTCATGCAAGTATGATACATACAATATATGTATATATTAATACTGTGCCTACGCTTAAGTAATGCTGTTGATATTCAATGTCATCTCAGAAAGCACTCCTCATGAATAAATAATCCAGGACCATACTGTAGCAATAGCAAAAATCCAGTAGCAAAAATCTTCCAGTAGCAAAAATAAGAAAGAAAACTCTTTGTCTTTAGGAATATTAACACTGACAAGAGTCTATGATAGTTTACCTTGTCAGATACAACTGTCCTCATTGTTTTCACATGTCTTTCACAAAGCAAGTAATGAATAGTGTATCTCAGAAGCTGTATTTAGATCAAAGTGTGGTATATTTTGAACTTTCTGTTTGGATTTTCAAAAGTATAATCACTATCACTCTGCATCACACTTATTTGCATTATCCGTTTTCCTCTTTCTCTTCCTTTTTTGACTGAGCTTTTTATACCTTTTGTGCAGAAAGTTAGTCACAGGAACATGTAACCCCAGTTACAAATCCATGGATTTTTTTCTAATATAGTACATTGTTATCTCCAGGTCCTCAAACCCCGAGTGGAGAGAGGTAGCACATCTTTCAGTCCTCTGGTGGAGAAGCACAGGCATATCTATTCTTGCTGCTACATCAGAACAATCAGAGACAAAAAGTAACGGTTAAGTTGCAATACAGATTCAAATATAGCCTCATGGCCAGAGGGCCATTGTGCTCCAGGTCTTAGAAACTGATGTCTATTGTTTTGTTTGCTCCTATTTGGTCTGAAAGTGACTTTAAATTAATTGCAGATTAGTCAGGCCCAACTGGGAGAGAAAATATACCCTACCAGTTGGGAAGAGACCTTCACAGTAATCTTGTGCTGTCAAGTAACCTCCACCAACAGCCTATAACATGACAAAATGCGTGTTTTTATTTGATGCTTCTGCGGGATTTTAAAGTTAAAGGAGAAAGCACATGAGGGGGATTTCTGGAATTGATCAATTGTGACCCACTAGTTGCGTTCCACAGCTGGCCATGGACAGGACTGGTAGGTACAGTTCAGATTGCTCAACAGCCACAGATTTAATATCTTCAGGTTCATGAAAGCTTGGCTATAGCTGCATAGATGTAGTAATCGGCATTTGATCAGAGACTGAAAACTAGACAAATGGTTGAATTTTTTAAACTAGTGAACTTCTGAAGATAAATTATTTTCCTGCCAAATCAAAGGCTTATCTGACTTAGGGAATCTGTAGTCTGCAATTTAGATTGTGGTCAAAGGATTGGGTTTTTAATATATCCTTGATCAGGAGGAGAATCTCTGCCAGCTGATGCCAGCTGGAGTTACTCATGCAGATCAAGGCATATCTATGTTATACAATACTGATTTGTTTGCATATATTCAACTAAAACCAATTTAGTTTTAGGCTACCTTCTTTGCTAATCACCTGGCCTTGATCTGTTTCTTCTACCCCATCCTTTGTAAATTAGAATGAGCTGCAAAATCTGTCTGAGTTCAGCAAATCTAGATTAATTAAGAATTTTCCGTAACAATCTATCCTATTTTGGGTCCAGGGAATCAAGCATTTTCATTCACCTAAACTCTCATGGTGCCAGATGGTGTGAAAATTACTCTTAGGTAGTCAAACCCATAGTACATGGGAGTGTTAAAGAGGAAACATAAGCTGCTGCCTACTCCTAGAAATAAGAACAGTAACATAAAATTCCTATGGATTATTTAATACCCCACCTAAGGATGAGAAAAAAAGGCATGAGAGAAGATCTAAGCCTAAGATGGGGCTTTCTGTGTATTTCAATGACTTAGAAATATCCTGAGCTGGTCCTTTTTCCTGGTGGCCCTGTGCTTCCCCTTCGCTGAACAAGTTTTGATTTGGTTTGAAGGAGGAAAATGGCAGGGAAAGGGAGAGAGGAGGCATAACTCTGCTGCCTTTTTACATCTCACTGTCTTCATGCAGGCTAGTACTACTGCTTTCCTTAGTTTCATGCTTTTGATAGTTGATATTTTGTCTTTTAATCATTTCCTCACACTATTTGTTACCTACACTGAGTGAACCAAATGGAAGGTAATGATGTAAAACAATGTAAGCTGAACCATGCATGTACTGAGAAATAAAAATAAAGCAAAATACAGTTCCCATTTCAAATGTTGAGGTTAATTTCCATGACAGTGACTTATAAGTGTGGAACGGTCTCCTGAATGAAGCGATATAACTTACAATGTTAAAAGTCAGTGTAAGAAATACTTCCTAAAGATGGCAGGAGGCTTTTGGAAATGTGAATAAAAATTGAAGACAACTTCAATTAAGCTAATCTAAAACAGTGTGAATCTCTGTGGAGACATTTTATTTTCAGTTCGATAATGGCTCAAGTTTCTCTATTAAAAAACCTAAACCATTTCAAACAAATTCAAACCAGAAGACTAGAATATCCTTATAGAATTCTGCATCACTTTAATTAAACTTTTTAAATTGAACCTTAAATTAAAAGGTCCTACACCATCCTGAAGTAGGTGGCGACATGGATGGTTCCACAGATATTTTTCAGAAAATGTCTCAGCTGCATCATTTGCATCACTTACAAAAAATGCATTTGTGTATTTGGGGTATCACAAGCCAAATTCTGAAACGTATGAAGCTGAGTTGGAGTCTGAAATGTAAAGCAATCCTTTAGCAAACTGGCATACATATTGTATGAAAATTATGCAGGCACCTTTCAGTATCTACACATGCTTCTGGATAAGCACTTCTTAAATGCCCCAAGTGTTTCAAAAGAAGTTAGGAACAGACTTGACTTATAGCATTTCAGCTTAAAATATTTGGAAATATGATTTGCATTTTTCCTTGTTTTTTCTTTCTCTTATCTGATATCCCAAGCAATTCCCTTTGTCTCTCTCTCTTTTTCTTTCTTTCTTTAACTCTTTCTTTCTTCTTCCTCTTCTAACTGAAGTCTCTGCCACTGACCCTATGCACTGAAATAATGAGATGGCTTGCTATTTATGATTGTGTTCTATGCTTAGATACTGTTCTGCAGGCAATTTTACTCTAGGTACCATGTACCAAAAAAGATAATCTTTGCAATGTATTGTGAATGGCTAATTATTTTTTTGGAGCATGATCTGTTTGTGAAAAGATAGGGGCTGCTGAAAGGACAGTACTGCTTATTAAATCTTTGTGGTATTTTTATTACTTTCCAAGTTATTTGCTGTTGATGAATTACTTCCAGTTCCCAGCACATGATAGCTGCTCTTCCCGGTGGACTGTGCTTATGCTTCTTCATATACAAAAGTGTTGGTACAGGGGTTTGAAGCTTCCGTTCGTGAGAAGGGAGGAGAGGATTTCTTTCTTGACTAATGATTTATTATTGTGTGTCTTTATTTTAGCTTGGAAACAGTGACTGTTATCCAACTAACTGAGTTCATTCATGACTTCTCACTGTGACTTCCCGCTGTTAATCAATTATATGATTCCATTGAAATATCTTTTGTCTTAAGCCTGCACTGTTTTTGCTACAGGGACACCAACAGTTTTCAATGGATTTTTTTAACTGGAGATGAAGAATTAAAACAGTCTTGGGCCCTGTATGGTAATAGTGTTCTTAATTAGAAATGTACTGTACTATAGCCACCAGTTATACTTTTAAAAAAGATAAAAAAGGACTTAAAGAGCAATAGCAGTAAGGGTAACAATAAAGAAAGGCAGATACATCATCTTTCTACACAACATAGACTGTCATAAGCTGCCCAAAGAGTCCTTACATATTAAGATCAACCAATGTAGAGGAAGGAGTAAATGAATTTCACTTAAAATTTGCCATCTTTGACATTGCCTAGTTTTAATGTGTCATTTGGACTCAGTGGTCAATAAAGTGTGACAGAACCTTGGACCTATCTTGGGACAGGATGAGTTGCTCTGGAGACAGTCTAGATGATCAGATGCATGGTTAAACTCATTGGAAACAAAAAACACCTGGCAGGTTGAGAAGAAAATTTGCCTTTGAGAAGCTGGTATGGAAATCATGTATTCTGGAAATGTTTGCTTCTGCTTCTGAAGTATCTATAGAAGTCACAGGCACACAGCTGAGTCCAACATGACAAAGTCGACCAGTCACCGTGATGCAATATATAAGTTTATCTGAAATTCTGTGTTACTGTATTAATAATTGAGACCTGAAACTGTTTGTGTTTGTTTACAGTATCTTTATTCATCTGTATTCATCTTCTGTTTAGGCTGAAATCCTACACCAGCTCTTTTATAGGTGGAACTTTACTGACTGCTTCTGAAGAAAAATAATAGCTTTTGTTTTCAATTTCTTGTTCAATTTATTGCTGAGTTCTGAGAATAGAAAAAAATTATATTTTTATTTCCACTAAAAAAGAAAAAAAGTATATCTGAAAACATCAGATAGTGTTTAATAATATGTTTGCTGTTTGAGGAGGGATGGAAATGGATTACCGGCACTGATTTATGGAGCCTAAGCTATGGCAAAGAAATTTTGCTTCTCAAAATGGCTGCATTTTAATAATGACAATGCTTTCTTTTAGGAAAGTTCAAGGAAAGGGCCTCAATTCTGCATAAGATTGCCAAAAAGAAGTGCCAGGTGGAAGACAGTGAAAGGCAGAATGGAGCTGCTAATCATGGTGAGTGCAGCAGTACAGATTTACCACCTGTTCCTGAGGGCCTTTTTCACTGTTTTATTTTGCTTGAAAGTCCTTAGGGATTAATTTCTCATTCTACTTCATTTATGCTATCTTAGTAAAAATATTCTCATTCCCTGTACAAAATAGTATGAAAATTACGGACAGGACAGGAGTTAAGTGCAAGAAGACAAAGTCAGTTAAGGCATCTGGAAAGCCTCCCGGCAGGGTTGAAAAGAAAAAGCAGTGCTGATTTTGGATATGTGTTGAAGTGACAGAAATAGAGAGACAAAACTTACTCACAGTTTATATGTGCATATTTAATGAATTTATTGAGCTGCTCTGGGAGAACACGTGTTTTATGTGGTATCACCCTTGTCACAAAAAGAAATAACCTTCATATTTAAGATTTGATTTGTCTATCTGCTACTTGCTGAGAGTCATTTAGGCCCATCTATGCTAACTGTGCAAAATTAGCTTACTGTGGTTCTCAATCAAGAGTAAGAATTTGTATTTTAGTTCAAAAGTTCCTATACTAAAAGAAAATCTGTACTATGTCCTGTTTCCTTTACCTCAGCATGTTGTCTGCATTAGAAAACCAGATGCAAATGTGTCTGATAAAAGCTGAATCATTTTATTAGCTGATACTGTTTCTGACCTTGTGCTATGTTTAGATACTATTTGCTTCCAGCATCAAGCAGTTGGATGGGACAGTCTGTTAATAAACCATAATGCTGGCTGTGGGGTTAAGAGACAACACACATGCACTAAAATAATTACAGATAGTCTGGCACTCACACATAGTGGCTGTGATCTCAGATTTTTAATTTAGAAGAATCTCAGGATAGCAGTAATGTAACTAGACAGCTATATTTACTTCTGTGCATAAGAGCATACCATAAGGCATGTTGAACTTGAGTTAGACATTTCGTATTGCTATTCCCCATAACTTTATATTGTCCAAGGGATTTTTGGTCATTGACATTTTTATCTAGTACATACTTAAAGAGATAATTACTGTTTAGAGAATTTCAAGATAGTCAAAGTAAGAATAAATTTGAATAAATTTGGCATCAGAAACCACAGGAACAATTTTATCCCTTTAATTCCTGTAAAAGTTTAGCACAAGGACTATGGGATTCTGTTTTAAAGATCATCCTCTGTTATTGGATGTTATTAGACCATCCATTTACTCTTTTCCCACATTTTTTCATGAGGAACAGCATGATTACAGCTTGTAAGTAACTTTACTAATTGCAGCGGTTTCTGTGTTATAAAAGTTATATCTTGTTGAATATAACCCCTCACCTGTAAATGCAACATGTTGCATTCTTTAATGTCTGGGAAGAATGCTATATGTCATTTTTTACTTGAAGTATTAGGCTCAGTGAGTTTAGTTTAAACAAAAAGCACTGAATATTGCAAAGAATGTAAATTTTTCTAGGACATGAGTACCAGTAGAATAGTTTATTCAAATGCAAGCTCACTCATAAGAATTTTATTCGAAATGTGTACTAGTCAAATGGAAGACAGAATTTTTGTCTCTCTCTTAAAGGCAGATGTTGGTCCACCTTCAGTATTTGATGATTTACTCAGACTGAATATATGACAGCAGTTTCACTAACAGATTTGTTACTTAATATACTGTTCTGTTGTTTTCACACTCTTATTTATGGATGGTGCCACAGAAAAAAGTGCAAAAGTGGAAGTTGCGGTAACACCACCAAGTGATTCAGGACCAGTGCAGAATGGAATCGCCCATAACGTTGAAGAAGAGGTTAATGTCTTTTTTATTCTTCTTTTTATTTTTATATTGGTAAATATATTGCATGCTTGATTGTGCTTTTCAATGATAGTATATATCTTAATAGCAAGAAGCTGTTAATATGAACTGTCTACAATATATTTAATCTTAATTTACAACTGAACCCAGTGTGTGGTTTGCCATATATAAAAGCCCTACTTTTGTGCCCCTGCCCTTCAGTGTAAGGTAAGATGGTAGTCTGGAATGTATTCTTTTAGGAAATGTATTTTTACTTACCAGATAAGATGTTCACAGCCCTAAATATAGCTAATGGAAGTTGCTTGTCTGATCATCACATTGCACAAAACCTGTTCTCTTAAGAGGGTAGCCTGTCATGTTGTGCTTCATGGGATAGTTAAAAGTAGTTCTAAAAGAGGAGCTGTACACAAACTTCTTCCCCTTCCTGCCTTCTGTTATCTTGATACAAATAACAAATTAAGCTGAAGGAGATATAGTATACTAGTGTTTCTATGACTCTTATTGCATATGGTTAAAATTTGAAAAAGAAGTAATTAAACACTTAAATGTATTTATTTTAACATATGCCTTTTGTAAATAATTAATAAGTGCATAACTGTGTGTAACTTGCACAGTGGCTACTGAAATAGCTGTACAGTTGAGCTAGCTTCTTTCTTAAATAAGTTGTAATTCTCAAGAGTAGCTGACTGAAAAAATTGGCCCTGCCAGGCCCTTTTTAAATATCTTTTAATTTTTTTTATATTTTGTTAATACCACCTGCATCCCAAGCAAGCAAACAAGGGGAGAAATGCTGGTGAATAGATTTTGCTAAAATTGCGCACTGCTTTTTTAGACTGAAACAGCAAAACCTGCATAGAAAGTCTTGTTAAAAGTAATCCTTGACACAGAAGCTTTTATAATGGTTTTGTTTGTACAGTTTACTTCTTAGCTTTGTCCTTAGGCTATAGCGACAGAAGAAAGGTACTTGCACAAGAAAGGCAAGAGATGGCTGAGCAGTGGTCTATACCATAACATGAGCTTCCCCTTATTAAAATTGCATGAGCTGTGTCGCATTTACATACAGCAAAATCGTGCACAAAAGGCAATGGCCATGTTTTGTTTTGATTCATCCCAGGTTTAGATTTTGATATTTTAGTTGCTTTCACTTATTTATCATTTAACAAAATAGTTAGTCCAAGTCAGAGATCATCTTGCCTTTTTCATGACCTGAGCACTATCACTGTAGGTGAAATTATTTCCTTGAGAGGTTCTGCAAGCCACAAGAAAAATTAGAAGTGGTGTAGAAGTAACAGAATGTGTTTATGTCTGTTGGCTGCTTCCTAAACACAATTATCTCTCACAAGGAGCATAATTTATACTGAAACATACTTATAACAGGGAGAGGGTATCAAATTTTTTCTGCAAGACTGGGAAAAAACACTGCGATGTATAGTAGGGTGAGTGTTTTGGAGAAGATTCTGTTTGCTTTACACAGCTGGAGGTGGAGAAATGACAAGATGATTCTGGCCAGCTGGTTTGTTAGTGCACCAAATATTGGCAGATAGCTTTAATTCTTCAGTGTCTGCAGATAATTTTGTCTCTGGGAATAGAAATTGAGAATCCGAATCAAGGATCTAAGAGATGGGTAGTTTTTGATATCCTGAATGATCAGTAATGATAATGAGTCTCCCATGGAAAGGAGAACATTAAATTCCATTTTCTGTTAATGTAAGTTGTTCAGACTGACATGCTACTTAAAGATCCTTGTCAGCCCAACAAGCATTACTCTTACATAAATGACATGAGTAAAATCTATGTAATAAAAAATCTCAGCACGGCACTTCAACACTCAACATTTTAAGGTAAGGAAAAATCAATTTTCAGATCCATTTGGATTCTGTTCTGACAGTCCAACCTTATCGCTGCAGTGAAATAGGTCTTTAGACTATTTTTTACTTCAGAAAAAAAAAAAACAAACAAAACCAAAATCCAAAGCAGAGTGGCTTTTAGACTTCTGTTCTCAAAGGTCAATAAGGGATGACATAGCCTGGTGTAAGGTGTTACACCTGTTAAGGTGTATGTAAATCAGTCTGTGGGATGTGTGAAAACTCTAATAGACTCCAACAGAGTTCAGTAGCTTAAGAAGGAAACTGGTCTTGCTTTGTAAGATTTTTTCCACTGAGATTGTTCAGTCAAAACAATGAAAGAAAAGCAATCTTAAGCAATCACATCCCACAGCAATGTCCATATGCTATCATTTTGCATTGTAATGAAGCAGCTTCTAAGCTTGTTCAGAAATCTGCAAGGTCAAGCAGCCTCATCATTCAAGATGATGGTTTCAATTTCAAGCAACTGCAGTATAAGGAGGGAAAATTATTGCAAGAGTACATTACTCAGCAATGTCTTCCTCTCATCTCCCTTTAGACATTTTAAACTTTCAGTGAGGCAGGGTTTGGACATTCTGAAAAATATTGTGCTGTATCAGAGGTGGGATACATTATTTATTCTTATCCAAATGCCAAGATGGAGCAAGCAGGGAGGTTTGTAACTGATGGAGGAGTGATTCTGCAGATTTAGCTCCATAAGTCTGAAAGAAAAGATTTTAGGTGTCTGCTGTCACAATAAAAAATAGCGATCTCCTAATAACATTTTGGATATTCCCATACTGGGTTCCTCCCCAGGGGCGTTTCTAATTTTGTCATCTTCCCATGATAACCTGACAGCTGCTGCTATATCAGCCTGCTTCAGTTACTGATATACTGGAACCTATTTTGTAATTTAAAAGTATATGTTGGAATTTTTGAAAAGTTGTAATAAAAATAGTCTACTCATCCATGTAACAAATAAATAGGTCTCTGTGATACTTAGGACCCTACTTTGCTGTGAGGTTCACTGCCTACTCTGTACTGTACAGGGCCCCTTCCTCAATGTATTGCCTAGCTTTTTGTTCACAGCTTCCTGATACACGTACCCAAGCTGTGGCGTCACTCTGAAGCTAAGACCGGGCTATTCAGTTTCCTTCTGCTTTGTATATTGACTTCATGGACACTTACAGGATTACTCCTCATTTATAGAAGTGTAGGCAATGACAAAATCACACTCATAGCATTCACATGACCTTTTTCTTTGGTGAAGACTATAATTTGAGGAAGGGAAATAGGTCACTGCCCTCCCAAGCTTTCTTTCTAGCTTTTCTAAACTTTATGCAGACACTATGTACCCCTAGGAAATAGCGTATCTTCAGAGACAATGGTATCAGTTCTAAGAGCAGCTCTGTTCAGGGAAGTAATACTGAAGGCACAGGATAGTATGCCATCCAGTCCTCATCAACCGTTTCTCCTTCTCGTTCAAAAACTCGCTCATTAAAGCTGAGCGACAAGAACAAACTCATTACAGCTCAGTCTTGACCTACAAATGGTCTTGAATTTTGATCTTTTTGTGAACAAATATTCTCCATTTTTCACTGAGAGCATAATTTTCTGCTGTTCTGTGAGTAGCATTCAATCTGGTGGCTTGAATTTTTCATTATTTTTCCTTACTCCGATTCAAAAAGAAGTGCTGTAGTGTCAGAATTCGGAAATATAGTATAAAGTTGCTTCTCTCCAATTTTCCTCATGTAAATGACCAAAGATACAGTTTTGTGATCCATAAGTGCTGTTTAGAAAATGTCTTAAGAAAACTTACCATTAGTGCCTCTATGTCCCAGTGATGGTCATTTAGAACTCAGAAAATTAAAAGACACCATCCATCCTGAGGAACCAAGCTGCAAATATGCCTTTGGAGGAAAAATGTTGTCCTAAAAACTGTGGGCTGGGAAATGGGTGTACTCACATAGCAGGTGTGCTAGTTCTGGCAGGGTTAGAGTTAATTTTATTCATAGTAGCCTGTATGGGGCTATGTTTTGGATTTGTGACCAAAAGAGTGTTGATAATACAGGTATGTTTTAGCTATTGCTGAGCAGCATTCACACAGAGTCAAGGCCTTTTCTGCTTGTCACCCCACCCAGCGAGAAGGCTGGGGGGGCACAAGAATTTGGGAGGGGACACAGCCAGGACAGCTGACCCCAACTGACCAAAGGGATATTCCATACCATATGACGTCATGCTCAGTATATAAAGCTGGTGGAAGAAGAAGGAAGGGGGGGATGTTCAGAGCTATGGCATTTGTCTTCCCAAGTAACGATTACATGTGATGGAGCCCTGCTTTCCTGGAGATGGCTGAACACCTGCCTGCCCATGGGATGTGGTGAATGAATTCCTTGTTTTGCTTTGCTTGTGTGCGCAGCTTTTGCTTTACCTATTAAATTGTCTTTATCTCAGCCCACGAGTTTTCTCACTTTTACCCTTCTGATTCTCTCCCCCATCTCACTGTGAGGGAGGTGAGTGAGCAGCTGCGTGGTGCTTGGTTGCCGGCTGGGGTTAAACCATGACACAGGTCATCAAGTATTCCTTAAACGTGTTTACAGTGAGGATACGGAAGACATGCATAGGGATCTAATTCTTTCTCCTCCATTGTCAAGTTCCATTATGGTCTTCATGCTTTTCCCTCTTGCAAAACAAGCATAGTCATATTTGTGTTTTTTCTTACTTTTCACTGGTGCAGATTATGGTGCCTGGGTCTAAATCCCTATACACAAGCATTTTAGTAATATGAAGTTCTGTATTGGAATTAGAATTGTCTGAAAGTAAGTACATTAAAATTTGTATGTTCCACTAGCACAAAGAGAATATGCAAAAAAATCCATCTTATAAAACCCCTATTCTTTTAAAAGTATGATGTTGAGCAAAGTACCCCTGTGAAAGGAAGGTCTCAGGCTAGACTGCAAGAAGAGGGGAAAAAAATAGCTTTTATGTTGTAATTTAATTTTCATATATTTGTAAATTAAACTTCTTTTTAAAAGAGCATAATACTCCAAATGCCATGATTTAGTTTTGCTTATATCTCTCCCAGTTTCTTTAGGGTTTTTTTGGTCATCTTTATATTTTTTTCCAGACTCTTATTCTTTCCTCTTTTCCTTTTTCAATTGCACAAGGCTGAAACTCTACACATGACAGAGTCAAAGACACTGTCAGTCAATGACTTTTCACAAGATTTCATGAACTAGGTGAATTTCACTTTATTTCCTTTTCTTTTTTTTTCCTTTTAATTTCTTCATTTGTCTCATCCAAACTCCACTGTCTTGCTTTTCCCTTTTTCCCAGGCCCTTATCTCCGTTCTTCGTACTCTATTCTCCTGCAGGGAACCTCATCTGTCCTCTTGCTAGCCCAAGCTTTTCAGCAACAAGATAAGCTCTGTCCTGATGCTTCTTGCAGAAATTCAAAAAGGCTTTCCAGAAAATGTCCCCAGCAACCCAGTCATTTGTCCCAGATAGTTAAGACTCATGTAATCCCACTCCCACTGTAAGGAGCAGCAGATCTCCTACACTTTGATAAAACTAGGATCCTCAGCTGAGAAGGACAGATGGCTATGGTCTCCTTCCCAGCCCCTAACCAGCACAGCAGGGAACAATACCTCCTCCCACCATACAGTCTGTAAGACATTCCTGCTTCATTTGCAGCCAGAAATTGCTTTCCCTCCTGCTGGATATTGCATCTTCCTTGGGGATTTTGTTCTACTTACGGCATTCTGTCTCTTAACCTTTAGCAGGTTGCCACAAAGGAGAAGACTGTTACATAAAACTTCATAGAGTGGTACCAAGCGTGTATGAGAAAATGAAGGAAGACTAAAAGGACACTGACTATCTCATTAAATGTTTTATAGGGTGCCCTTCAGAGAAATGATCCTTCTGAGAAGTCGAATTGTCGTCCCTGCCCCCCCCCACCTTCTTAACAATCATTTGATTAAGTGTGTTCAGTCATAGCCGTTTTAACCTGTGGCTTTCTTAAAAATAGCTTCCAATCTGAAGATAACACCTTTTCCTCCCACCTACACACACGCATATACACACACGCATATACACACGCGCACACATACCCATGCACACACTTTTACCTGTTTCCATGGAAACCCCACTGGAAAATGTTTACATGCCAACCATGTCAGAGATAACTTTTCCATGAAAATATACAGCAACTTGTATGTTGTAGGAAAATGCCACAAATGCTTTATTGTTTTCATTGGATGTAACCCGCGTACCTGGGCAACAGCTTGGTAAAGCATGTTTTGCCTTCCGCACCAAAAAGCGGCAGCACGGTGTGCTGTGTTTCAGGACAGAGCCCCTGGTGGGGACAGATCTCCCCTGCTCTGGAGTACTCACTCTGTTTGCATCAAATTAGCATGATGTGAATCTGAGTAGCATTGTGTTCTCTGTCTCAGGCTATGATTGTGGGCTATATTAAACATTTCTGTTTCATAGCAAGAGGGTAGAGGTGATTAGAGCAGCCTTTGTTGTAAGGCCATTATATATTCCAGCATCCCTGGTATTTGTTTGATCATTAAAAATAAATTTTCCAAAGCCCAAACCTTTTTTTCAGTTGCCACACTCAGTCTAAAGTAAATGCCTGCATCTTGTTTGCCTGTATAGCTCTTTGTATATTAATGAGAATGGCGCTGCCATCAAAAGGGATTGATCTTTATTTTCCCAAGGCTTCTCAGTTGCCTATTCCACACTTTCTTCTGCTGTATACCAGTTTGCCTTACTTGAAAACTAGGACAGTGAAAAACAGCATGAAGACAAAGGCTTATTCTTCAGATGTATCTCCATCACACCATAGCAGTTACTTCTCCTGGTGGGCTGACTGCAGTTTTGGCTATTACATTCTGAGTATTTCTTTTCAAATTGCCTGAAGAATGCTGGCAGTAACATGGGCATAAAAAACTGCATATAAGCTCCAGGAGCTCTGCTTTCAGGTATTTGTGTAAAAGCCCAAGATGATACAAGCAGTAATAGAAGAATCTGGAGCAAATACCTACTTGAGCCTTGCTCCTTCACATAGGCTCCACCACAAAGGTAGCTCTTCCCAGTGAGTTCGCAGTGCAGAGAGGATTAATACAAATTAGCTGTTCTAAGAAGAGTATCCATATATACAGAATGCATTCTGAAAGCTCAGGGTTTTAATTTTACTCCCTGCTTGAATTTTACTCAAGAATTCATGAGGAAAGACGTTGCGTTCTGTCTTAACTACCCATAGAAATTGCATACTACTGTACTGGCTTACTAGCTCACCTTCTTTCACATACTTTTTTTCCAGATGAGAGGTAGGAGAATATAAATGCATGATTCAAATTACAGACAAGAAACAGAAAGCAGAGTCTTCAGGCTGTTCACAGTAGGGCTCCAATTGCCTTTGTCCTCTGCCTTTCTAGTGAAATGAATTAATGTGAGATTTGCTATTCTAAAAAAGAAAATCCATCTCAGTTCTGAAAATCAGTCCTTACCTCTGAGACAGGCAACATTTTCAGACATCATAATTTTTTCTTGATTCACTCACTGTGAGAAGTTGGGTTGTACAGAGCTCTTCATTTCTGAGAAAAAAAAAAGTTCAGCAGTCTTTTGCAGCACTATCAGGCAAAGAAATAAATTGCCTTTTTATAGATGGTACAATATCTGTACTTTAGCATAAGCAAATTGAGCTGCAGATAGTTCCTATCTGCAGTTTTCTTTCTTCTGGAGTCCTAATGCTAATTCTGTATTGATTAATGATATCAGAAGTCAAAATGCACAAGAAATGTACAACCATGAGAATTTATAGCTCAGCTCTTCAGCTTAGTTGGGCTAACAGAATAACCCTCAGAATATAATTCATATGCTATAGCTGTTACACAATACAGACTAGTTGGTAAATAGTGGCAGATTCAGTATTTCAGCTAAGTTTGAGGTGGCTCATTGTACTTGTTTTCCATTTTGTCCTACTGTCAGGAAACAGGTATAAAAATGTAGTTTGATGTTGTGCCAGAAAAGCAACTGTTTTTCCTAAGATAATATGAGCATAAGCATCCATTGAGATGATTTTTTGATGTTTGCTAGAAGTAGTGACTACATTGTGACTTTGGCAGATGGAGTTTGCTATAAGCTGTTGTTTATAAACAAAACAGTTATTGACAAAATGTCACCATATGTTTATATTGTTTATATAATGTGAAACACACCATCGTTTCCTCCGTTTGGAATAATTTTCTTGGGAGACTGGGAAAAGTTGTCTGACCAGTCCTGAGCAAACCACTAAGAGGTTTCTGTGGATTACAGACAAATATTAGATAGAAGTTCTTGGATGAAGAACCTGTGAAGGATGGAGCATCCAGAGATTTGGTACCTTTTTCATTGTTTGTAGTGAGTTACATAGAAGAATTGAAGTAGCAAGAAGAGGGTTATGAATATGCATAGATTGGTTTACAAGAAAAGAATATTTGTTACAGATGTATAAAAGAGAACACAGAGTGAAACAACATTTCTAATCTTATTTTTTGAAAATATGGTATCATAACTGTATTTTTTGTAGTTTAAAGATGTACCTCATTAACCCTGGTAGAATATGCAAAGGGAGCATTTTCCTATTAGAGAATTAATTTGGTTATAATTATTGATTAATATGCACTAGGGTACTAGGCATGAGTATACATATGATATTCAGCACTGCAAATGTATATGTAACAAAAAGACAGTCCTAAGCAAGAAAAAATGAGGATACAATAAATAAAAGACTGGAAAGAATTATGACAGCTAATGAGAATTTCATAGAAACACATTAATGACTATTATATATGAAGATCTAATGCAGCTTACGTCTAAACCTTTAATGACCGATTAAGGGATCAGTAGCAAAAGTAGTTTTCTCCTTTATCCTTCCACTTCAAGAAATGATGAGGGAAGAAACAGGAAGACCCAGCAGATCAATAACTGGCTCTGAGACTGGTGTCACTGGCAGAATGTTGTGGGTTTTGATCATGGATTGGTCTACATGACACCAGGCCTGCTGTCAATAGACACGGTATACCAGTCTCAAAGGGGGAAAAGGATCTTTGCGCAGGAGTTAGCTGGGCTCATTGAAAGAGCTTTAAACCAGATTTGAAGGGGGAAAGGGATAAAACCAGGCTCACTAGAGATAAGCCTGGGGGTGGCACACCAACATTTGAGGGACGGACAGTGTGCTAGCAAGGTCCTTCAGTCTACTCCATGATATGCTGAGTACACTGGAGGACATTTGAAATGTCCCTGTACTAATGCACACAGCACCACAGCCATGTCAGTGGAGGTGGGGGATGGAGATCCACACAGCAGCAAAGATGTAAGTAAGGGTTGTCAATTCATTAGAAACCACTGAAGCACCTGGGAACAGTCACATAGGAATTAGGGCTTCTCCTCCCAGAAAGGTGGCAGGATCAATAGCCCAACTGAAGTACGTCTACACCAGTGCATGCAGCATGGGCAACAAACAGTAGTTGGAAGCAATTGTGCAGCAGGAGAACTATGATGTGATTGCAATCATGGAAAAATGGTGGGATGACAACTGGAGTGCTGCAATGGATGGCTATAAACTCTTCAGAAGGGATAGGCAAGGAAGAAGAGGCTGTAGAGTGGCCCTGTATGTTAGGAAGTGTTTTGACTGTCTAGAGCTTGATGATGGTGATGAAAGGGTCGAGTGTTTATGGGTAAGAATCAAGGGAAAAGCCAATAAGGCAGAGATCATGGTGAGAGTCTGTTACAGACCACCCAACCAGGATGAAGAGACAGATGAAATATTCTATAAGCAGCTGGGAGAAGTCTTACAATTGCTAGCCCTTGTTCTCATGGGCAACTTCAACTTACCAGATGTCAGCTGGAAATACAATGCAGCAAAGAGGAAACAGTCTAGGAGGTTCCTGGAGTGTGTAGAAGATAACTCCCTGATACAGTGGGTCAGTAACCAACTAGGGCAGACATCCTGCTGGACCTGCTGTTTGTGAACAGAGGAGGACTTGTGGGTGATGCAGTGGTTGGAGTTTGGAGGCTGTCTTGGGCCTAGTGACCACAAAATTATACGAGTTTTCAATTCTTGGAGAAGTAAGGAGGGGGGTCAGCAGAACTGCTACCTTGGATGTCCAGAGGGCAGACTTTGGCCTCTTTAGGGGTCTGGTTGACAGAGTCCCTTGGGAGGCAGTCCTGAAGGGCAAAGGAGTCCAGGAAGGCAGGACATTCTTCAAGAAGGAAATCTTAAAGGTGCAGGAGCAAGCTGTCCCCGTGTGCCAAAAGACGAGCCAGCAGGGAAGACCACCAGCCTGGACGAGCATAGAGCTTTGGCTGGAACTCAGGAAAAAAAAGAGTTTATGACCTTTGGAAGAAGAGGCAGGCCACTCAGGAGGACTACAAGAATGTCATGATGTTATGCAGGCAGAAAATTAGAAGGGCCAAAGCCTAACTAGAATTTAATTTGTCTACTGCAGTAAAAGGCAATAAAAAATGTTTCTATAAATACATTCCCTACAAAGGGAGGGCTAAGGAGAATCTCCATCCTTTATTGGATTTGGGGGAAAACATAGTGACAAAGGATGAGGAAAAGGCTGAGGTACTTAATGCCTTCTTTGCCTCAGTCTTTAATAGTAAGACCAGTTCTCAGGGCACCCAGCCCCCTGAGCTGGAAGACAGGGATGGGAAGGAGAATGAAGTCCCCACAGTCCAATGTGAAGTGGTTAGCAACCTGCTACACCACTTAGACACACACAAGTCTATGGGGCCAGATGGGATCCACCCAAGGGTACTGAGGGAGCTGGCAGAAGGGCTCACCAAGCCACTTTCCATCATTTATCAGCAGTCCTGGCTAACCAGGGAGGTCCCAGTTGACTGGAGTTTAGCAAATGTGACGCCCATTTACAAGAAGGGCCGGGAGGAGGATCTGGGGAACTACAGGCCTGCCAGCCTGACCTCGGTGCCAGGGAAGGTTATGGAGCAGATTATCTTGAGTGCCATCGCATGGCACGTACAGGACAACCAGGGGATCAGGCCTAGTCACCATTGGTGTATGAAAGGCAGGTCCTGCTTGACTAACCTGATCTCCTTCTGTGACAAGGTGATCTGTTTAGTGGATGAGGGAAAGGCTGTGGATGTTGTTTACCTGGACGTTAGTAAAGTCTTTGATACTGTTTCCTACACCGTTCACCGGAGAAACTGGCTGCTCATGGCTTGGATGGGTGAACTCTTCGCTGAGTAAAAAACTGGCTGCATGGCTGGGCCCAAAGAGTTGTGGTGAATGGAGTTAAATCCAGTTGGCAGCCAGTCACAAGTCATGTTCACCAGGGCTCAGTACTGGGGCCAGTTCTGTTCAGTATCTTTATCAATGATCTGGATGAGGGGATCGAGTGCACCCTCAGTAAAGTTGCGGATGACACCAAGTTGGGTGGGAGCGTTGATCTGCTTGAGGGTAGGAAGGCTCTACAGAGGGATCTGAACAGGCTGGATTGATGGGCCAAGGCCAGTTGTAGGAAGTTCAAAAAAGCTACATGCTGGGTCCTGCACTTGGGTCATAACACCCCCATGCAACACTATAGGCTTGGGGAAGAGTGGCTGGAAAGCTGCCTGGAGGAAAAGGACATGGGGGTGTTGGTTGACAGCTGACTGAATATGAGCCAGCAGTGCGCCCAGGTGGCCAAGAAGGCCAATGTCATCCTGGCCTATATCAGAAGTAGTGTGGCCAGCAGGACTAGGCAAGTGATGATTGCCCTGTACTTGGCACTGGTGAGGCACTGTGTTCAGTTTTGGGCCCCTCACTACAAGAAAGACATTGAGGTGCTGGAGCATATCCAAAGAAGAGCAATGAAGCTGGTGAAGGGTCTAGAGATCAAGTCTTATGAGGAGCACCTGAGGGAAATGGGGTTGTTTAGTCTGGAGAAAAGGGGGCTGAGGGGAGACCTTATTGCTCTCTACAGCTACCTGAAAGGAGGTTGTAGCGAGGTGGGTGTCGGTCTCTTCTCCCAAGGAACAAGCGATAGGACGAGAGGAAATGGCCTCAAGATGCAGCAGAGGAGGTTTAGATTGGATATTAGGAAAAATGTCTTCACTGAAAGGGTTATCAAGCATTGGAACAGGCTGCCGAGGGAAGTGGTGGAGTGACCATCCCTGGAGATGTTTAAAAGACGTGTAGACGTGGCACGTAGGGACATAGTTTAGTGGTGGATTTGGCAATGTTAGGTTTACGGTTGAACTTGATGATCTTAAGGGTCTTTTCCAACCTAAATGATTCTATGATTGTATGAATTTGTGGAAGATTAAAAAATATGCCACATTCCAATACTTCTTCCCTGAGTGCCCATGTCTGACCATTGCCAGAAGCAACATACTAGTGTAAATGGGCCTTTGGTCTTGCTTAATATGGCTGTTTCTATCTTCTTAGTCCAGTCAGTCTTACCATATTATAAAAAAACTGTAGAGATTTTACACTACTTTATCCTCTCCCACCTCCAAATCACATATTACCTACCAGACATCAACTTTTAAATGCAGCCAGGGAAAAGGTCTTCAGATGATCATGATCATAAGAGAAAGTGATATTGGTGCCAGTCATTTCTGCCAGGAACAGTATTAATGTGTTTAATGACTAGAACACTTAGAATTAATGTTATTTGTAATAATATAAATAAACTGTTCATTTCTATGTTCATTAGCATATTCTGGACAATCCTTTCAGAAAAGTCACCAAAATGGACTTGGAAATGAAGAAGAACCATGATTGTCTGTACAGCTTCAGGTTTTACTTGACTATAGTATGACCTGTGTTTTTGTGACAACAGTTAAATTTAGGTTCACATGAAACTGAGTAGATACTGGATCATCATCAGAGTTCATAATGTCAACTAATGCAGGTTTCCCATATGTTCACTCTAGTATCTTTAATACTAATTAGCTACAGAGTTATAGCAGGGAATCAGTTTTAGGGTGGTACTCATTTGCATATAGATGGGTATGTAGTACCACCTGAGCTGGCCTAGAGGAATGGAGATTTTTGCATAGTGGTGGCAGGTATGTCATAAACGAGCAGAATATTCTCCACTTCTGATGCAGCATGTGGAGGTCAAGTGAGACAACAGCAGGTAACTAAAATGTCACCACCATATGTGTGTTTAGGAAACTGAATTCCAGTGTGTATGTCATGTTATCATTGTGTTTTTCTTAGCATTGCAGAAGAGAATCATACTGAACATTGCACGTACTGAGTTTTCATTATGCAGACTAAAATAAATCAAAACTGTGGTTTCAGTATTAGTTTGTACAAACTGTGAGAATGCATATTCAGTATGTACATTGCAGATAGGCTGGAGCCACAGACAGTGCACGCAATCTCTGCCATAAATCTGTGCTGAGTCATTTTATATCACTGCCGCTTAGTCCAGAGCATGACGCTCACATTTGCATGGTTTTATAGCTGCCAAAGTTATTTCCCTTTCATGTCTTCAACCTCAGAGGATAGTTCAGCATTGCTTTGAAATTCCTGGAAGCTAGATTTACAAATACGTTGAACTTCCTTACTTCCACTGATTTTTGAAAGGTCAGCATTTGAAAATCAGATGCTGACTCCAGTTTACAAAATAGGAAATGGAGATCTAGTCTGTAGCATCTGTAATGCATCCTGGAGTTAAACAAGTGAGAAAAAAGGTTTTGTCCCACTGCACTGCGAGCTCGAGTTTGGCATTACAATTTGGGAGTAGTTTTCTTGGTGAGAAGGATGAGGCAGTACAACCTGAAGGTGAAAAGATCTCAAACGGATGGATCAAGGTTTCCCAGGAGGCACCTGGCAATCTCCATATGTAATTCTTTGTGGTCCTTTGCTAGAGCCACTCATGTTGCCTGTGTGCTCATGCTAGCCCAATGCTGTTTGACACAGCCACGAGACCAGAATAAGGCCCAGTGTTGAAGTACGGTGCATGCTGGTACAGTACTGCATGAACCAACTTAAGTATTAATTTCCATACATTTTGCGTACTCATGTGCAAACTCAGACTAATGTAAAGCTTTTGTTGTGATTAAATACAGTTGTTAATCATGCCTAATCTCTAAAGATGGCAATTCAGGAAGTACTTTGTCACTCAGTGCTGTTTATGAAGCAGTCATTTATGGAGCTTTATTCCAGCTGAGTCCGCTGCTTGAATTATACACAGGCCACTCAGAAAAAGTTACCTAGGCAACCCTTCAATTGGTCCTTTTGTGCTCAAATTTTACCTCAGTCATCATGTTTCAAAGCTGAGTGTCCATCTCAGATTGATTTTCCCACCCCAAGAGTATGTACCAGAATGGAAAAGGGATGGATTTGTTTTTTAGGAAGTAGCCCCACAAACTCCTGCACCAGTCCAGTCCCCCAAAAGTCAGACTTCAATAGATTGCAGCAGTGAAGTACAGATCATCTGCCCACTTTGGTGAAGAGCTGAAAGCTAAAGGCAAAAGCTAGCCTCTTACGTTGCTTAGGAGCCCCTTAAGTACTGTGTGGAGTGTGGCAAATTGTGCCTATGTACGTTTTAAAATCTTAACCTATTATATAACCTGTTCACTTTACTGTTGTCCTACAATCATGCAACTTGGGAGTTTCACGAAGTGTAGGGATTAACAAAATACTGTCTTCTGACATAACTGTCAAAGTAGCTGCAGCCTGTCAGTGTGTCAAGAGGTAAATAGGGATTTGCTTCCTGTCCATTGGTGTCAGGTGATACTGTCATGATGGAAGAGCCTGAGCTAATAGTTGGACTTGCTTGTGTAGGTACTGATCAGTTCAGGTAACTGAGTAGCTGAACAATTCAGGAGTTCATAATAGTAGAATAATTAAGACCAGTTATTCAGTTGAAATTAGCAGTAAGTAGAAAATATTTTGAACAATACCAACATATGCTGACATTTCATCAGTAACTCTTTTGCTTAGAAAAAAATAACTGATGTGGTCATTCAAATGACTGCTTCTTATAGCATTGTCATAAGGTGTATGTAAGTGATCTTAAGACAGGGCAATAACTAACAAGAAACCTGTATTATAAATCTATGGGAGGAGTAACTTGAAAACTGCAGAGAAGACTGAATGCTCAATTATTATCTTTTTGCAAAAGAAGAAAAGAATACTACATGAAGAAGTAGTTGTATACCTCTCATGCTCTCAAACACAGTTTTCACCATGTACCCTTTTTTGGACTTCTTTAGCTTTCACTGATCTCTCTAGAAATTTTTCCACAAGCTTAACAGGGTTTGCATTACACACATCTATGTGAAAGAACTGTTTAGGCCATTTTTTTCTGTTGCCTTATTCTGTGGTATAAGTTAGATCCATGTGCAATTCTGGAGTGATTGCCTACCTATGATAAAAGTTTAAAAGTTATTTTAATACATACACCCAAAAGACTGAATCATGCTCGCTTTGCTTTCTTTCTGTGGCAGTCTAAGAGGGCTCCATTTTGTTAGCAGAAGCAGTCTAAGGAAAGAGAAGTGTGTGGCAGCCAAAAGGTTTTCTGTCATGGTAGAAGGTCCCTCTACACCTACTCTGTAATGGAGATGAGAGCTGAACAGCATACACATAAAAGGAGACTAGAGATTGATGTGAAAATCAGCTACACAAATAAGAGAGGAATGTCTTCCCTTTAGCTTTAGTACCAAGTTGTTAAGAAAGCTGCTGTGTTGTGGCTGGGCTAAACATGAGAGGCTCAAGCTGGAAATAAGAGATTCCCCATGAGGACAGCCTGGCAGTGGAGCTGGGGCCCAAGGAGGTTGGATCATCTCCATCCTTGATGGTTCCACAGCTTGACTGGGCAGAGCGCTGAGCCAGCCTGGTCTGACCCCCTCAGCTGAGCAGTGGAGCTCCCGAGGTCCCTGCCAGCCTGAAGTACCCTGTGGTCCTATGGACAAGAAAATAAATCTCTCTCTCTCTCTCTCTCTCTCTCTAATAATAATAACTTTTAAAGTTACTCACAAAAGTTAGTTAAAAAGTTACTTAAAAAGTTAGATATATGTTTACATATATATGCACATATATATGTATTTATGTGCATATATTTGTGTACACACACACGCACATACATTATCTCTGTCTCTATCTCTGTCTCTATCTCTATCTCTATCTCTGTCTGTATGTGGCCAGGCTTGAGGCAGTCCAGACCAGTTTTGACCCCTGACTAGACTAGGCCACATCCCAAAGGAGAGCCTGTGGGAAGACATATCAGAGGCACAAGGTTCCCCTCCAGGGAGAAGGCACAACTCTGCTCCATGCATCCCAAGGGACCAGCATCACTGTCAGCATAGCTGCAGATGAATGTCCTCAGGCAGCCTGTGCTGCAGGGGTATCTCATAGTCTGGCCAAAATCTTTTTACTCTGTAGTAGCTAATGTTGTTAGGTAGGTGTGGTGTTAATGGAATGTTTTCAGGCCCCATGGGTTCTCACTGAAACACAGCACAGTCCTCAGGACTCCTCTTTAAAGAATCCATAACCTCATTCACACATTTCAGTATTCTGCTCACTGCGGCTTTTCTTACAGAATGAAGAGGATGAGGACCAGCCTCTCAGCCTGGCCTGGCCTGACACCCCACGCAAGCAGCTCACCTACCTTCTTGTACTACCCATTGTTTTTCCACTGTGGGCTTCTCTCCCGGATGTCAGAAAACCTGTAAGTAACTGTTGTTGTAAGTCAGTGTGTTCTGCACAACAGGGTGGGTCTCTAGCTAAATGCCAAAAAAGGACTGTAATGGATTTATGTAAAAATAGGGCTAATGATTTTTTAAAATATTTTCTTTTTTAAGAAGAGGTCACACATCAGTCTTCAAATCTTCAGTTCTGTGTTTACGGGCAACTGGTTGGTAACAGCTCTATAAAGATTGCTCTTTGTATTCACTAATATTTTATGACACAAAGCGAAAGCTCTTAAAACTTCTTCGGGGCCTTCAAATCTGCATTTCTAGATCTCCACTGAATATCACATAAGTGCTGAGGAAGTCTGTCATCTGCAGTGCCCTAAAGGGTATGACTGGAAAGATTTTAGACTGTCTAAATTTTCTCTGTGTTTCAAAAATAATGATATGCATTTCTCTTAAATGCATGTTCTACTAGACCTTTGTCTTCTACTTGTCATCTTTTAATTTTCATACTAGAACAAGATCCATAAGTCCATCCATGTGTAAAATACTTGCTGGTTTTGTCCCAAACACAGCTTGAAGTAATGTAAGACTGATTATTAATACAAATGACTTTTTGTGACAAGTTATCAGGTCTTATCACTTTTATATTCACATATACAAATAGACCTGACTGGGGAGGTTCATGGAAGCTAAAAGGAAAAAAGTCAAGAGCTGAAAGAATCCTTTTTTAATCTCTTCTCCTTTCTGGATCAAAAATAGATTTAAAACTGCTGCAAGAGGGGGATGCACAGCTTATAAGGTTATAAATCAACACCCTGAATTCTTTTTTCCTCCTCACACACACTGAAAAACTGCAGTTCAGTGCAAGAAACAAGCTAAAATAAGACCTCTGCTTTGTTTTTAGATAAAGATTTCTCAGAAGATATAAACTGACATTTTCCCTTCCAATCTTTAAGCTTTCTTTCTTGAAGTTTTCAAACAACTCTGGTAAACATGTTTTGTTTGGTAACACAGAGAACATACTACATGAATTTCAAGATTGTTTATTTCTTTATTTATGCCCTCCTTTTATCATTCAGAACCATCCCTGTAAATTTTTTTCATAGTTTGGCCCCAAATAAGAAAGTACTGCTAAGAAATCTGAAATTTGAAAATCTGGAGTTAACATCAATAGACATTTAGCCTTATCCAATATTCTGTACTGTACAAATGAGAACAGTTGTTACAATAATGGTTTTGGAAGGCAAATATGTCAAGAAGTTGTGTGCAACTGTGTGATGGGTGTGATTATTAACACCAGTATTACTCACAACAGAACTGGCATGCTGACATCCTACAGCTAAAATACCCTCCCGTAACACAAAATATAAGCACAGTTGTATACGCCAGATACGTCAATGGGCAACAGAGTTTTTAAATTTCGTTCACTGAAAGGAGTAGCTTTTTATACAGAAGTAAAAGAAATATAGTTTTTTATTACATGTAGTAATAACAGAAGAGGTAATGGGCTGTATCAGTATGTCAAGCTGCTTGCTTTGAACATTGCTGTCAAAGAATTAACCAGATGGTTGCATAAACTGTCTTAACTTTTCAAGGACACTTCATTGGTGTGTTTGACTCTCAAATATTTTCACTTATGCCCAGGTGCCATCCCTGCTATTCCCTTCCTAACAACAACAAAACCCAATATCACAGCTCAGCATGTGCATCAGAAAATAACTTTCCATGAAATCCATGAGGCAAAAGTTAAAACAAACCTAAAATAATACTTAAGTAGATTTTGTAGGTAGGCCTACCCTCAGGGGCTTGATTTGCCAGTGTGGTAATTTTAGTCAGAAAGCCAAATTCTGCATCAGGATGCTCAGATTAGCATGTGGATATATAAAATGAACACTTGTGTGCTATATACTGATTTGAGAGACCATATGGAGCCTTTGACATCCTCTGTGGGTGTCCACTTATCAAAAATGAGTTCTCCTTTCCTCCTGGAGTCTCTTTTCTACAGTATATTTTATCTCCACATAATGGAGATGGTTTGACTGCATTTACTTGTACTATACCAAGCTATATTTAGCTCCATGAGACCCAGAAGCTCTAGAAAATTTATTTCTTATACAAGGTCTCTGGTTATAAAGTTAGCAAAATCCTTGCTGCTTTATTATACTCTGGTGTACAGATATGCAGATTTTTATATACTTAGAGTAGATTATGCATTAGTTCAACTAACTCTCAGCTGTTTCAATAGCTGACATGTTTTAATGTGTGTTTAGTGCCTTAATAATACCTGCTCACATTAAGCCAGTATATATTAAAATCCTTACTATAACATCAATAATGTTGCTGGCAGTACACCAGAGGTAGGTGTGCCCTTGGGGAATTTTGTACCTGACTTTTTGTTCAATAACAGGTATTTTTCCTGTACTAATAGCTTATTTCCCCAGTGGCTCTGTAAAGGCCACAAACCTAACTGTCCACCTCCTGCAGTAAGGGATATTGACAGATTGAAAGGAAAATGACATGACCAAGGTGGCCCAGTGGGTCAGTGGCAGACATTGAACAACATCTCTCTTGTTATAGCCATACTGCACTGTCCATCCCTTTGTCTCACAGGCCAGACAAATGGCTATTGGGGCTCCAGTCCTGCTGTCACTGGACCCATATGGGGCAGTTCCTTGTATCTCTGCAAATTCCCATTACCAATGAAGAGGTACAACTTACATGAACTCTTGTTGCCATACAGAGATGCACTGTTACCAAGGGGACAATGACAAGATGTTCCTGCACAGATCCAGTTACAGGAGGAGGTTCTGAGTAATCAGATTTAAGCACTGTCAAGTATGAAAGGAAAATCAAAGCTTGCAATGCAGATAAATTTATGGATGAGACAAACACATGATTCATTCAGGTTAAAGGTATAGTAAAGATGTTGATAATAATACTGGCTAAAATTAGGACAGTTACTTTGCAAATTACTAAACACTCACTATCTTTCAGGATCAGGCTCTTAGAAGAAAAATCTTCGTACTTGGAATATTCTTGCTACTCAAACTCCTGTTTTTCAGACGCTGGCATGAAATCAATGCAGAAATGTACCAAGAAAAATGTCCTTAAGATTGCTAATAGACAGGAACAGTACCAATACAACCAACCTACAGTGAAACTACAAAATTCTTTCTCTTTTGTTAAAAGAAAATTGTAAATGAACTGAATGAGCCATGACTTTTCTCATTTGTCTGTTACCATGACCACAACAGAACCGATTGGTAATAAATGGGGTTCTCTGTCTTTACAAGGCAACCATCACAACAGCTACAAGAAAAGGTGGACAGAAGTATTGCTGTCTGCCATCTCTGACTAATTCTTCTAGGAAAATGCTTGGAATTGGCAGCTCTCTAGATTTCCAATAGCTAGGGAGCTGCAATGAGATCAATCTCTAAAAAATGCTGTCATTAGTTACAAAATAAGCATGATTATTGTTACACTCTGGAAATAAAATCCAGCATCTGAAAAAGAATCAGCACTCTCATTACTGCTTTTTTAAAAATTTCATCTATATGCAAATTACATAGCAGCATCTATGGAGTCCCTTCTTGATTTCATCACCTGTAATATGTACAAGCTTTAAATTTTGCCCTTTTGGAGTTTAAATGTTCCCCCTTTTAAGATAGGTCATTAAACTGTTCCGCCTATTAAAGTACTCTTAGTCATGAACTGCTGCTTATCAGTTAATTTTACTGGGACAGGATTGGCTAAGACAGGCTAGGAATACACATGCTGCAAAGTTACTGACTTGTAATTCTTAGCCATCCGAATTCTGTGGGTGTCTGACTCAGATAGGCAACGTCTCCTTGTTTTGCAAGAACCATTTGGTATATATAATCATGCTGACAGAGAGCTATTACTGGCCAGTACAGCTTTTGCTGTATTAGTTTTGTATAAGCCAATGTATGCTTATATCTTGAGTGTTGTGTAGTGATTATTCAAATTGCTTTGCTATGAGGTGCTCAGTGTAGAATTTGTGACCAGCTGCAACTAGCTTATGATTTCATCATCTCATTCACCATATGTTTCTGTTGCCAGAAAATCCCAGTATTTACAGGAAGACAAAAAATCTTGACAGTTGAGAGAGTTGGCTACTAAGAATGGTGAAAAAGAAGTGCTAGCTATTAAGTTTAAAAAAAGGAAATTGCTGTTTAGATTCATTTGTCCCTCCCAGACTCCATTCTATTCCCACTGGTGTCAGATCACTATTTTAACAGCCATCTTTGTGTTCCTTTCAAATCGTGTTCCTATTCAGACTAAGGTCTTCCATCCCCCAATGCGTGTAAAGTTTTGGTTTTAAAATCTAAAGTCCATCTGAGTAGGTTTAAATATTGGAAGCTTATCAGATTTTCTGATTTGACAAAAATTTAGAACTCTGTTTTGAAAAACTAACTGCTCTGTAAAGAATTAAGCAGTTAAGAAGCAGATCAGCCAAAGTACCCTGGACAGTTCTAGAAACAGGGCTTGTGACAGTAATGGAATTTCTATGAAAAAGGATGTTTCCAGGTGCCATTGTGGCTATTTACGCCTGTATTTAAAGATAATGCCTTTAAAACACCTACTGGAATGATTTTCTAACTCCAACAGAAGTTCAGTTATTTATGTATGAGGGGGTTTGAGAGTGTTGTTAAATCTGTACCACCTTTAATATGTGTTCCTGTGTATATTCAATTGTGGAATTGTACAGGTTGTGTTAGTCAATGTTTATGAGCTCAGTTTTCAGGAGGGCCTTTAGCATTATGCAGAGTGCCCACAGGGAGTGAGTAAGTGTTCTGTAGCACACCCTACAGCTGCAACTGCTGCTAGAGCAGATATGGACCTTTTAAATTGTCGCATCTTGTAGATGAGTGTGCACAATTGCCATTGCTGACTTTACCTTTTCCCTATCAGTAATGACCTGATCTCATTCCACTTACATCAGCAGAAAGAGTCTACACAACTTCAATGAGCTGCGGACCAGCCTCGCTCTTTTCTGGTTCAGCTGACAAAAGACAGTGTCATCCCCACATGACCAGTTCTAATGGCTAGCCCAATTCACTAAGCACCTCTTAGTCCACAGCCACCCGTGCTGATCAGTTTCTAAATGTGAGGCTATCCCATATAAATGCCTATTGTGTCTGTTATACAAGAAAAGCTGGCTGTGCAGCTCCATAAACTCCCTAAAAAAGAGGTCTTTGTTATGGCTTAAGCAAGCTGAATTGGCAAAATCCAAATAGTATTTTCTCTCCAAAAGTCATGTTCAGGGAAAGCCCTGCAGTCCTGTCTTCTCCCACAACACCTAGGAATGACCCACAGGCTAATGAGTCTCCTGGTGCAGCAGGGTCATGTCCTGCAGTGGAGAGGGGTACAGGCAAGGTGCACTGCCCAAAAATTTTGGAGGACCCTGCAGAGCAAAAAGTGGATTTAGGGAGGATTTAACAGGAAAAGGTAGTCCTGGAACAAGTATTCAAAGTGGTATAACTTCCACAAGCAGTCTTACTGGTTATTCATGAAAAATTGTAGGACTCTTCTAGTGGCATGTCAGAAGTCATCTGGGGTGAGGATCTGTGTTCAGAAGGTCGATGCCCATAAAGATTGTGGTTTCATTCAAGACTGGTAGCATTCATTCACAGTACAAATTTCATTTTAAACACTAATTTGATTTAGACAGTGATTGCCTGGTACAGTACTGCAGTCATGTTTCCGTCCTTTAGTAGTTAACTTGATCTCTTTTTGTTACATAGATCTAGCTAGCCAATAGGAAATATGGATGATGCAAAAGACTGGAAAGAACAGAAACCAAAATAAATAATTAATCTGTAAATAACCCATTCACTGGCTGCAAGAATGCTTTCTATTCCAAGTTTGACATTAGTAAGGGAGACACTAAAAATGAAAATGAAGTTACTTTGGTGTTATATGGATTTTTTAACTCATTGAAGGGCCTTGAAATGTGTTTTACATGTTTTTATAACAAACTTCTCTACAAAACAAAGCATGGCAAGTATGTGCTTAGTGTATCTTCTGTTCTAATTGAGAAAGTCATTGTTTTCTGATGAAAAGTAAATGCCCTAATAAATTTTAAATGTGTATTTTTTTAGCTCTGTCGCGTGGCAGCCCTTGTTATACTGACTGTGAAAGGTGTTGCACAAAGTTATTGATGTATGAATGAAAGGTATGGGAACCTGTTTTAGCAATTTGAAAACATTCTTTCTGAATAAGCATGAAGTTATTAATAAATTTAGAAGTCAAACCACCATTCAGCTAAACACATATCCAAACTGTAGCATAACAGAATATGATACAAATGACAACGCCAAACTTGCCATTCATCATACAATTTGTTAGGAGGTGTTATTTTACAACTGAAGAGGTCGGAAGAATGAGGCACAGGGAAGTATATAGCCGTGTAGGGAGTCAGTTTCTTACCATTCTTGACATTTTTTTTGATCACCTAATGATGATCAGAATAGTTGGTCAGAACAGGTGATCAGAAAAAAGGGGAAGCCACTGTCATTTTGAGAAGCAAATAAGAGTACAGCATGTCAGCCTTCAACATAGGTATTCACTGTTTCTCTCTGTTTCTGTTTCAGAGCTCAAGAAAATTTTTTCCTATCACATTTTTTGGCTCTATCAGCTGGATTGCATTTTTTTCTTACTTAATGGTCTGGTGGGCACATCAGGTAAGGAGGTGATACTGGTACAAAATACAAGCCCTGCATTGTGTTTTGCACTCTGAGAGATCATTTAGTATCAGAGTCCATCATCTATATCATGCTGAGTAGTGCTTTATTTTAGGAGCTGTGACCATGGATGAAGTAAATCACTACTCAGTAAATGGAAAGTAGTTCAGAGAGCTGTGGTTGTCCTGACCACAGGACTTCATAATTCTGGTAACATTAGAGCCATCAGCAAATGCTTGTCAATACCTACTGGTTCTATTTGACAATCTTATCTTTCTCCTGAAACTTGTGGAAATCTGTGAAAATGAGTAATTCTCCAATCTTCCCTGTATTCTCTAAGCTAGTCAGCAAGCTCCAGGATAATATTCCTGGTTAAACAGGTTTACAGCAGAAAGCATTTCTTCACTGCAGGACATTTTTTTTCTTTTTTTGCTTTTAGGTTGGAGAGACCATTGGTATTAGTGAAGAAATCATGGGATTGACTATTCTAGCTGCTGGCACATCCATTCCTGACCTTATTACCAGTGTTATTGTAGCACGCAAAGGTCTGGGGGACATGGCTGTATCCAGTTCTGTTGGAAGCAACATATTTGACATCACAGTGGGGTAAGTCCTACAGCAAGAAAATTGTGTCTATTTTAAAAAGTCTTTTGTTCTTAGCATGTTGCCGTGGTTTTGCCAAGGTGCCGTCTACAACAATTTTCTGCCATTGGTGCTTAAAAAGGAGAGTGGTGCAAATATGCAATGGATGTTACTTTTCAAGTGCTCAGAAGTTTATAGATATTTGCGTGACAGAACTGTTACAAATTTGTTGCCTAATTCTCTGATATATTGCAGAGCTGCCTAGGCAACTGAATTGCACTTTAAAAAGTATGCAAGAGCATTGTTCCAAGAAAGAATTTCTGAAGCTTTTTTTCATTTTGTCAGGTTGCTGTAGTTTGCTTATGTTACCACTCATTGTGGTTATACTAGAGCTTTCTTTATAAATGATGATCAGGAACGATTCATTGCCTCTGCCGTATTCAGCATGTTACCTGTAATAAAAACAGAATGTCATTGTTTTGTGTAGCTCATGTAGGCTGTTCTTGATATGTGATTTTCTTATATACCTGGCAAGTCCCAAATTACAAACCAATTCTCTATTAACACAAAGGACCCTTTGTATAGTTCTGACAATGTGAAGCAACATAAGATGGTGCAGAAATGTGCTATTTACACTTTACTGCTTCACGGCAGCTCTAGGGTAATGATGTGTGGCATGTGGTTGGAAATCAAATGCCTTTTTTACCTTTTGAGACCAAGCTAGATCAGGTCCAGAAATGTTGTAATCTATGTCTCAGTGTTTCAAAAATGTGCAGGAAATATACAGACAAACTCTGTCTTTATACCCCCATTCCCATCTTCAGCACAGGATAGAGGCACAGAGAATCATGTCCATACTCTCAGTTTCTCCATCCTTGATTATTTCTTGCTGTCACATAAGCAGAAGAACAGGTCTAGTCATAGCTGTAGTCCCGGACAGCCTAGTCGTAGAATAGATCATGGTTTTCACTGCTGAAAATATACCAGCAACTGCACAGATACAAAAAGGAATCCTGAAGTTAGAGTGGATAGTAAATGGCTTTTTTACTCCATCTGTTAGCTAGTGGCAGTATCTTTGGACACAGCAGAAAAACTGGGCCACTTTTTTCTATTAGTCCAGAAGCATGAAGTGTTTGAAATAACATCTATAAGCAGCAGATCTGCAAAATACATGAAAATATTATTCCGTAACATGTGCTTCAACTTAGAGCACATAGGGTGCATTACAAAACCTTTCCCTTTTGAAGTGCTTTCTTACTTTTCTTAAAATTTTTAGTCTTCCTGCCAATGGAAATGTCCTCTACCAGTCTGCTAGGCCTGGTATATTTACAACAGAAATGGCACAGTGGAGCTATAGGCTGGTGTAGTTAGTACTGAGGCTGTAATAAATTATTCTCTCTTGAGCTGCTTATTCAAAGTTTGAATGTTGTAAGCTTCTGACAACTCTCTTCATGCTTTCTAAGCCTGCTAAGCTCCAATCAGTGGCTTAAATATTTATTTCAGCTTGACATCTTCCAGAGGGATGTTGCCTCATTCTGTGGCATTGGAGATGAGAAATGTAATGACAGCAAATACAGAAACAGAAATTAAACTGGAGTTCAGTTGAAGTTCACATTTTAACACAGGTTTATACAGTAAATGTGGATGAAGATTTAAGGGCCAAATTTTGGGAGCTGTGCCTTGCAAAATGCTGGTTCTTCATGGCAAGGACATGTCTTTATGCAACCCACCCTCCTGTCATGCAGACTCTTGGAAGTAGATTCTTCCACAGATGGTCTGAAATCCAGAAACAAAAGAAAGGGGTCTTCCTGCTCACAGACAGGATGCCTGGTGATTTGTCAGCCAAGGGAAATATAATTCACCAATGTAACTGGTAGAAGAGTGGGGAGCCTAAATTGCCTGTGCTCTCCCCAGGAACCATGAGCAAGCTGACAAATTAGATTTATGTACATATTAAAAGAGTTGAAACTCTTCCTGCCTCACTTTATGCAGGAAGCTTCTGATTGTATTTTGAAGTGCCTCCAGAAACTTTCTAGTGTCCCTTTCTGCACCTCTGCAATTTTTCCAATTTATTTTTCTGTTTCTTAACAGCCTTCCTCTTCCGTGGCTCCTGTATGCTGTGATTAACAGCTTTGCCCCGGTGACAGTCAGCAGCAATGGTCTGTTCTGTGCGATTGTCCTCCTCTTCATCATGCTGCTCTTTGTCATCCTCTCCATCGCTTTCTGCAAGTGGAGGATGAATAAAATCCTTGGCTTTCTCATGTTTGGGCTTTATTTTGTGTTCCTGATTGTCAGTGTCCTCCTGGAGGACAAAGTGATCCAATGTCCTGTCTCCATCTAGTGGAAAGTGCTATTTCTCAAGGAAAAAAAAAAAAAAATTATTTAAAAAAATACATATATTAAAATGAAACAGTGAAAAACCGCAATGGAAAGCTTCTATGAGAATAACATACGGATTTGTAAATTTCCTCTCCCTCAATTTTAAAAGAGAGAAAGAAAGAAAAGGATACAAAGGGTGGATCCCAGAGATGAAGAATGACCGCTGCTGGACAGCACAGTCACACCTGAAGGGCTGAGTCCAGCTGCACTGAGGTTTTCTTCGTCTGCTGCAGGACATCCTCGTTGCTCAGTACTGGAGATGCTGCGCACGCATGGAAATGGTGAAAGCTGCTGCTTCTCCTATGCCTATGGTACATATCCGCAGACTTCTCATTCTCTGTAGTAGTATACACAGACACACAGCATGCTCAGTTCTTAAGGCTCTCATTTTCTAAGGGGAATGTTAATATTAACTTTGTGGAGGCACCACCCCCCACACATCCTGGTATGGGATTTTTCTGATAATCTGCTGAAACTCCTGAGTGGAAAGCATACATGGAGCGCATGAATCACAGACAGGGAAGAGCTTGCTCGTCTCTTCATATAAGTGTATTTATATGATGTGATTTCAGCAAAGCCAGGGACTTCATCAGTGTTTTGATCCTCTGCATCACAGGTCTGTAAAGGCAATCAGCAGGACATTAATGGTGGTTTATTACATCTTGCAAAACTCTTCAGATTCCAGAAACTCTGGCTCTGGCACTGAAGGGGCCACACTGCCTGGCCATTTTGTAACTGTGCAGATTTTCATTGCATTCACATGCAAAGACCAAAATGGGGATACTCTTTCTTCTCTAACAGCAATGCAGCATGCAGAGAGATTATACAACTACTATGTGAACACACCATTTTTTCTAATGCAGCAATACCAACAACAGTACCAATGGCTTTCAGATGCTGTTATCATTATGAGTTTGCCTTTTCATGCCAGAAGAAAAAGGCTAATTTGCTTATGCATAGTATTTCATACAGAAAATAGAAGTAGTTGTAAAGTGGCAGCCTAATTGCTGAAGTGGGTATCTTTCACTATTACTTGGAGTGTAAGGACCTTCACAGCTACATATAGCCATTGCTGGAAGAGATCCCCAGCTGATGTACAAAGCTGGGGCAGTTCATATTTGCTCTTACAAATCTTGAAACTAGGTAGGAGAAACTAACAATTTAAATATAGTGGAGCTGCAGGAAACCTACCTGAAAATTTTTCAGTATTGCTGGAAGTGTGAGTGTCTAAAGAAGCCCAGGAAGGAGTGAAAATGCAATATTCTTTTACTGAAATCCTGAGGGAAGAAGAAGGTCCAAACCTAGAACAAAAAAATAAGGAGGGAGAAAGCAACGAAGTTTTCATCTTTCCTGTAGTTTGGATGATCAAAAAAAAAAAATAATGAGAGGACTGGAATGGGTGTTAAGAAATTATTACAGATAATTGTCATTTGTTTGTTCAAGTCTTTTGTGCAGTTAGAATTCATGAAATTTCAGTGCATTTCTGTGACCTGTTTCAGCATTGTTTTGTATTCGTATTGTGCTCACAATGGCAATACCATGCTCACAGCTGTGTAACAGAAGGCTCAGCACATTTTGTCTTGTCCATTTTTCTGTGTTCCATGCTGTTTGCTTCTCATTCATCCCCTTTGTCCTTTACTGTTTTCCTGTTATATGTGTTTGTATGTAACAGTGTCTGGTTAGAGAGTAAGGACTTGACAGAAAACAATGGTAGAGAAAACAGTAAAAAACACATATTAAAAATTGCTAAACTGTTAATACTATGTGATGTCATGAAGAAAAAAAGTGAGATACTCATGAACAAAAGCAAAAAAACCTGTGAGTTACAATGTCTACTACTCATGTCCTGTTCTAAGGTATTAAGTCCTAGCTACATTCAGAATCAGTATTTGATCTTAACCATACATTTGCAACATCTCTTGCTTCTTAGTGCTTTTTGGTGTGAGCTTCTCTCGTTGTGAGCAAAAATTTGCCTATGTATTTAAGATCCTTCATTGCTCCAGAATCCTTACCTGTCTTAACTGTAGTGCTGCCCACCTCTTAACCTTTGTTTCAACGGGTGTACACAATGGAAAGATAGGTATAAACATACCTACAGTGCCCTCTACTGACAAGAACAGCAATCTTGCAAAAGGAAATCTATAACCCAAATTCTGAGCTCAAATGAAACGGATGTCCCAAATTACAGAGCTGACTCCACAGTATAATCTGTCCCAGAGGAGTCACCAAATGCTTTTATTTCTGATGACTAGCTCAAAACAAGCGATCCTTTCCCAATTGAGCAGAATAAGACAGAGTGATCTAAATGAGCGTGTGCAGGATCATGATAGGTCTGCGTATATGGGCACTTAGAATATACAAAGATGCCCAGATTCACTGGTCTGACATTTCAAATCAAGAAACCAAGGAAGGGCAAGAGTCTGATCCCTGTTCAGTACATTAGTCCTTTTTCTTTTTCTTTTTTTTTTTTAATGACTTCATGGCCAGCATGGTGTAACTCCCACACTGGAAAGAAAAAAGCCCTGCCTGACCTTGAGAGCTTTAGGAGCACTCTGGTGCATTTTGCAAAGTGAGGGTAGCAGCAGCAGAGACTACTGCCCCACTGAGGGCAGGTAGGGAGAAAAGAGTAACTGATTGAACACCGTAGACATGAGGAATATTTCAGTCCAAGATTGAACGCCGTAGACACAAGGAATGTTTCAGTCCAAAGCTGGCATGAACAGCTTGAATGAAGAATATTTTGTGTAGGGCTAAGTGCTGATATCCTGTAATGGCATTTGTATACTGTCTTAAAATATATCTGATTAATTTCATCCCTGTGTCTGCTTGCCCTTATCAACCTATTTATCTTGGAAGGTATTAAAAGTAATTTTTTCCCCTCAGCAGTGAGACACCTCACAGCTCCCACTGCCTTGTGTCTGCTGGGCAAATCATTATTCAAATGGCTGAATAACTGTGCAGTCAGTGGCAGCTCAGCTCCAGAGGTAACAGAGATTTCGGTTGTGGGGTGCTTTCTGTGGAGGCTGGCTGTGAAAGCTGGTTATACTTATCAAGGCAGCTTTCTACATAAGTGCTGGGGTAAACTGTTTCAGGATACTTGCACGCTGATGTGCTCTTTGATTATAATCAGCATATATAGATATATAACCAGATATATATAGCAACAGCTGTGCTGGTAGAGAAAAGAGAGGAATGTGATAGAGGGAGAAGTATGGCCCCTTATCCCATGTGGGAGGAGTTTGAAAATCTTAAACTGGAGTGGTGAGGGAACAGACGAGAGCTGCTCCAACCCAGTGACTGGATGGCCATAAGCTGTCCAGGCTCAACACTGCCAAAAAAGCATACCACTTGTTAGAACACTCCTATTTTACAATGACAGCAAATTTCACATCATGAAGTGTTTCTCGTTGTTCATAACTGTTTCAGTGTGGGATCCATGAACATTTCTCAACACTGTACACCTAGAAGTCAAAACTAGATTTCTATTTTCTTCAGTCAAAGTTCTAAATGATTTCACTAGGGATCTGAGCCCACAAACTGCCCGAATTCTACAGTGAGTTAATCCACGCTGAAACCTCTTCCGCTTGCCTGTATGCCTGTACTCATTCATTCAATTGACGCTGCTGTCTGCATAATCCTTATGAAGCATAAATGAATAATTAATACAGAAATTGGTGTTACAATCAAGATCCTGTTCTAGCTTAGTGTTTTCAGGACAACACCAGGTTGGCAACACAGTAAGTAAGATAAGAATGCAACTTCAGATTAAATAGCCAACTTTCTGTGGCACCATCACACCTGAACAGAACCCACGTTGGACATGATTTTTGGAAGGGATTTCCAGTAGCATGTGAGTAGGATCATGGGTCAGATTGTAACCTGTTTTAAAGATTTTCTGCAGTAACTAACTTGGAATTAAAGAAGTGAGTGGGCCCCATCAGTACAAAATACCATTGGACTCCTACAAGTATTTGCTGTTTTCCAGTTTTAAAAAAAAAAAAAAAAAAAAAAAAGCTGGCTTCCCTCTGCAGGAACCACCATAGTTGAATCTGTAGGGTAAATGCTATAAAAGTGTGATAAAAAGCATGACATGAGGATGATCTCCTCAAGAACTACATGTAGACATGGAAAAATCTTTCAGCAAAGCTCTGTGTATTTTAAATGAACTATTTTACTGAAAGCTAGTGCTTTCTTGTAGTGCAGACAGGCTCTCTGTGTCCGTATGCCTCTGCTTATTTATTCAATTGATGTGGCTGTCTGCATAATCTTCATGAAGCATAAAGCACAGTGGATGACAAAAAAACTTATCTAGATGTCATTTGATGTTTGTAATGGCAATGAACCTACCATATAATTTCCACACATGCTACTCTGAAGTAGTTTATGGTCACTGTCACTCATGGTACTGTTGTGTGTGGATATGAAGGTCCACAAAGCTGTAGGTTAAACGTGGTTAATCCAAGTACTGTAAAAAATAGATGCTTAGAAATATTCTTAATGTTTGGGTGTTTTTTAAGGGATTATTTCTCTGGTTGTCTTTTACTTCATTACATATTTTGCAAAAAAGGGGATATACAATGTTTTTTAATTATTATTCTTTCAGCAGTAATTCCTTAAAATAGCATCTTGTGGTCCATGTAACTTATGTTCTGAATCAAATATGAGTCTGTATCAGATAGATTTATTTAACTTAGAATAAAGAAATAATCCCTTCTCCAACAACTGGCCCACTGAAATCCAGAAGATTTCTGCCATTAACTTGGGCAAGATACAGATTTTTATCTTAGGATCCCGTATTTCATAAATGCACTTGCATAACAAACATAATTGTCCTGGGAGCTATGTACAAAGACAAAAATTGCATTCACTTGTATTCTTGGAAACTATTTTACCTCTTGTAAATAACAATGACACAACTAACTGAGAAAGAGGCATGGTTAGTTCCTTTGAGCAGGTGATTCTTGTTTTCCTGCTATTCCTGGAAAGTTTGATGCAAGAACTTGCAGCTGGAAACATATCTGCAGAAAGTGATTTTGAGATTAGCAAATGGGGATAGTTTGCACTCAACAGTGTGGAGAAGAGTCCTGCTCCAGTCCTCCAACAGATGTGGGTTTCACTCCTGGTTGATGTTAAAATGATCCTTCTTGAATCTGTTGCCATCAGTTACAGGAATATCAGTATTGAGATATCGGTCATTTCCATTGGGACTGGGGAGAGTATCTTCCAGGTTGAAGTTATGCAATTCAGTGCACCCATCTGATACAGAAGTCATACATGGATCACAGCCCCGTAGTCGAGACAAGTCATTCTGTAGATCTGCTGTGTGTTGCTAGTTGTCAGTGTATGGCATCGCCATTGCAGGACTTGTCTGTCTGGATGGGTGCAGCTAGTTTGTGCGTTCCCCTGCCCATGCTCCTGCCTGGCTGGATGTAAGCCATGTCTTCTCCAGAAGCCATGTAATCACATTAGTGTGGCACTGAGCCCATGCTCCCAGCCAGCCAGACGCAGGTCAGCCCCAGCCTAGAAGCCATGTAACCACTTGGAGCATGGGTAGACCAGACACACAACTGGCCATATTGTTCCTACATGAGCCATAAGTGGCCCAGGACAAGACTGAGTAAGAAATAGTGTAATTTGAGATTGGTAAATGAACTGTACATTCATGTAGAATTATTGTAAATTCACCGCTCATCAAACACAAAAACAATCCAAACAATGAAATTTATATGCGTTTGTAAAGATCTTGCACTTTACTATTTTTTTTACTTTTATTTTATGTCACATAGTTGTCTTAATGCAAAAAGAAGCCATAAAAACCCAGAAGACTAGTATGGGGTTTCTAAATAAGGGGATCTTTAATTTTAAAGTAAAGAATCCATTACATGTCTCTGTTTAAGGTATAATGTAAAATACTGTCAAATAAATGTACAGTAAAGCAGGATCTGGTTTTGCCTTAGTAAGCTGTGAGTAAGTCAGAGAGAGTTTGCTCATACTCTTGAGCTTCCCTGTGAGACTGTACAAAATGCTGCACACTGCCTTTGCAGCAGGGGCTCAATCCTGCCATCCTTGTTCACCCCAGAAGAAGGAATACAATGCTTGCAGAGTCAGGCCCAGTGAAGCAATTAAATCATCCTGTTACTCTAATGCTTTCTCCCACTGAGATCACAGTAAAGGAAGCTCCTCATATTTTAGTAAGTTTATAAGAGATGAGTTACTTCTGTCACATCTGTTTTACAAAAGTGTTAAAGTTTTCAGGGTCAGGCTATCCAATAGAAATCAACCATTTCTTTCAATCC
This sequence comes from Aquila chrysaetos chrysaetos, assembly GCF_900496995.4. Classification (NCBI taxonomy): domain Eukaryota; kingdom Metazoa; phylum Chordata; class Aves; order Accipitriformes; family Accipitridae; genus Aquila; species Aquila chrysaetos. The sequence goes on from NC_044030.1 coordinate 49,956,140, forward strand.
CCCATCAAAATTAAGTAATGCCAAAGGGATTTTCGCTTGGGTTTGTGTTCATTTCCATTATCAAGATCTCTGTTAACACAGTTATAATTTTGCAATCCTGACTCTGGGGAGTTGACTCACATGAGTAGAAATTATTTCTGTCACTTAAGATGGCAAGATCAGGCCACTGTATTGTCATTTGAAACTAATAGTAGCATGTTATAATTGACAATCAGATGCTATTTTTGTAATAAAGCTTTTTTAGCTTGTTTGTTTCACTTTGTAGTTTTCATACTCTTTCATCTCTCATTTTCAACTTATTGTAAGAAAAATCTGAAGAAGTCCCCCATCGTACTCATTTCAAACTTAAAAACAAGTACATTGCCATGGAAGCCAGTCCAGGCAACCCCCTGAAAATTCCAGTTTTTCTCATGTGTTTATGTGTATGGATTATTATTCACTAGATGAAACTCTTCTATCTCTGAATCAGTATATTCTCTGTGAATATAAGTTTGTATATAGTGTGAAAGTTACCATTATTTATACATAGGCTCTCGGAAATAATCCCTTCTATCAGAGGTCCTACTTCACTGTATCTACAGAATGTTTCGCTGTGGCGTGTACACTTTCTCACCTTGTGATATCAATACAGAGCTCTTCATGTAAATCACTTTATGTAATTGAGTTGTCTAAGTGTGAATAAGATTAACAACAATAAATACTAATAAAAAGACTTAACAGTGTGTCATTTTGTTCAGTATCTTCTGTCTTAATTGTCTTGGACTATGGCTCTGAAAATAGTATTTTAACTACCTGCTCTGGGTTGAATGATCTGCAATGCTACTCTACATCATAAGTGTTTAAGCAGCACTGACTGCCTGTTGCCATGTCACTGTGCTACCTGCTGTGCATACACAGAATAAGGAAAACATCTGTGTTCCGGTGAGCTTAAAAGGTAGTTAAACAAGGATTTTTCATCTACAGCCCAATGTGAATCCACTACATGACAACTTCCTGGAGCTGTGTATGTCTGGAGCCCTGTGGTCCCATTTGGGCCAAGTTCCCCTACACTTCTTTACTGACAATGTTTGCTCATAGGTTGTTTTGAATGTCATTCTTCAGTTTGACACCTTCTCGTTTAATCTTCAGGCTGCACAGTCTGTTGTCCTTGCTAGCTAGGATGTTTGGCTTTTTTTCAGTCTGTCGTTGGATGAATGATACTTTTAAGCAAAACAGTGATCTTCAATAAATAACAGCAAAAGAAAATCAGTAATGTTAAAAATTTCCCCTAATCAACCAAACTTTCCATCTTCACAAGATATAAAAAGTTGCAATAGATGTTATTACTTACTGTTTCTCCCACGGGAGCCCCTGGAAGACATCCTCCATGGTGAGTCAAGACATTTTTTATGAGGCATTGTGCCAACCCTAAAGGTTTGAGCTCAGGACAGAGATTTTTCATTCATCTTTAACCGTATTACAGCTTTAAAATTTTAGATTGGAAGCAACAGAAGAAATTTGCAAATAGACTAAGACCTGAGAATGGTGATTGTCCTGAGACATTCATGCTGCCAAATGGGAAAAACAACAAGGTCAAGCACATCCGAAGAAAAGCAAAGTTGGTGTATGCTGCAAGTCAGAGAGGCACATGTGGGGTGCTTTGAAATTTAGGTTGGAGATCGAGAGTTTAAAAGAAAGACTGTGTTAGGCTTTATCTGAGCAGTGAATATGCATATACACACACATACACACACACAGGTGTTCACAGCTGTGCTCTGTGGGTGTGTGTTGTCTTACCCCACTGCTTGGTAACATTTGATCCCTGCCTCAACTTCAGCCCCTTTGAAAGGAAGTAGAGGATTTAAAATCCTTCATTACCATAGCATGGTATATGATGGTATATGACTGGTGCGAGGAGGAGAAGGAGAAAAATATATTAAATATCCTCTGCAGTCCTGCCTGGGGGACTGCTGGCAAGTTTACTTGCCACGTGTTTCCCATTCCACAAGCAAGTACTTCACTGCCTTATCTGTAGTGCCTAAAAAAAAAACAAATCTCTGCTCATTCACTATTGCTTTTTCTTTCATTTACAAGTAGTTATATTTGGAGTGTTTATTGACAAGGAGAAAAGCAATGTGTGTTGTTAAAACTGAGTATTTGATGCCTCCCCCTGGAAAGACTTCAGAGGTTCCCTTTAAAATAGGGAATTCCCTTCCTGTCAACATATCTCTCAGAGAAATAAATATTTGTGCCAGATACTTGCAAAGAATACAAAGAGATAGACTACAGATTATAGCCTTAAAGAGATGTTTTAATCATCCCTTCATCTCTTATTTATGCATTTATGCAATTTCCTCATCACAGTTTGGATAACATACATTTGTTGTGGGCAAGGACTGTTTTGGGCAGGGTGATGAGGTACCGGTGATTAGTCTGTGAATCTACAGCATTGCCTCTGAGGCCTCAAACCTCAAACCCAAACCAAACCATTTCTTGCATGCTAAATAGGAGGGTCATAGGCAGAGAAGTTACCAGCATCCCCTAAGTTAAAGAGCACCAAAGTGGATGTTTAAGCAACAGATTGACTAGGATCTTTGAATGTACAAGAGGTGTCCCATAAAGCTTTGAGTTACCAGCAACCACTTTTCAACTGTCCACCAGCAATGATGAGTAAATACCAGCCCTCCACTACCACTTTCCCCAACTGCTGCCATAATTGTGTGAAGCTGCATGTACTGGTTCCTCTGTAATGGAGGATTCCCTGCAGCGGGGCTGGGTCAGAGCCAAAGAGGAGGTCTGGCTTGCTGTCTGAGGAAGAAGAGGAGGTGGGTGTAAGGGTATGTTTGTGTGTACTGTCTTGCTAGGGAAAATACACCACTTCACTGGACATTGAGTTTGATACTGTATTGCAGAGAGCAGGGCAGGAGGGGAAGACTATGAGGAAAACTGATAAGAAAGTTATCAGTTCCAATTTATGCTTAAAAGGACACTTAATAGACTGCTTTCCTTCCTGTCTCTCTGCAGGCCAGTTTAATTGTATTGTGGTCCTGGTTTTGGCTGGGCTAGAGTTAATTTTCCTCTTAGTAGCTGGTACAGTGCTGTGTTTCAGATGTAGTATGAGAATAACGTTGACAATACACTGATGTTTTAGTTGTTGCTAAGTAGTGCTTATCCCAAGTCAAGGATTTTTCGGTTTCCCATGCTCTGCCAGTGAGGAGGTGCAGAGGAAGCTGGGAGGGAGGACAGCCAGGACTGGTGACTCGAACTAGTCAAAGGGATATTCCATACCATAGGGTGTCATGCTCAGTATATAAACTGGGAGGAGTTGGCTGGGAGGGGCGGATCGCTACTTGGGCATCAGTCAGCGCACGGTGAGCAATTGCATTGTGCATCACTTGTCTTTTCTGGGGTTCTATTTCTCTCCTTTTTTTTGTTATCTCCCTTTCATTACTATTATTATTATTATTATTAAATTATTAAATTGTTCTTATTTCAACCCACAAGTTTTACTTTTTTTCCCTGATTCTCTCCTCCCCATTCCACCGTGGGGGGGGGGGGGGGAAGTGAATGAGTGGCTGCATGGTGCTTAGTTGCTGGCTGGGGTTAAACCACAACAATTGTAAAATGAAGGAATGGTTTTGTGCACTGTTCAATTTGGTGACAGTGAAAAAAACACTGCCCCTGCCTCCCCTCTTGCCCCTGCTTATTTCCTGTTCTTGGTTGCTAACCAGGATGAAGGAAGAGGAAACGACTCCCAGAATTTTCTAAGCTGCTGTGAAGATCTAGACCTTGTCATCATGTACTGCCTGCCTGCCTTGATACCATGCCATATTGCTGGTCAGAATTTGCCTCCCATGGCAATGACCAACTCTGGCTAACTTGGTATCTGCATTTTTTGACTAAGGGCTTGTAGCCTGATCCTTTGTAGCTATGCAACACTGCTAGCCAAAACTAGCTCTAAAGAGCTTGACTTATGAATCGCACAACACGCAAGACTATTCAAGAAAAATTAGTTTGGGTATTGGAAACATTAGCTCCTTCCAGGCTAATGTGCTGTATTGTTCAGCGTTTGTGCCTCTGTCAGAAGCATCAGTAAAGCCATTTTCTGTTATATTTTATAGCCTATTTTTAAAAAATTATTTCCTAAAATCCAGTTTACTCCCCACTCAGAACAATGATTTTCAGCAAATCTCTTACTGGAAACTGACTGAAAAGCAGAAATTCCTTAATGTTCATTATTGTTAATAAACAAGTTCCACCCCAGAAGAAGTTTCCTGTACAACCTCTCCCCACCACCACCTGTTCTGCTAAAAACCTGATTAAAACCTGCCAGGGTGTTAGCCTGAGAAGGGCAGGGGCAAGCATGGTGGAGCCAAACCTGCCCTGGGCCCCTCCATACTGCTGTCCTCTCTGCTCCCCACACTGCCCAGCATCCAAAATAAATGGTGTCACAAAGGGTGCCCCAGCAAGTGGAGGCAGGCAATGCTCAGAACGTGAAGGGTTCAGGCCTTTTTTACCCCTCATAAGGCTTGGGCAGGGAAAGGACCCCATGTAGAAGTAAATCCCCAGCCCTGCCTAAACGGGCATGAAACAGTCTTGGCATTACTCAGGTTCTCTCCTTGAAGTTTTCTTTTATTTATACCTGGGATTTTCACTCTCCTTCATCTTAATTAGTATCTCAGTAGGCCACTTGTGCTTTTGTAATCTATCACACCCCTGAGAGAAGTGTGGGTTTTGCTTACAGAAAAGAGCAGCGTAAGGGGCTGATGCCAACACAGTACTCCTTCAGGTATGTTGCAGGCACTTCTGTCCTCCAGGTGAGGCCAGTTTGCCCCAGCTGGCAGCACAACTGATGCTACTTTGACTTGTCTTTGGTATCGCTTGGCAGCTGAAAGTACAGTGGCAAGGGTCAGCTCTGCAGGCACCACCAGGCATCACGGAAGGAGCAGAGAGCAACTGGCATAAGCAGGGCATCCTCAGTCATTTCACAGTGGGTTTGTGTCAAAGTCTGGACATCAACAGAAAGGTGACACTATGTACATGCACCCGCTGCTTCACCTGCCCTGGCAAACTCTACCACTCCCAGCTTACAGAAGGGAAATAGAAACAATTTATTTGCATAATGGTGCTTCGGCACCTGCTCCAGCTTGTCTAGAGCAGCTAAAGTCACAGACCGCAAGATGCAGGCCTTGTGAGCAGACACTTCTGGGAAAGGGCAAAAAAAATGAAATCTGCCGGCCACCACCTCTGCCACAAACTGCATCAGGAAGAGGTGGGCACAGCGATCTCCCAGAGAGGCACTAGTCTTGGGAAGTGCTAAGGGAGGTAGGCAGACTGCAACACAAACAGGTCGTGTCCTCAGTGCACAGAATGTGGCTTATCTGGATTAACTGGTGCCGGCATTGTTGCTGAAGCTCTCATTTTCTTGGAATTACATTGATACTGAAGTGTTCGGCAGCAGGTCTGTGGATATTTGCATGCAATCATCCCTGCTGACAACAAGGAGATAATAATAAAACCCCTAATGCAGGAGAGAGTAACCTGCACCCAAGGCAAGCACAGTAAGCAGGGTGGTACATCTCCTCATGTCCTCGTTCCAAATATGTACTTCTCTTAACATTGTGGCAGCTGTTCTCCTCCCCAGTCAAAATCCGTGCTGGCCTTCCTTGTGACAAAATCATCATCCACTGGGCTGGTTTCAATTCTGAATGTTGCAGAATAAAGGCAGTGACAGAGAACATAATGAGTACAGTAAATAAATACTGACTACATCTGCCAATACAGTGTAGGTGCGTAAACAAAGCTCTAGGTTTCTCTAGGCTCCTGCACTGGTCCCAGGTAAGTCAGACAGCAGCTGGGCTTACATGGATCATTGCCTTTCTTCATCAACCATGTAGGGAGTGGTTTCTCAAGCAGGGTGAATTTCCCCAGCCCCGCCACGTGCTTGTGAAGACCTGCGGATGGTGTTTTCCTTCTACACTGAGAATTCAACAGATTTTCTTCTCCCGTTCACTATGTGTCCCAATTGCATGCCAAGTAATGGAGCATATCTCATCATTCCCTGAGGAAGGGACAGTGAAGGTCTCTATGCAACTGCAGGAGGGCTCTGGGTGAAAGCATGCATCTGCTCAGCATCCAGAGCTAGCTACACAAACGCACCATGCAGCCCACAACCTGCCAGCAGGCTGCAGGGAGTGATTTGTCCAGACTGGTTACATCTGAAGGCATAGGCCATGCAGATTTTTTTCTCTGTGGACCACCAATGAGTCAGCAGCAGAGTGAAAAAGGCTTCATTGTCTTTGAGAAGCTGGGAAGGGATTATGTCAGCCTACACAGAGCTAGAAACAGCAAAGGGAGGAGGCTCAATGAACCTCTGTCTTTCCCCCAGGTTGGAGTCTTGTTTTAATCTCAGTTAATATGCAGCTAATTTGAATGAACTAGCAATGAGAAAAGTCAAATTCACATAGGACAGGTCAGTTTTCTAGCCAAAACTTCACTTCTTACTGGACTTCTTGTTTACTGTGGGCAGAGTTCGTCTGAGAAGATAATACCTTTTTATGGCTCTGGAAAAGGCCAGAACTAGGAGAAATCAAGTGAGTGTATTTGAACTGGAATTTCTGTGAAATTGGGAGACACCATCTGGGCATGTGAGTTTGTTGCTAGGAAGGTACGCTTTGCATGCTAATGTGCAGGCATTTGCCAAGGATCTCAACTATTTGGAATATTTTAAATAGTGAATATATATATATACATATATATATATATGTTTGTTTCCACCAGAATTACAAAATAGGTATTGAAAATATTTCTGTGCTTAATTGTATTTAGTGTCCTTCACTTGGAGTAAGCCTTGCCCTCATGTAACATTGTTCCTTTAATTTACTTCTTCCTCTACCCCTGTCTCCCATGATATAAATGAAATAGAACATGCTGTAGTTACAGGATGTCCAACAGCTTGTTTCACATACACTGTTGGAATATAGCTTATGCTGCCATTTTCAGGCATTCAGTATTTATGCATTGCTTCCCATGTATTACCTTCAGACTGCTGTAGACCTAAATGTTTTCCTAGTGTAACTGTCTTGCTTACCTACTTTCTTTAACCTGTGCATAGTAGCGCAGTGAGTTCCTGAGGTTACAGCTCCTCATCTGCTTCTGTCCTCCAGCCTGTGAAATGGTTAATCACTTTTGTTCTACTGAAAGTTATCTTGCAGAGATGCTCATCTTTATGAGTTGTGAGCATTTGTTTTGGGCAAAACCGTTTTCTGGCATAAGGTATCCAGTCCCTCTGGACTATGACAAGAACAGATACAGAAAGCTATGGGAGAGGAAAACTTGATTCCCTTGCATTGGTAGGCCCTGTTAACATCCTCCTGCCCTTACACCCTACTAATTGGTGTGCAGTAACTAACACAGCATGAAAATCTAGCAGAACAAACACATGTGTTTTCCATGTGCATTATAGACTGAGATAGTTTTCACACCTTAAAAATCAAATGCTGCTGGAAACCAGTGCATATTTCATTTTTCTGTACAATACATGCTAAATAACAGAGCTCCCTCTGCTAAAATAGGTTTAAGGTAGATGATATCTCTTGACTATAGCATTCCTGCTACTTCTCTTTGATACGACACACTCTAGCATGCATTTCAGCTTTCTATTCACAGCAGCATGGGTGAGAACCCATGAGGAATGATGATCTCTCATCCCTGACACACCTACCCAATGCAATACATTGTGCATTTCCATAATCACCCAGTTTTTACATGACTGTGTCTGAAGGAAGGTATTTCTGTAGTGGATACAGTATTCAGACCTTGAGGCTGAAAAAGGGCTGTGAGTTCCCCTAACTGTGGGACATTATCTGGGTTAAGGGCAATACTGGGAATCATAGGATTCACGGCGGGGGGGGGGGGGGGAATGCCCCTTGAGTAGCTCTGGAGAACAATCTATTCACTTTACCTTCAGTGCCTTTGTCTGGAGGACAATGGGGAAAAGTTCAGGCAGGAGACCTCGATGATGAGGTTCTTTAAAGCCCTCAGATCAAAGCCACAAACAGCACAGCTCTGCTGCTTGAGTGATGATTATCCCACAGTTACAGATGGAAGAGGCAGGGAGAGAATACCAAAGGGAGAAAGATGCATGACAGGAAAGAAAGGAGAGATGGGGGGGGGCATTTCCATTTCTGCATGACACAGTCCCATGTCTTGTTTCCATTAAGTCTATATTTCTTTATCCCCTTTAACTGGTCTGCCTTACTCCCACTGGACTCTGTATGCTCTTTAATTTTGTAGTGCAGCCTGAGTTAACTATCAAGCTATCTTGTTTCACAGTCTAAACAGCCTCTACAGGCCTGGTCTTGCACTCAGTAGTAGAAAAATCTCCATTGACTTCACAGTGGGAGATCCAGTAGATGCAGGAAGAGTTAGTCTAAAGGAGTAACTTTGTGTCTTAGTTGCTGGACTACTGCTTTCAGAGATTGTATCAAGAGAACTGAAAGCAAGATAAATCCGTTAGTGAAGACGAAAGATTAAAAACACACACAGGTGAGTACAATTTGTGTAGTACTTCTTCATGAACCAAAGGGCTGGTGAGATAGTACATTGAGTTCAAATTCATTATACTGTGGTAGGCAAAAAAAATTATAAAATGGATCCTGTGGAACAGTAATTGCTGATTTTACACCATTACCTCAGTCTTGCAAGGTGTAATGAAATATCCTGAAAGTATGAAGTCTACTGCAGACAAAATAATAGGGGATCAATAGCAAACACATTACCCAAATATCTCAGTTGTCCCTGTTTCCTTTAAAAATTTTATATGATTTCCTTAGGAAACACAGCAGGATGCCTAACCCTATGCCTCTCCCAGTGAGGACTTTTTCTTGTATTTTACTCATTGGCTAGTTTCACTCAGATTTGACAGAAAGGTGAAGATCTCAAAGCAATCCAGTTCCCATGAGCTTCATGGAAGCAGCCAACTTGTGAGGATTGAATAGTTGCTATCAAGTGCCTCTGATTAAAAAGAGGTGAGTGACCTTCTACACTATTAGACATAGAGAAGTCATGGGAGGGAGAGCCAGAGACCTTATAAATACCCCAATGACATGAAGTATCTCAATTTGTGTGTAAGGCAGAGAACTGTAGTGAGGCCGACTTCAGCAGCTTATGGAGCGCCACGCGTCCTTTGCTTTCCCTGGCTGCCTGGCTTTTATAGTGACTAACGCCTCTTCTGTAGCAGCAGTCCTGCAAGTAATGTGTGGGCTTAGGAAAACTGTAGAGCATTGGAGGGTATGGGTCTGAAGACACAGGTTGCCTGCTACAAGGTCCTGCCCAGAGTCCTCAGTCTGGGGCTGAGGTAGATGCCACCCTGCTGGCAGTGCCAGGCACATGCAGGCAGCACAGGGAGGAGGACTGCTAGTTGTCCCAGGTGATCGTTCCCCAGCAGGGCTAACAGTTTGGCAGTGCCGAGTATAAAATCAGTCTCCTGAGAGGAAGAAATGTAAGAATTTCTGAACAACAAGAAAAAACCCGACCTGCATGTCATGCTCCATTGCAATGGGGCAACATTCAGGCCATTCCTCTATGTGTATTACACTACATACATCTCTGAGGTGTATACTGGCTGAATATTGGGGGGGGGGGGGGGGGGGGGGGGGGGGGGGGGGAATGTTAAACACCATCAAAGGCTAACATTTGTCAGAGACCTTTATTTGCTTAACACGACAAGTTTCTTCATCTGAGTGGACTAAGCAACTTCTTATATTTTAGGAAGTACTTCCACATTCTTTATTAAAAAGGCTATAGAGGTTATATTAAGAAGGAAATCTGATGTCTGATTTCTCCTGTTAAGGATATCTGAAAGGAAACACGCAGAAAGAAAGGTGACCTTTGTATCTGAATTGCAGGCCTAATACTAATGGATGATGAAATTTTTGTGAAATCTTCTTTCTTTGAAGGTTGTCTATTGGATTAACTCCTAGCCTGATTAAAGTACAGCTGAGCATGTTTTGAAGGAGAAAAGAGATGAATTCTCTCTCTCTAGTGATTAACTTCAACAGAAATGTGTGGTAATCTGCCAGTACCTTTGGTTTTCTTACAGGTTTCTAGCAGCAAAAGAATTAGACTCAAAAGACATTTATCACAGCCTGAGGTCCCATCCCAGCACTGACTGAAAGCAGGAGAATCCTTGCAACAGGTCCTTCCCTAGCATTCACTGAGCAATGGCCTGATGAATTTGCATCATAAATCCTCACTCACTGAGTTTTTATTTTCTTTTTAAAGCCCAGCACGTCTTGCAGCAAGGAACGTGTAACGTAGCTCACAGAGAAACTATCCTGCATGCCATCAACAAGACTGATTTTGACAACAGTGGCAACATGCCAAATGTAGCCCAAATAAACAGACTTTCTGTTTCCTAACTTGCCCCTGCAGGGCCTAACAGAATTTTCAGATTCTTCCCCACAATTCTGCTAATTGTTAATTTGATGTCATGGGTACATCCTGGCAATAGAGGAAAGGTGAGAACACCAGTAACACTTAAAACCAGACATCCTCAACAATTTAAGGTAAAAATTACCACCATCTAAAAGAACAAAATAGTCTCAGTGTTGTTCAGGAAATCATTGCTAGACCCAGCTAACCACACAAACTATATCTTAGTAGACCACCACTCTTTTTCTAGAAGCAAGCCCACTGAAATCTTTCTAAGTATCCCATTCAGCCAGTTAGAGATAATCATACTTCTAGGTCCATTTATGTTTTTCAGGAAATACTGTCAAATATTACTGTCCTGGATCACAAAATACAGCTGAGTCACTTGCACGCTGTACCAATGTCACCACCCAGACTTGACAGACCAGGGACTCATTTTTTAATTTGAAATTCCCTCGGACTAAATTAAGGTGAAATGACACCAAACAATCAGTTAAAGATTTCATTCATGACAGAAGCAAACTGAACTGGGGCGGCGTGCTAGTAGGTGGCAGGGTTTCTCACAACAGGAATTGGCATAAGACTACTTCTGTAAACCGTGTAACCCCGGGTAACCATATACATCGATTCAGGGAATAAGGAGATCTCTCCCGTTGAGTCACGAGGTTCAGAGCAGACCCCCTTGCTTTCCAGACTCCTCCTCAGAGAAGGGCCCGGGGTGGCTGGATCTACTCTTAGTCTCAGACTTGGTCGATGGGTTTATGTCTTAAAGGGATGAGGTGTAGGGATTGTGGAAAAGGAAGAGGAAAGAGAGAAGAAGACACAGAGGGAAAAAGGAAGAGAGAAAGATTTCACCAGTCCTGGGTCCAGCGTTGGTCCAGTCAGCCGAGGAGTCCAGCTCCGGTGGGCTTGTGCGCCCGGGGCTTCAGTTTGTGTCCTTTTATCATCCTTGCCCCTCCTTCGGGCGGGCATCCAACTCGTCAGGTTAATGAACAGTTTGTGAGCCTTTTGTGGAGTAACTTCTCCTTCCCTGCAGACACGGCCATTGTTTGATCTTTGTATCGGAACAGCTTATCAGAACAGGGAGCTGCGCACCCTCCAGCACGCCCTCCCCCTCCTGTTGCTGCTGTCTGAGCTGATGGGCTTTTCACCTTGGTTCCCTGCTGTGCAGGGTTTGTCTTTAAGCAGAACTTGCCCCACCACAATGTTTGAGACATTAACTCTTTCAGTCTCTCACAACTAACCAGACCATGAGAGAAAAAACATTGTTGTGAACTATTGCTTCATTTAAAAAGCCGGTCTGATGGAGGCATAAAGAAAAGAGATTCTTTTTGCAGACCTATTTGGTGCTGGTGAGGTTCATGTGAAGAGAACAGAGACTCAAATGGCAGAACATTTGGATGATTTGGACAGAACTGAAATGTCTGTCAGACTGCACCATTCCCTGTTCTTATTACTCTCTGAAGAACAGTAGCATCCAGATGACAGTCATATGGTTGATGTTAAATCTAGTGCAGGTAAACTCACAGACGGTGCTAAAGAAGAGGCAAAAGTGCCATAATGAACTCCTCACTGCTTGGATTTAACCCTCCACTTATCATCTGCCATTTAGTCAGGAACCCAAACCGTTACAGCTTCCACAGCCTGTCTCTATCACATACAAAGTCAAGTTTGCAGGTTTGTCTGTTCTCTTCAGTGACATTTCACGGGATGGGAGACACCCCTGCAAGATCACAACCTCAGAGAGCAACTTCCCCTGCAACCATGGAGGGGAACACTTCACACCAAGAGTTTTGGAAGGGGAGATGAAGTGACTAGCCTATTCGTAAAGTGCTCAGACCCAACAGCAGCTAACAGCTATCAGTCCCATCCTTTCCCTCACCATACAGCTAATCCAAAATGAACAGCACCCCCTGCTTCCTCTGGGGTCTGTAAGGTGAGATGTTGAAAGAAACACTTTTGAATGTCTGCATCCTATACACCATAGCAGGGTCCCTATCACTGGCTTTCCTAGCTGAATGATGAGAGGCACCAAGTACTCCTGTATTTAACAGGAGTGTAAAATCCTCCAGTTCTCTAAAATAAACCCCAAACCTCTGCTATGAGAAACAAGGAAGTATCTATGTTAGATGATACAAATATCAATTTCATCTTCTCTATCAACTAGCACACATTTTGGTACGCAGATACTGTGTTATGTACAGAAAGCAATGTCTCACCCATTTTTCTGAATGCTTTGACCTTATAAGACCTTTCTGCTGTTAAAGCAAGGTCCAGGACTGTACAACCTTTTAAGATGCACATTTACAGAGTCACAAATAATGCCATATATGCCCGCATTCACCTCAGACAGTTTTCTGTTGTGTGAGTCATCCTTTTCATAGAACAAACATTTGGGGTCAGAGAAGGGAGGAGCAATAGAACAGAGCAAACCATGAGATCACTGCAGAATATTTTGAAGTTTTTTTCCATTAGGATATCCGTTCTTTCCTGACAGTGTGGTCATTGCTAGTTACAGTTTAAGGGTCAATCACATATTCCATTATGGTGGTTCTGTATAAAAAAGTCACAAAGAGATGGTTCCTCACAGAAAGAGCCTGACATGAGCTCTCATGGAGCACCTAAGCTGGCATTCAGCTGCAAACTTCCGTCAATGATTTCAAAGCTGTTGTTTCCCAAGATTGCAAGTACTTTAAAGGTTGTTTTGGTCCAATAAATAGCATCACTAACGTGGCATAGGGGGGCTTTTCTATGATATAATACTTTTATCTGCCACAAATGCCAGTCAGGGCTGGCAGGCAAAAAGATTTTTGTGATTTTTTTCCCAGTCTGTCTTCCACACTATCTTACATTTGTCATTGTCCTGCCTGTGCTACAGCTTTGATTGCTGCAGTGACCAGCGAGATACACAACGAATTATATTACAAATGCCATATGTAAGCTTGCCAAAAGGAAGTAGTAGTATTAACAGCTAATACGCTTCTCTAGTGGTAAATAAGCAAGAAATAAGCTGTGGTTGTGATTAATTAAAATTGTAAGAATTATTTGCTTATCTAAATGCTCAGCTTTATTAGAAAAAGAGCCTTACAGTAAAACCTAATCCTTGCATCTAATTACTGACCAGGATAAAACATAAATTTTTAAGTTATCTTAATTATTCTTCATTACTGTAGATAATTATCAGCTATAAAACAGCACGTTACAGTCTGAGGATAGACAGAGCTCAAGTGTATTCCTCATTTTTCCCCCAGTATAAAAAAATGAATCAAAAGATTTAACACTTGTAAAAAGGAACAAAACCTCACACTTTACAGTTAAACTCTGATGCTCATAGCTACAAGGTATATTTGAAGCCAGGTATTCATCACAGTTCAGTGGAGGACTGGCACTTCGTATAAATTACAGCAATGCGCAGCATTAAGATAACAGATCAGCAGAAGCTGATCCCTCTTGCAAGATCTAACACCTTTCACTTCAGGCATAAGAAGAGAACTCCTTGTGGGTATGTCTTTATATTATGGCTTACAGTAAAATTTCTTATCCTTTGTATACTCAGATCCAATGTATGTTAAGTGTATATAGGCATTTCTATGCTGTTGAACACTGTGGCTACAAACTGCCACCAGTATTAGCAGGTTAGAAGATAACATGTAGCTCTGCTGTCTGTATTAGTTTTCAGTGCTGCAATCACTGGCAGTGGTTGCACAGACAGAGAATTAAAGACTGCTGAATAACTGCTACCATAGGTACTCGCTTGAAAGCCATGACACAGCAGTTTTATTTACTGCAGAGAGCAAGAGAGAGAGGAAAAGAGGGGAAATTCAAAGAAATGTCGAATTGGACAACCACACATCAGGGTAGCAAGCAAAACAGATGACCAGCATGTGAAGATTTGAGGAAAAAGCACAGAGCAACGAGGCCAAAGGACAAGGGTGTTGGGCCACATGGTCTCTGACTGCAGACACCACAAGCGCTCTCACCAACATCAGTTATGATACTGCGGGGTTTTTTCCTTTCCTATATATTTTTCTTTTTGCAGCACTTCTCCCTTTCTGCAGACAAGCCAAAACTGGTACTGTCAACACACATCACAGCTCTTCTCTGGTGTGCTAGGCTTCTTCCATGCCCAGGCTAACTACCCCTTTCCCTCAGTGGAAATACGTGGTGCTGTCCATCACAGTTCCAGAAGTGACACAAAATGAACAGAGAGCATGAACTAAGAAGCAAGCATTTGTTAGACAGCAGATGTAGCCTCCCCTTTGCTGGTTGCTTCACATTGTGCTCTACGAGGCATTGCTCTGTGTCATTAACCCTCTTCCTCTCCCTTGTGCCTGTGGAGAAGACATGTGCCACTGACCTAGTCTGCTCCTCATGATCGCAGCTGAGCAAAGACTTCCTGTGATGGAAACCTGCCACAAGGACCTCTATAGATCTTTAAACATTTTCTAAATGCACCTTATTTTGACAAGGGCACAACCCTACAGCATGAAAAGAAACATGAACTGTCTGGGAACTGACATCATGCTGCAGTTCAGAGACCAGGAGACCCGAGCCACAGAGGAATTCATTCTCCTGAATGGATGAAGGACAGGTCACTTGAACTTCTTGATGATCTACCTCAGTTCTGTGTATGGATTGTGGCATCTGGTTCCATAAAAATAACATGGACTGTTGACTTTTGGCTCAAAGGCACAGCTGTTATCTCAAAGCAAGGAATGGAGACACTGCATGTGTGCGTGAGCTAACATCAGAATGAAGTCTCACTTCCGTAGTTTAAAATAGTGTAGTATTTTGACACAAACTTTTTCACTATCTTGTGGAAAGACTCACAATAACTTACCTAGAGCCTGCCTGTCTTGCCTTCATACCCGGTCTTCAGATTTCTAACGCACAGGAGAGTATCACTGAATTTGATGGGGATTTCCCTAATCACCTGTGAGCAGTGAGCCAGAGCCTTATTTGAGGGTAGCATTGTCAGCAAGACACTGCAGGTATGGCATATGGTTACAGTGGCATTTTGGGGGGATTCACACAAACACATACATAAATATGCCAGAGCAGTTCTATTGGTGGTATGCTTTTAAAGGCATTGGAGCCCTCTGCCTCATTACATGCCACCAGAAGCAGGATTTACATTGACTTTCCAAGGTGGGACAGTACTTTAACACAGGCACAAAAATCAGTTCAGCACATCTGGAGATAAGAGAGCTTGGGACATAGTGTACTAGCATCACAAGTTACAATGCTAAAGATTTCTGAAAGAATTCCTAAGTATTAAATCCAGAGCATATGCTGAGGGGCAAAGAGCAGGTCAGGGCAGGTTATGATCCTACTCATAGGTTTAATATTTCATTCTTCCAGTGGCCCTAATAACTGACAAGAATTTACAGAAATCAAGACAAAACATCCCATTTTATAAAACTGTCAAGGGCAGGTTCTGGAAACAGATTGCTTCAATCTAAGTTTTGAATTAATCTACTCTTTACATCACTACTTCTTGATTCATTCCAAATACCACAGTGGGACTTCAAAGATAGTTGCCATTATGCCCTCCCTTTTTCTGGACCAGGGTTTATTCATATTACAGAAGTGGATTAGTAAAAGTCATGTTGTGATTGCATCTATCTGTTTTTACAGGAAGAGGTAATAGGCATCACTAACTATTTAGTGTGTCCCTTCTGCCATGTGCTTTGTTTTGCTTTGGGGTTTCTTGTTGTCTTTTTGGGGGGGGGCTTTTTTTTGATGACTTAGTTCAGAAGGTAAGGCTGAGTTTGAACCTTCTCACCCTTTGCCTGACTCATCCCTTTCACTACAGTTTGCAAAAGTGGCAAATTAGCTGGCACATTACTCAGTGCTTCTGCTCTGCTAAAGCTCTGGCCCAGCCAGACATGAATGCAGGACCAGCAGGGAGGCCTTCCCCCACTGCATCTTTCTTCCTTGTACCATAAAAGTGTGCTGATGATAGTAAAACACTTCCAGCCTGTTTGTCCACCAGTCCCTTCTGCTTGTGTAATTGGAACCAAGGGAGAATGTGGGTATTGGAGCACTGGAATTTCTGAAGAACAGGCTAGACAAAAATCTTCCTGGGATATTTTTGAAGGGCTGAGCCTGCTTTTGAGCTGCTAGTTGTTTAGATGACTTTCTGAGAACCTTTCTAGCCCTATTTTACTATGACTCCTCGAGAGCAGACTGTATAATACATTGCTTTTGCTGTCATAATCAACTTCTCTCCTTTTAGCAAAGGAGATTAGCAATTAACAATGGTAGTCCAGGCACTGTGGTCAGCAAGATAGACCACATCACACCTCTGTGCAGATACTGTGTGCAGCTGTGATGGTACATTACTGAAACAGAGTTATCTGTTTGTCTGGGACACTGCAAACATTGCTCTGTGCGCTGTCAGCTGAGAAGCAGACAACATCCCTGTAGACAGAAGTATAAGGAGTGCGTGCATCACTCCAAAATGTTCATATGGAGAATCACATTGCAGTGCTGGTTGGGTTTCTACAACAAAGTAGGTCTTTCTCCCTTCTCTGCAGTTCTCTTACAATTCCCACTTTTTCTTTGAGGTTTTTCGCTTCACAGTCTCTCCCTAGGCAGCTGTCTGCTTATAACTTTTTCCCTCTTACCTACCAGTAAGGCTATCATTCACAGCCTGTTTCCTAGTTCTCTCATGGGCAACTTAGCAGTTTCCTCTTGTCAGTGGAACATCTTCCCTAAACTGATAGTCACCTCCTCCACAGCCCTTTTTTTTCCCCCAGATGTCTAGCAAGGCACTTGTTTTGCAACCCAGCTTTTAAGTAATTTCTCCAAGTAGTCATTAATGTCAATAATGGGCATCACTTCTGTGCAAACACAATATGCAGTCTTGTGCAGATTTTTACCCTCATGTTTGTAGTTTAAATATGCACGTTTTTTTTTTTTCTCTCAGAAAACAGTTTCTTCCAGGCCATGACTCACTTGTCACTGTCAACTAGCATCTGCAATGGCTCGTAGCTTCCTTTTTGTGGAGAAAGAGCACCCAACACAATGTGGATACAAATGATACATTTCAACCATAGTGAGATCCTACAGCCAATAATGTAAATACTGAGTGTATCTAGTGTTTTAGAATAACCTTTATCTTTTTACATTAAACCTCTACTTTTTTAATCCGTTTGGTTTTGCTTTCATTTTGTACTTATATAGTTACTGATTATGTGTCTTTTAACACTTCTATTTTCCATGCCCTGACTGTATTGCACTGTTCTTTCTTGACCAAAATATGTTTTACATTTTATCCAGTCCCATGAAAGTAAAAAAAAAAAAAATTCCAGACTCTTCAGATTCCTTGCACTCTCCATGTTCCCTGCTGATACCAAGGTTATACAGAACATGAGCATCAGAACAACTTGCTTAGAATTTTTTTCTTCGTTTTGAGTTGCAGATATTTTCCTTCTTCTTTTACAAAGCTGATCGCTTTGTAATTGTATGAATGTTTCATATAGTCTACAAGATATATTAAAAATAAATTTTACAGGACCTTAACAGAATCCATGCAACAAAATAAAGGTGTTATACTTACTTTGGCATTGAGGTAGGAACCCTGACATAAACAAAGATATTTAGGATAAAAGGAATAGAGACAGAACCACAGTACTTCTCAATGTTTTATAAGAAACTATGGAGAACAAGTAGATTAACTCCTCTGGTAACTTTTCAAAGATAATTGGGACTATTTCAGTAGACCATTCCAGACTCTGGCAGAAGTAGGTGTAAAAACCAACAAACTCAAAGAACGCTGTGTGGACTTTCTGCTCACTGGTTCTCTTTTTTTTTTTCTGGTCAAGCATATGAAGCAGAAATGTGAATGGTTAATAGTGATGAAGAGAAATTGCAAATTCAGAGCTCCTTTTTGAATTCCAGAAACAATGCAGGGAAGTAACGTAGATGCTTTAAAAAGGAGTCTGCGTTTTTGACACTTTAAAAGCTGACACTGAGTGCTTCGGAAAGATAGATCCTGTTAACTCTGGGAAGTCACAGACTGAACCAATTAATGTATGACACGACACATGCAATCTGGTTTCTAAATTGGCAGTCAACTACATTGTGGTCAATGACAGGCTATGTCATATAGCATAATTTCTCTTACTCCTGAGTCTCCTGGGGCAAATTCTCACAAATTAAATTGTGATCCAGGGGCCTGGGAACCTTTGAGACCCCTGAAATGATTAGAATAATAAACGAAGGACTGTCAGGTCTCCTCAGTAGGAGAAAGCCCCTCAGTATGAGCAAGTCTTGACAGTTAATAAAAATGGTGACCATGGACCAACTTCTTGCCAAAGCTAAGGTTCAGACAGCATCCAGATACTACAGGGTCTGACACTATGCCAGTCATATCCCTCTTGGGCTTCTTAAGAGAAGTACATCCTATGTCAGCCCTACACCTGACAAATCAGCTGTTGAAAACTTAAAAGACACAGTGTGCTTGAGGGTGAGCATAGGCTAGAAGATGCAAGTTTTTTTCTGCCTGTGCTTTGAGAAAGCCAAGCTTTGAGCTGCCTCTATGAAGGCCTTTGCTTTGTTTGAACTAATTATTGCATCAGGAATTAAATGGTAATCTTTCCAGAAGACAAGGAAGACATACATTCTAAAAGAAAGGTACTTACGTTGGAGAAAGCTAGACACAGAGCAGGCAGTGTCTCTCTAGACAACCTTCTGCATTCTGAGGGTAATAAAAGCAGCAAGGAGAGAGTGAGCCAGTCAGAATATGCGTTGGGAAGGTGATTAAATAGTGTGCATCCCAGTATACACACCACTGAATTTTCTCTGGGTTCCACCTTTCTCCCCTCCCAACGGTCAGCATTGTGGGCATTACTAAAAACTGACTTCCATTGTGATTTGTGTGGACTCTGAAGTTAGGAAAGTCCAGGAACACAAAGGTCTAGCCACGATCCTGCTTATGGGAAATAAGCTGGGACACTGACAATTTACAAAGCCCAGTCTCTTTAGAGAGCACAGATGCTCTCTGGTATTTCCCTGCCAGGGCAATCAGGCCAAGTTCTCATTTCCAGCTCTGTCCACAATCCATTTTGTGTCCAGCCCATGTCCGTAAGCATAGAAATGACAGGAAAAAAATTCAGTGTCTAAGTCACCAGACTGCCACCAGCTACTCCGTGTCCCTGTCCCAAGACAGGATCAGCTATGCCCATGGCCTATATAAATGCCTATAGCTTCTCCAACTGCTCCTTAAAAATCTGCCTCCATGAAGACATAATGTTCTGAGCCTCCAGTCTACTCCTGTGCCTCCTGCACCTCACTTCCCCTAATGCCCTGTCTGAACCTTCACACACTTCCTTCTATACACTTACATCCTTTTAATGCCCACCTCACACTGCTTTTTATGGCTGACTAAGCCTATTTCTCCACACAGGTCATTTTTTTTCCAGATGCTGGTAATCCTCATTGCTATCCTTCTCTGAAGGAAAGGATTTCTTCCTGTCTTACAGATTTTTTTTTTTTAGTATGATGTTGTCTTTTTCATTTTAATGTGGTGATACCTTATTGTAGTATATTTGGCTCCTGATCCACACTAACCTTTCAGTTTCTTGTACAAAGAACTGCTCCTTTCCTAGTTATTCTGCATTCAGTGTTGTCAATGATGCCTATAAATGTGTAACACCTTGCTGTTACTCCATCTACAATTCAGCAAGCTACTTTTGAATTTTAGACCTGTTTTTCAAGGTATTTGTGAACATTCTCAGACTTTAGTTTATCAATACCTTCCAGGTCGCTACCGCTGAGCAATTAAACAGAAGGTGACCCAGGAGAGACTCCCTGCTGAACTCCACTCAACACCTTCCTCTGGTTTTATAATGGGCTGTCTAGAACAGCTCAGAAGCAGCTATCCAAACAATTTCACACTAATCCACAGAATTTTTATTAAACCCAGATTTTCTAGCACTTTTATAATAATGTCCTGTCAGACACTGCTATAAATCTTATCACTGTCAAAATCTAACAGTATACTGTTTATTCCATAGCCACAGGGACAGCAAATACTCTACTGTAGAAAACTAAATTAGGTAGACACAACTTGCTCTTGACAAACTCCTACTCACCTTTTCATTATATGCTGTGAGTTTACAAACAGTTTTTTATGGTTCCTGAGTTTGGGGCCCCAGAAGTCACCTCCATCAAACTTCAGACTTTCTCAGCTTGCACTGTGTTTAACTAACAGCCAGGTATACAGTGATACGAGATTTCCAACTGCCCCTCCTGGGGAAGTTTCTGCCTCGTAAGTTTGGAGAAAAAGGCAGGTTTGTGTGTGTTACAGTGAAGTAATTCCTCCGTCTCTGGAACAGAAGGATGTGAACCTTCTTCCATGTGTAACTGGCTACTGATGCTGCAGCTGGTATAAGCTGCAATCAAAGAACCCATCCAGAACTTCAGCACTGCTTTGGTTTCCTTCCTGGGTAAGTTCTCTGTTATTTTAACATGGTTCTTGATACAGCTTGTCTCAGAGGCCTGGCTTCTCTACCTGACCATCTGTCTTGCACAGCTTGTAGGAAATTATCTCTAAGGCTCTTGCCTCTGTCAGATTTGGTCAAAACAAGCCAGGAGCTCTGAATTCGTCATGATGATGGTCCTTGTTTCCATGGGAAACCCTGTCAATAATCTCCAGATAGAGCAGGCCAAGCGACAGGACGACATATGAGCCAATCCACCAGCTGTTTTTGCCATCTTGCCAACTACAGACATTAACTCCAAGTCAGTAACATTCTTGAACTACAGCTACGCTTCCACATCAGTTATTTCAAGCCCAGTAACACTGGCTTATGGGTATCTGCAAATGTCTCAACCAAGGTCTTTTATATGGAGCAAGAGGAACTGTGGTAAAAGGAAAGTAGGAGGGGAGGGGCAGGTGCAAGACTACTATACAGCAATTATCCCCCTCCCTAAGTTGGGAGCATGGTCTTAGGTAATGAATAATGAAGATTCACACTTTGTTCTCCTAGATATACTCACTCTGATCCAGTTTTCTGGATTTGTGGAAATAGAGGCCACTCATTTTTAGCCATTTCTTGCTACTTGTCCCTGTTGATTCATGAGCTTGCAGTTTTCCAAGTATTTACTCTACTTGCAAAAAATCAGTTTGCTCAGCAAAGTAATCTCTATCTCATTAATTAATGGTCTTCTACCTAATGCAGCCTCCCTCCTCCTCTAAGAATGAGAACTGCTGTTACCTGGGTGAGGGAGAAGTTATCCTTACTATACTTCAAGGCATTATACTGGCAGCTGCATTCTTCTCCACAAACATGATGTATGAAAAGGCAAACAATATTTATTCTGAATGCAATTTAATGTTGTGAAGTACTACAGGCATTCCACAAACATTCAGTATACAGACTTCAATGGAGATGGAAAAAAAACCCCAACACCACTCTTACATACTATTTATTGAGTTTTTAGTGACTGTGTATTGGGCAAGTGTTTGCCATCACTGAGAGCTAAATGTCCTTTCCTAAATAACCTAAAGTTTAACATTCAAGGAATGATGGATACCACACGCCAATATACAGAATCTACATTATGCTCAACACACTATTGCATCCCACTAATTAAGCTAAAATACTAATTGAACCCAAGGACTAGGAGCCCACTTGCTTCCTGCCAGCAAGAGAAGAAAGCATTCTGGGGCTTTAAAGGGTGCATATATATCACTTTATACTCCAACATAATACAGCTACTTGTGTGCATGTCTATTCATCTGCATGATCAGGGCAGTGCACAAACCACTCTGTATGCCAGTCACATACTTCTTTGGGTACTAAAGTTAATCATGAAATGGAGCCTTAGTCCAAAGTGCAACTTGTAAAGCTGTGAATTGGGTGAAAACTGCATGTTTTTTCTTTTTTGAAATAAACATAGCTTTTGTCAGAACATGTAAGTCAATATTAATTTAATGTAAAGTGCAGTAGCTATATCTAAAAGTGGTGGGCTGCTGTTGCAGTGGAATACCCCCAACCAGTTCTACAGCAGAGCTTTGAGTATCAGATAGTGAGTGACTTTTGTTCACAGAATCTCCTATGAAGAGTACAAAGGTTAGAGGTTAGTTAATAAAAATACAGGAGATGATTCTTGGCCTGTACCTGCATTCAATCACCTCTGCAATAGCTGAATGCACTACTGCCATTTTTTAAATTATAAAATTACTTCTTTGTGAGCAGTCAGACTCTGCAGAGCAGAAAACAGTAGTTGACAGCAGGCTGATTAGAGCCCTTTGATTCAGAGGTTGCTTTCAAACAAAATATTAAGTAGGAAGGCTCCAGTCATTTTGAATAGTACATTATGTCTGCAGTTACTAATTTCCCAAGCAATACTGAAAATAACTTATTTACCATAACATAATAATTTAGAAAACAATATTGAAAAATCTTACTCAAAGTAGGGCCATGTCAGGCATCAGCAACCTTAGCCGAGTTCCAGCCAGCAAGCCTATCTGTACAACGATCTAATCATATGACTTTTAATACCTGAGAAGTGTTTAAAACTGAGCATTTCATAATTAGAGAGAGAGGAAGGAAAACACAGCTGTGTTTCAAAGAGTAACAAAGATTACTGTGTGAATTTTTACAAACAAGTTTCTTATAAGAATTATATGACTGTGTGTCCAAAAAACACATTTCTCTCAGACAGATCTACTAGCAAGTGGTACAAATCTGCATAGTTCCACCAGACAGGTTTTGCTGCTTTTATGATCTGTCAGTCAATCGCTTTGAAGTTCTCAAAAAGACAGTCATATCTTCCACTAATAACTTTGCTTTAAGTGTAACAGCATACACCTTAGCTCTTGTTTTCTAGGCATAAATTTGAATACAAAAGTTATCTGAAAGGTTTTACAATGCTTGAAAGTTAATTCACCCCGAAGTTCTTGTTAAAAGCCACATTCCTAAAGATGATACTGTATAGACTACATTTTCACATTGACAAAGAACAAGTACAACATGAGACTTCTTAGCAAAGCACAGAGGAAATGGTATTTCTTGGTCTAATATTCAAAAAGGAAATACCACTTATTAACAAAAGTGTACATCCAAAGCCTTAATCCACTTACAGTTCTGATATTAGGTGGAATGTAAGCAGATCCTATTTTCTCCAACACTGCAGCTATTAGCAGCTACAATTGCTAATATTTGAAAAACATGCCTGCACTTTGCATCATTTTTTTTAAACAGACGTAGCATAAATTGCACAGCAAGGACCATAGCCATTCCTGAACCTCAACCCCAAAGTACAACCTTAAAACTAAATTGATCTAGACACCCCTTATCTTTACAAAACAGGCTGAAAATAAACAGAAAACTTGAATCTACCAGTCTTTTGTATGAATGCAAGGTCACATTTCATTGCTCACTGAAATCTAAGTCTTCAGCTTGGTTTTTAAGCTGTTATCTACTTTTTTCCTAAGTATAACTAGAAGAGCACTGGACTATTGTTCATGTTACTTTGCAATACATTTGTGAGAAGTTAACTCTCAAATCAGACATACAGCTAGGCACCTGCGAGCTTTTATAGTTTAATGACGCTGTCAATCCATGCTGACCTGAGCTCTCACTGAAGTTAATGTTCACACTTCTGTGTGAGCTTCAATGCCAAATTCAGACCAAACATGTCTGTAGAGGTAGAGAGGGATTTCCATGACATTTCTGTAAGAGGGAAATATGCAGCATACAGATGTCCACAGGTCAGTGGAAATACAGAAAAATTCAAAACCCTTGAACTCCTATTTAGTTTTAGGGACTGAATGTTCTGTCAGCTAGTCCCGCATTTACACTGCCTAACTACACTGAACCAGTTACCCAGCTGCAAACACTTTGCACTGGTCTCCTGTGGTACTTGGGGAAGCAACCACATGCTCTGTGATCCGATGTGATGCACAGCCAGGCTCCCTGTGTTAGACGCTGGGCTGGGAGGAGCACGTGCTTTGAGCACACTCTTGTGGCCATGTGCAACCACATCAAAATCAGAGCTAAGAAGGACACAAGATGGCATGTAGGCACCTTGGACCGGCTTCTTTCGCAAAGAAGGCCTTAAGCCAGAAGTTAGAAAAGAATTGAAGCAAGCACCAGAGGTGGCCTCCTGCAGAAACATAATTCCTTGACCCTGGTATTTGGAAAGAGCTTTTAGCAAGAGAAATGCTACACTGAAAACACAGTGCAAAACAGAGCCAACCAAAGAAGCTAGTGGTTACTTTAGTGTTCAAGGGCCTCCTGCTTCCCGCTTCCTCTCTCCTCTCCAGAGAGAGGAAGGAACACACTCACCTCCTCTTTCTATGACACCTGAAGTGCTGCATATCTTAGGAAGAAGATAAAATACAACCCTATTCATTTATCATTATTTAAATACTGTCTGTGCTGGAATGTAAGATGAAACTCCATCCCCATTCCATGGCCAACTTCATGTGATCTTCACAGGTGATTTCTTGTGTGCGCAGAGGAGGGTGACGTAGGGAACCCCAATGAATGCCCATCTGTCACTGGGCCAGAACTTTATGACAGGGCCCTGCTCAGGGATCTCAGAGGCAGCATCGAAGTAAGCAAAGCAGACACAGCCCAGGTACGCCGCAAGGCAAATCAAAATGTGCCTGATAA
Source organism: Aquila chrysaetos chrysaetos (assembly GCF_900496995.4). Classification (NCBI taxonomy): domain Eukaryota; kingdom Metazoa; phylum Chordata; class Aves; order Accipitriformes; family Accipitridae; genus Aquila; species Aquila chrysaetos. The sequence continues at coordinate 49,981,186 of NC_044030.1, forward strand.
TAGACAAACACACAGCCCCCCCCCCCAAAAAAAGAGAAAAAAAATCAGTAACATGACTTCAGTAAAGCAATCAAATATATCACTGTGTATTAAAATCAGTCTGTCCTTCACCTTCTTCGCCCGAGTCCCCCAGAGGGTTGCTGTCTGCCCTCTGCATACGGGCAAACAATACAGAGAATAAGGAAAACTACAAAACTGTAGCTTATCCTTGGCCTAAACTGGCTGCAGCTTTTTGGCCTCTCTGCACCTGACAGATTTGTGTAGAAATGCTGAGATATAGCACCTTGAATAAGAGAGCACAATTTTCTGGGTGTTAGAAGAGAAAAGGCATCAAAGCCCTTCACTGCTCCACTTCACCCTCAGTTGTTACCAGTGGAAGTTTAAGCTTTCACAGACAGACACTGCTTCAGTTAAGCAGTGCTGGGGGATTTTTAGTAACCAGTAGGGCAAGGAATTCAGCTAGAGTTAATGAACTTAGTGTCTGAAAAATCTGACCAGGCCAAAGAGACTCCTAATCTGCCACCTTGGAGAGCATAAAACTTGCTCTGGGCATATAATCGTACCAGTAGTTCTATCAAGCACTAATCAGAAATAGCTACCAGGCAGCACAGGAGGGTAATGTGGTGAGGACATATCACATTTGAATCAAATTGTGGAGTTTATACACAACACTTACCATACACAGTGCAAATAGGGGAAGTTAAATGAGGACCAGATCTCACAAAACACTTTGTCACTGATCCAGCAGAAAAGTGCTAACATCCACCAAAGACCTGAAAAGAGACCCAGTTTGTACACACGCAGGTTTTCACATCTGAGGAGAAAAACACAAGGAAGTTGTTATAAAACAAAACAAAGTTTGCTTTGTAATGGCAGCTTGATGCTTTTTGGCTGTATGTATTTTAGGGTAGGATTCATAGTGCCAGGCACATATCTTTAAAATGGCTCCACCATAAATGTCCTTAACAGAGACTTTACTTACAGTAAATATGGCTCTGATGCAAGCCAGTGGTGAGGTGACAAAACAAACCTTTTAATCAGTAGCTGTGTTTTGGGTATTGTCTTAAATACCAATGTGCAAGTGGTGGGCAAACATCAAAGCATTCCCATATCTAGGGAGGGCTATCTAGGACAGCTACTGATTAGTTACACATGCTGTCTAGTAACAACCAGCCACACAGCAAGTGCTCAGATTTGTTCATATTTGTCACTATATAAAGATTAGTAAAAAAGGAACTGGATGAGGGTTTTTTTAATTGGTTAATTTTTTTCCCCTTATAAGTTAGTATTGTACAATGTAACAGTTCAACAGAACTTCTAAGGTAGGAGCCTCTACCCAGAGGGCCCAAAGAAACATGTTTTAGTAGATGGTGCAGGCATCCACATCTCAGACAGAATTCCTCATATTGACTAAGCTGCAGTTCTCTCCCTCCACACGAAACCCGACTTGTTCATACAGAGGTACACCAGAGAGAAAGACAGCACAAAACATTTGCTGTGGTCACATGCAGTGTGGTCTGCAGTTGACTATCACTGAATACAACAGCGGATGCCAGGATACTTGCATAGCATTAGCTGTGTTGCAGGTCTACTCAAAAACTCACAATTTTATTTCCCTATATGATGCTTTGTTTTTTTCTATATCTTGGAACTATCCTAACAACCGTGCAGCTTTGCTCAAAAGAGTAAAATCAGGAAAAAGGAGACATCAATATAAACTTCAGGTCCAAACCCACCATTAAAGTCAACCATTTGCTGACTACCTACACTTTCTATTTTGGGGTTAGGCCTCTTACTGCCAGTAGACGGAGCTCTGCTCTTACACTAATACCTACAAAGTAAACCTAGACGGGGACGTGACCTGCCCTATGTGGCCACGGCAGAGCATGGCTGAGCTCTCCTGCCTTCTGCAAGAGCGAAGCTATGATTTGGGATCTTCCCCCCTGCCTTTTTTTGTTCTTGTTGTCGTTAAATTCTTGGTGAATTTCCCAGGGATCTGAGAACCATTCAGTGCCCTTGGACAATTCTTGCTTCAATGAACAGCTCTTCTCAGGTCACTGATATGACCTTCCAAAGCATTCCCAAACCTACTAATCAGAGAACAGAGTAATTTGTTTAAAGTGACTTGTTTGAGCTACAGCACAAGAGTAAACCAAATCTCTAGCCAGTATTACAAGGAATACTCAGCCTTCATCAGGGTTACAGGCCCCCGTCTTCTCCTTCTACATCCTAGAAGGAAAACAAGTCAATGCCAAGCGCCCCACAATCTCTTCCTTGTCCCAAGGTCTTCAAGGGGGACTCCTCTAATCCACACTCATCTTCTGTGTCTTAAACTTTGTTGTGTTTTTAACTCCTGTCACGGGAGCTGGAGTAACTACAGTGCCTGTCGCAGTGGATGGAGTGACTAAAGTGCCTGTCGTTTTGTTGTCAGATCCAGAGACCTTCTCTTCCCCTGGAGGGTACCGAATAGTGTTTAACAGGGCTTGATAGGCATGGGTCAGGTCCCAGCACATTGCAGTGATTTGCGTGTCTCTGCAATTGCCAGGGTGACAGCATACTTCTTTCAAATATTTTACTAGTTTTTTCCGGATTCTGCACTTGTTCAGGGGTAAAGTTCCAAAATGCTGGAGGTGCCCACTGTCCTTGGTACTTGCCCGTATTATCCATGCACCCTGACACTCATTATTATCCAGCCTCGGGGCAGATCTCTGGGTGATATTCTAAATAGTTGTTTAACCCTAACAAGACCTGAACCGCATTCAGGAACATGCTACTTCCTAGCAGTACGACCATGCTGGTTTCAACATCCGAAGGATATTCAAAATCTCCAGAATTCTCGAATGCTATTGTAATTGCCTGGAGGAGAAGGGGAAGGTGAAGAAAGGTGTCTCGCCCATAGACTGGGCTCTCCGAGGAGAAAAGGTAAAGAGTGTAATTATTAATAGTTTCCCACAGACAGCTCCCAAAGTATAGAGGTGAAGACAATACGGAGTACAAATACCACATTAGTCTCATGACCAATAATTTCGTCATACCATAAGCCAGTGTCACACAGTACATCAAAGCAAAAACCTTAATCCACCTCCTACAGATGATAAGCAGCAGCACAGGAACTATATACAGCAAGTAAGGTGATAACATAACACAACTCTAAGAACGAGCACCACAACTCTAAGAGCCAATAAATCAACATCATGACCAGCGACTACTAAAGTAATATAATGAATGATTGTAACGAATTAATTTTAACACGCTCTGGTCAGATCTGTTGTTATCTCGACCTTCATGCCCCATAATAGGCACCAAAAAGGGCTGTCATGGTTTAAACCCAGCCAGCAACTAAGCACCATGCAGCCCCTCACTCACTTCCCCCCCACCCAGTGGGATGGGGGAGGGAATCAGCAAAAAAAAAGATAAAATGCATGGGTTGAGATAAGAAAGGTTTAATAGGACACAAAGGAAGAAAATGATAATAATAACAATAATAAAATGACAATAGTAATAATAATACTAAATAATTGGAATGTACAAAACAAGTGACGCACAGTGCAATTGCTCACCACTCACCGACCGATGCCCAGCTAGTTCCCAGGCAGCGATCTGCCCCCCAGGCCAACTCCCCAAGTTTATATACTGGGCATGACGTCCCATGGTACGGAATATCCCTTTGGCCAGTTTGGTTCAGCTGTCCTGGCTGTGTCCCCTCCTGACTTCTTGCTGGCTGGGCGTGAGAAGCTGAAAAATCCTTGACTGAGTATAAACACTACTTAGCAACAACGGAAAACATCAGTGTGTTATCAACGTTATTCTCATACTGAACCCAAAACATAACACTATACCAGCTGCTAGAAAGAAAATCAAGACTCCCTCTCCAGCAGGTCACCAGCCAACCTTTCTCTCTGCTCCAATCCAGTCACCCCTGTACACTTGACACTGAATCACCAGTCTTCTTCCACACAATTCTTGGGCTCATTCACTGCACATGGAAGGTGAGCAATGCCTTGCAAACAGGTCCTTTAAAGAGACATTTCACCTTGTGACACTCAGAAGCAATTAAAATATGTATCCCTGGATGAGGGAGCTAGACTAGGCAAACACATTTTTATGGTGTGCACCGCAGTATGGTTTATGGTCCCTTTATACACCACTGACCTTGACAACTGGGTAACACAGTGCAGCACAGACGAAAAAGCTCTTAGGTCTTTCTGTCTTCCACACAAAATACTTGTCAGCCTGAAACCTGCTGTTCTCATCTGATACATTTACAGAGTTCTAATTTTTCCAACATTTACTGCTAATTGTCTCCATGCTCACACACAGCCTACAAGCCACAGGCTACCCTGCATTCACTGTCAGGGAAGTAGTAATGCCAGCTCTGTCCCCAAGCTAAGATTTGTCACTACACCCTCCTGCACGTATGAGATAATCATCTCCAACTACTCAGTTGGAGGAGGGCAGGGGCAGAGAATGACTCCTGCCTCTCTGTGCTGGAAAAGCAGAACTGCCACTGGTACCAGAGCTTTGCTAAGGGAGCCGAGCTAAGCATTCAGAAAAATTAAAAACATACACAGAGTGCTCTGTCCAGGAACACTTTTATGAACGTATTGCAGGAGCAGCAGTACACCTGGCTCTGGTGTACTGCAAGCTAAAGAATTTGTACAGTTTTCCCTGTAGGGTATTTTTTTCACTCTTGAAATGCTATTTCAGTTGATATTTTAACAGGCATTTGGTATTAAGAAACTCCTAAGGCTGAGCAGAAGGCACCTTTATAGCTACTGGATTAATGACAGAAAAGCTACCAACTGCCTAATCTTGTTGACAGAGGATTTTCTCCAGTGTCCTTAGCACAAGTAGGTTTTAGGATCTGGCATTTCTTTTTTAAGCCATCTATAAATAATGCTGCATTCAATATCATTACACCTATCTTTATTATTCAAAAAAGTGCTTCAACTACCAGCTAAACTGTAATCTCCTTCACAAGAAAGGTATCACAATAGTTGTTTTCAGAACAAAAACACCTACATGACTGCTACAAAAATTAATACTTCACCTAGCATATAAACCAAAATGGCTTTTTTCTTAGGCTGGAATTTTCCAATCCATTTGGCAAACTACCAAGACACAGTCAGAGGAGACAGGGCTTGCCCAAGATGGCTTCAGGGCTGACTGTGCTGCAAACTGTAAAAAAGGCTTGTTTCTCTGAAATAGTTTCATTGATGTTTAAAAAGGCTACAAGGAACACGAAGAAAAGGTAAGGAGATTTTTGAGCTGCCTATCAAGTTCTAGAGTGCAGCTACACAAATTCTTCCTTACACTCTTTCATGAGACACCCCAGTAAGAACAACATCCAAGATTTGGCACAGTTTTATCAGTAAAACTTTACTGATAAATCCTCCTCATTTTCGAGGACTCATGCTTCTACCAAATGGCTAGACAGCATGGACCCCTTCATAAAAGAAGAGGGAAAACAGTCATTGGTCAAAAACCACCGCTGTATTAAGCATACCAGGCTTAATTCTCTCCCATTAATGCCCAGGCAGATTTACAGTCTTCAGTGAGACACATGACTGTTTGTAAGAGCCGGATGCTAAACCATGTACCTAAGTGGATACATGCATGAATCAATTTCATACATTTGACAGATAAAACTAGACGGTTCCAGTGGGTACTTGTGCATTCTGACAGAAGAAAGGGTGTGTGTATTGAGAACACAGAGGCTTTCCTGGACTTGTCCAGAGGACATAAACAAACACATGCAACCGCATCCCATTTAAGATAAGAGGCTTGGCCTCAAACATCCAGCTCCTTCAGTCAGTAACCATGCATGTCAATATCTGACTAGTTTGAATACCAAGAGGAGAGGAAAAATAACCTGCATGGTTCAAAGACTTCAAGGCTGCAAAGGAAAACTGAAAGCTTACTTGAAGAAACTGTGTCAATGCAAGATCAGGAACAGAAATGGTACAGATTGTAATGACAGGTTTGCTAGGTACCACCATCAGGTACTGCAATTTATTTTTATAAATTTAAGACTAGATGATGCAGGGTGTACTGCAAAAGACTACTCCAAGGCAGAAAGAGCCAAGCACAATGAGGAGAGCACAGCCTGCTGATCTGTGCAACACACCCACATTTTCTGTGATCACCCATCATAGAGTCTTCAGTTCCTGCAGTGACTGTGCTTTGGATCGGCTGAGGATGGGCTTGCTGAGGAGACAGGGGACTGCAAAGCTTCCTACCCACCACTGCTTTTACCACAATAAGGAGATGTAACGCAGATACCACCTGGACACTGGCAAGAGACATGGACCCAACGCATTTCTTTTATTTCTCAACAGACACGGACACCGATCATTCAAACTACCGCTGAAACAGACCTGTCAGCTGAGGGTCTCTACAAAAGCCATTCATGCTGCTGTGCACAGATCTGTGACATGCTCCTACCCTAATCTAGTCTGAAAGAAATTGGACCCCACCAAGCCTGCGTTTCCACTTGCACCTTTTGCCTATACAATGCACGGTGTTCTCAGTTTAACACAAACAGCAGTTATTTAAATACCAAAATTTCTGCAAACACTTGTGTTCCCCAGCCATTTGCTATCCAAGGGACTGGGCTGGTACACACTTCAGCAGCTTTATCTTCCAATGTCACGGCATCCCCCAACAAAACGTACTAGCTTTTCTTCAAACCGGTGCAAGCTGCTGGATTTCAGTTACCTGCCTGATTCATTTTGGCACAGGTATCTCCCTTCATACTCTGAGGAATACGTTAAACTTTTAACTAGCTTAACCTTTTAGTCACGGGAATAAGGGAACTGTGAGCAACCTGCGGCAATGAAGCAGGACTCCCCCACAGCCAGATTTCTAGTTACGAGAATCAAATACAAATGGACAGACCTGAAGCTAGGGTAAACCTTCACTGCTTAGGGCTCAGATGTCAGCTGAGCAACAATATTCTAGCATCTATCTGCACATGGAGATAGTTACATGCCTGATGATGACTCACTAAATCATACTAATTTGCTGATGTTATAATCTCAATGGTTATTTGGCTTGGACCAGCAAACCAAAGCATCCACACCCACTTTCTCCCCGATACTATCCCCTGGCAGAGCTTCTTTTTTCTCTTCTTTTTTCTTTTAATGAAACACATGAAGGTATTTGGACAGAAATAAGAATAAAGTTTTACAATTTCTTTGTCTTTCAAAAAGAAGTATGCACCTAACTACCTTTTGCTCTTTTGATCACCTCCCACCCACAATACTTTCTAGCATACTCTACCCTACCAGCAGTAGGACATTTAAGAACATAATAAATTGAACACTTAAATTAAGATTAATTTAAAATTAAATTTCTTAAAGAATTTAAAATTAAATTCTTAAATTAAGAACACTTAAATGCGGACATTTAAGAACATAATGCTCTTTTGTGACAATAGTATCTCCTCATCAAGCACAAACGAGGCAGAAAATTCTCATTTGAGAACAGAGTGGTTCTGATTCACCAGAATTCTATACAAGATTGCCACCAGCCTAGAACAGGAATACCAACAGGGAGTTTGGTCTAACACATCACAAGCCTCATCACGGAACAGAAGAAACTACTCCGGAGGTTTTTCTCCTTCCTTCCTTCCCCAAATACCTGTTTCACAGAAAAATTTCTGCTGCAGACTGCCAGGACTTGGATGTGTAGCCCCCTACTGTGGTAGTAAAGAATGGGAGAATCGCAGACATTTTAAATAATGCTTAGATTATTTTTTTCTTCTGCAAAAAGGGATGAGATGACTCCTCTCCTCTGGGTTTACAAGAATATACCTCATTTAAATCTCCTAGGGATCAGCCTAGCTGAAAATGAAATCTTTAATTGTTTGTCTTTTACACTTAGGAAGCCATCAAAAAATATGATAGGTATTACATCATCCCAATGCACAATTAAGAGGGCCGTATGTCACTTTAGGTCCCTTTTTAATCACCAATTCAGAAGAAGGTTTATCTCTGTCAGTAATTCTCTCTCAGAAAACAGAAGGGAAACTCCCCACATTCTAGTAAGATATGACCTTTCAGAAGGAGTTTTAAAAAGCAAGTATCTGTAGGCATACCAATTCCTAGATTTGATGCAATAATATTCAAACTTAGGAGACACTATCTGTTCATCCTTTTAAGCTTCTCAGGAGCTCATGCCTGGAAAACTGATATGTAAAGAGTTCACATAAATTATTCAGTGACACAACCAGATCTCCATTTGCCCTGTCAGTAGCTCCTTGGTGCTTTCATCAAAATGAGACACCTCCACCAACATTCTTCAACTACTGACCTTCTCATCTACAACTAACTAATGTGATATTTCTTGAGTTTCTTTGACCACAGAAAAAGATGCTGCTTAGCACGATGTCTAATGAGGAAAGACTCATGAACACCTTTACAAAACATGCTAGCAGAGGCTTCCACTGTATGGAGAAGCAGTGGCAGAACAGGGTAACATAGCAACAGGAGAATCTCTGTTCTAACAGGAGCAGTCAGAACGCAGACATCTGGTCCTACTTTTGTTTCTTTTCATGGACATTTACATATGCAATATAAGAGAGCCAACGTAAGTTGTAAAATTCTTCTCAGACACTGGAGAAGAGGGAGAAAGGACAAGTTCGTATGCTGGTACTCATCTGGTCCTTTTTGCAGGGCGTGAAGAGATGCAAAAAACAAAGTCTCCGGACAGCTGCTGGTATCACTCTCATGGTAGGGCTCTTTAAAATGTCAAGATCAGTCTCAGGTTCTTCTGTTTACATTCTGCTTTTATAGTTTCTAAGACCCTGACAGGTATCCTCTACAACCTAGTGATCAACCTTATCTTTGTCAGTCTGAGTCCATCATATTATCCATGTTGGAAGACAAAGTGGTATAAGACTCACAGTACAACTTTGAGAGCTGGAACATCTTCCACACATGCTTGGGCCTTGCCCTACATTCCCTCTAGTACCCAGACTGTGATCATGCGATCACCTCACCCTTATGCAGACTATACAGCAGAAACGCTGTCAGTAGAGTGAAACCCTTGCCCTGATCCCACAATAAACAAACAAATCTGAGTTAGATCACGTTGCAGCAAGAGATATGTCGCAAGGGGACAGATAATATCTGTCCTAGTATAATGGCCTAGGAGAAGAAAAAAAAACGCTTGCCAAAAATTTCTGAACTGGCAGAACATGTTTATACCAGATCTGCACTTGCATGTGAGAGAAGCGTTTCTGCTACCACAAGCACTGAAGCCAGATCTAGTGTATCGTCACACAGTGGCCTAAGGATCTCAGAAGGCAATGCTGCATTCAGGAGAAATGTACTCACCTCTTCAACTCAGCAATGAGCAAAGCTGTGCAGGGAACACCCAGAGTCATTAGCGAGATGTTGTTGATGGCAGGCTTAATGAAGGCGAGGCAGGTAGTAACTCCAGACAGGACACCTACGGCAGCTTTAAATCGGCTCCTGAATAGGGTTTTGGGGGGAAGAAAAACTGCTTTTAATTGCAAACTTTTAATTACTAAAACCAGAAATCTTATTTTTAATAATGTAACAAAATTTAGGTTTCTCTAGGTGATTATTCAAGAGGTGCAATGACAATGTACATAAAATGGATGTGGATCTTGCACAGATTTGCACGTGCATGCAGAGTTAATCATGTACACAAATCTTTGCTGGACTGTGGTCTCCTGAAGCAGCCATGTGCATGTATACATCCGCATGCACACACACACTCATCGCTGGTTTCAAAATCCAAAGGCCATACTCTAATCTTCCTCCTCCCACAGGAAGTCAGGAACAAGTCCATCTCTGCAGACAGCACTCTACTTCCCCAAAGCAGTGTTGTATCATCATTCTTCATGCTTTTAACATGGATTTTTAGGATATTTTGTTACTGTCAGTGCCCCAAATTCTAGAGCTATGTTACAGTCTGGTTTATTTTCCTTTCTCTCTTTTAAGCCTTAAAGATACTGAAAACTACAAGGTAAGTAAGAACATTTATTTTAACCAAATTCAACAGTAGGTGAGGGATTCCCATGCTTTTTGAAGATCACAGTTTCGTATATTCTTAGCATAAATAAAATTACAATTTGGGCCTATATAGGCAGCCTGACAACTTTTAAATTAAATATATGTTAACTGTTGTTTACATTTCAAGTTTGGACTTCAAACAACCCATTTCCAGTCTGTGGCAGCACTATGGCAGACAGAAAATTGTCATGTTGCCCTTCAACTACTGGCCCACAGCTTTATAAGGTTAATTGCTGTCCAAGAATGGCTCTTCTGTCCTTAATTCTATGTCTGAAGTAGGCTCTCAGTATACTTGTGCAGCACCATTCCGTGGCCACAAGTGTCATCACCTTCACCTAGCTCATTCCATCCGCCTTTTGCTTTAACGTTTTTCTTTCTGCTGGAAGGCAACAAGTTACTGAAGTAGGAAGTTTTGACCTGATGTGAATGCCTTAATGACTAAAGACACCACAAAGTGGTCATGGTGGATAATAACATTTGCAGCACTGAAAATCCAGACTCTGATGAGGATAAAGAAAGTGAAGACCACAGCAGTGAGCACAGGATAGATATAATGTTAGAGGATTATCTAGGCAAAGCAAAAAAACCCAAAATATAAACCAAATCTCTTCTGGGTTAGGGGTTGTTGCCCAGTATGTCTCTCTGTACACTTAAGAAAGCAATCATGACCTTAACAAGTAACTGCCTTGACAAATTCTCAGGAAGACATGTTCTGAGCAATTTAGGATAGCGGACATCCTTCACCTCATCTCAGTGTTTTTATGAATCAGTTACAACTGGGAGATTTATTATTTACAGTTTTAACACTAAATTCAATAGAAACAGGATTTCACCCAGAAAGCATTACTATTCCTTTTAAAAAGGATAGTTTAACCTCTTGGCCCATACTATGAACCTATCCAGCACCCTATTAGAAGGTAGTGATAGATGACATAAAACGATCTCCTTAGGCTTCTGAGGAATAATTTACATGCAGTCACAGAAATTCTTCAGACTCTGAACTATTCTTCACTTGAACTAAATGTCTAAAAGTCATGCCATCGACCAAAACACCCCAGTAAAACTTGTTTGATTGTTAAGCTGATGGTGTCCTGTAATAGCACTGGGTTGCAGTTTGTAGAAGTACTAAATTCACACCAACATGACAAAGCCATTAGACTGCATAGACTGTACACAGTAATTCAAGATACACTTTTCTCAGTGCAAGCTATTTTGAGGAACGGTCAATTGAGGCACCAAGCTTCTCTTCACTCCACTCCCAACTTCTAATCAGGCACAGGTCAAGGAAAAAAAAAAACACAAAAAAACCCCAGACAGTAACAGTTTAAGAAGGCAAGAGGCAGCAGCCTTAGTAATTTTCTGAGAAGAACATTGGTGCTGCAATTCAAACCTCTCCATTACCTCAACTTCTTTACTGCATAAAAGAGCAGTATGTACAAAGATTATAGCACAATTTCTTTAGTGGGGGACAAACCACAACCAGATTCTTTAAACTGGCTACAATGCTCTTTTTTTTTAATCCTGCAAGAAAAAGAAGAAAAATCCTTTTACAACAACAACAGGCTTCTGAACAAACACTTAGCCTTTGAATACTTAAACACCATCCTTAACCACTGCCTTAAATATTTAGATGAAAATTCAGCTGACTTCCATAGGTCCACTTGTACGTACACTTTAGGATATACAAAAGAAGGAAAGAGGGTTTCTCTTACTTTAGCCACAACTTATATAAACTACTCATGTAAATGTCTCCCTAGAATCAACAAGAACAGGCACTTCCAGAGGCAAGTCACGTCAGCCCAAGATCTGAAGTTACAGGGCATAAACCCCACCATCAGCAACTGCAGACTCAGAAATTCTGAACAAAATGGGCTGAGATACAAGCAACAGGAAGAGAATGGAGTGAGAAAAGACAGCGGCAACAGTGGTAACATTGGATCATAACTCAGTGCCATTACGTGCAGGTTTAGGTGTTAGCATAAGAAGTTTCAAGAAACAGGAAAGTGTATGTATATGATTACCTGTCATTCCGAAAAACTCTGGGCAGGTATCTCCTAGGGAACCACATGGCCAGAGCACACATCAGAACCCAGAGAATAGCCAGCTCATCCAGCATCTGGCCCAGGAAACTGAGGGTGGCATGAAAGTAAACAGATCCAATTCCTGAAGAGTCAATCAGAAGGCAATATGAATAGCTGCAGTACTGCACAGACCAGAACACATTGCTCACGTTCAGAACTTCATAGCAAATGGTGGATACCATTTGGTCTAGAAAAGGTTAGAAAAAAAGAAAACTGGAAAACAAACACCAACTTTCCTAAGAAGGCAATCCAAATCATCAGCACCTCATTAATTACAAAGCAAACACATTACAAAAGCAGCAGCTAAAGATGCCAGCTCCTACTAGAAAGGTAGATGCATGTGAAAAAATATCAGGTGGTAAAGTTAAATGCAAAACCAATTAAGAAATAAAAGCCAAATGCTGCTTTTGAATTTTCTCAATAGCACAAGAATGGGTAAGGCAAAGATAAAAAGCAGCATCTGCTCCGTGATACAGGTTTATAAGTAGAAAGTGTCACCCTGCCCCACAGGGCTCTGATTATCCCTTTAAAAGTTCCCAGTGCCTCCAGGAATAAAAAAGCTTAAGAATCTCATATCCACAAAATAGCTAAGCCTTTGGGCCTTCTCACTACAATGCAAAACCTGCTAGCCTCTTCAGTTGTGCTGGGCACTTTCAGCTCTCATTTAAGCAAGAACAGAGGAAGGAGGGTCAGCACTCCTGTACAGTAAGCCCAGACATAAACAAAGAAGTTATGCAAAGGAAGGATAGGAAGGGAACAGAACTAAGGAACAGAACTAAGGCCAAAGCTCCCATCAACCTCAGATTGCAAAAGGTATCTTCCTTTCAGAAACTATGACTGCTTCAGCTTCAAGCAACTACAAGCAAACTCCTCCTTAGACGTCAGGATTGCTTTGTTTTGCAAAACAATCAAGTGCAAGCACGAAAAACTGATTTCCTCTCTCAGTTCATGCATGAGCAGGCAAACAGAGACTAACCAACTTACCAACCACAACTAGCAGAGTCCATATTAAATATATTCCACTGTTGAAGCAGGTTGCGTATTGACGGAACAAGCACATACATATAGGTGGTAAAACAAAAAACAAGACGTTGCTTATCTAGAGAAAAAAAAACAACAGTATCACAAGGACAGAAAATAAACAAAACTTAAATATTCTTGGGCTGCCTAAGACACCTATAAAGACGTTGTGTCATCCAGTGAAGCCTCAACTCAACCAATTATGGCCCTCAGTTTCTGCCAAAGCTGAGCTTTTTTTGCAAAGCATCAACTTGCTTTTTTTAACATTATTAAACCAGTAACAGCATAAAAACTTTAAGCAACTGTCATGGTTTAACCCCAGCCAGCAACTAAGCACCATGTAGCCGCTCGCTCACTTCCCCCCCACCCAGTGGGATGGGGGAGAGAATTGGGAAAAAAAGTAAAACTCGCGGGTTGAGATAAGAACAGTTTATTAAGACAGAAAGGAAGAAAAGAATAATGATAATAGTAACAATAACAAAAGATTTGGAATGTACAAAACAAGTGATGCACAATGCAACTGCTCACCACTTGCTGACCGATGCCCAGTTAGCTCCCAAGCAGCGATCTGCCCCCCAGGCCAACTCCCCAAGTTTATATACTAGGCATGACGTCCCATGGTACGGAATATCCCTTTGGCCAGTTGGGCTCAGCTGTCCTGGCTGTGTTCCCTCCTGCTTTCTTGCTGGCTGGGTGTGAGAAGCTGAAAAATCCTTGACTTAGTATAAACGCAACTTAGCAACAACTGAAAATATCAGTGTGTTATCAACGTTATCCTCAGACTGAATCCAAAACATAACACTATGCCAGCTGCTAGAAAGAAGAGAGACTAATCACAACTACCCTCAATGCAGCCTCTTTTTTTCTCCCCTTTCAGTGTACAGTTCGCCGATTTGTACACAGCTGCCGCAATACAGTGGGCTTTGGGGCAAACTTTTTGCTGCGTCTGTTAACCTGTCTGGACGCTGAGTTATTCCTCTGGACATACCTGCAGCTCCTAGCATTTTGCAAACTTCTGTAACGCTGCTAATCAGCACAGTACAGTCAGAAGGATACCCACCCCCCCCCGCATAGCTGGCTCCAAGACACACTTGCTGTCTTCAAGAAACTTATTTACCCGGACCTTTTCCTCCCTTTGTTTTTGGTTCTTGCACAGTGACATCACACACAAAGAAAAGCAGACAGTTTCCCCCACACACCCTCAGAGTTCCCCAATGGCACAGGCCATCCATCACCCAGATGACTTTGGCAGCAAATTACAAGAAAAAACAACAGGTTAGCAATATACACCATGCACTGTGGAGTTACTTGCTCTATATGTGCAGCACCCCCCCCACGATACACACTGCACTGAGTGAAGCCAGACACCTGCTTCTTTCTTCCACTGGATGTTAGCAGTCAAAGAAACAGCTTGAAAGGGAAAGACAGCTCAGATAAAGATGGAAATTGGTAGAAAAAACCTAAGAGACCATTTTAAAGTAAAAAAAGAGGGAAGGCAGAAGCACCAGCTCCTTATTCGTGCACACACCACCTGCTACAGAACAGAAAATACATAGGGCCTTTGTAGGATTCGCTCCTGGACATGTGTCCTCCATGGAAAGGCAAACTACCAGAAAGCCCAACGCATTATCTCACTCTCGTGGATCTATCTGTCATTGCAATTCTTTACATCAACAGGATGTCAGGAGCGTTGCTCCCCTTCCAAGATGCGTAGTATAGGGCAGCCTGGCTCCGTTGCTGGGGCTATGTTTTCCCAAATTCTCTCCAGCAGCTGAGAAGTATTGGGATGGTGTGAGAGAACTCAAAGGTGAACCACGGCTTAGTGGAAGGAAGCAATAATTACATTAGTAGTCCTCTTCCCTCTCCTTCCTTTCTGAAGCTACTTTCTTAAACAGACATCTTTTCTTCTCCAGAAAGTACATTGCTGACTTCATCCTGCAACCTCAAGTCAAATTGTTCTCGAAAGCTTTGGCCTTCTTGGAGCCAAACCTACCTGGATGAAGGCCCATTTTGCCTCCAAACACTAAGGTGGTTTTTTGCTTGATCCATCACCGCCTTGCACAGGATCAAGCAGCTGACACCTGTGCAAAGGGGTACCTGGACGCAGGCAATCCACCGCCCAAAGTTGTGCAGTCAGCTGCTGCAAGGCTGGACGCAGACGAGGAGGCGGCCTGCTGCACACGATTTACCGAACACCTTGTCATGAGCCCTCTCTAAACCTCCCGATGTTACACCTACACCACCAAACTGCTCATTTTTCTTTAATTTCAGGCGTACCAGGGACTGGAGAAGGAAGAAGTAGGCAGCGACAAAAGGGCAATCTCCAGTCCCATGAAGACCTGTAGGAGACGGACTCTGTAGGCAGCAGGAGCCCCCAGGGCTCCAGCGGGACCACCCGCCCGCCGGCCCGCCACCGCACGCCCGCCCACCCGCCGCTCCGCAACCGGGGCTGCCGCCGAGCACCGCCGGCGCCGGCCCCCCCCCCGCCACCTCCTCCCCGCGCTGGCGCCTTGTCTCCGACCCCCGGCGCCGAGGCGGCCGCCGCCTCCACGCACCGTGTTGTAGAACTCGGCGATGGCGGGCACGATGGTGTAGTTGTCCTCGCACCAGTCCACCTCCGAGCTGCCGGCCCGCAGCTGGTCCCACCACAGCAGCGCGCCCATGGCGCCGGCCCGGCCCGGCGGCGGCAACGCCGCGGGGTGCCCGTCCCAGCCTCCCTCCCCCTCCCCTTCCCGCCCGCCTCCCGCCGCGCCTCGGGCCTGCCTGAGGGGCGGCCGCGGCAGCCCCGGGCTTGGCAGGGCTCGCTCCGCTGACTGCCCGCCAGTCGCGGCGGCAAATGGCCGCCACAGGGTTTCCGCGGGGGCCGGGGCGTCAGCCCGCGGGGGGGGGGGGAGCCCCGCCAGCCGGGCCGGCTGAGGCGCTTCTTGCCTCTTCTCCCGGCAGCTTTGAGGAGCCAGCTTCCCCAAACCGGGCGCTCCCTCCCTCGCACGCCTTGGAAATACTGGCTCAGACAGCCTGACAGAAACAAGCGGCAGCTTCCCGCATTGTCCCGCGTGGCGGGCGACACGGGCGGGGGAGCGCCGCCATCACCGCCCCTGCGCCGGTGCTTTTTTTTTTTTTGCAGGCGCTGAAGAGCTGCACCGGCGAAGGCGGCAGCCGGCCGGCGGCGCGCCTCACGCCCTGTGAAGCGCAAGAGGCCGATGCGGACCGCGCTTTCAGTCCGCCCAGGTGCCGGGGGCTCTCTCGCCCGCCAGCGGGCGCCCGCCGTTCCGCCGCAGCCTTCTCCCGCCGGGCCGGCGCGCGGCACGGACAGCTGGCACGGCTCCGGCCCCGCGCTGCCGTCACGGGCAGCACGTCCCGCGGGCGTGGGAGCTGCCCCAGCTGGAGGAACAGCGGCTCTCCCCCTCGCCGCCAGCGGGCGTACAGCACGTACCGATGACGCGTCCTGCTGTACGCTGCTGATGTTCTCAGCTCTAGGCTGGCTACCTCAGCCCCGTCGCTACGGCTCCGCCGTTGCTCCGGAACTCAAGGAGCGCTTTCCCGTCGTCAGGGAAATTGGCCGCCCACCCCCCCCACGCCAGCCCCTCAGCGCGGCCGCCCGCGGCCACTGACGCCCGGCCGGACTGGCCCGCACGGGCGCGCAAGGCGCCCGGCGCTGCCGGCGGCCGCCTGCCACGGCAGCGAGTGGCGGGCCACAGCTCTTGTCGCGGGCCGCGGCACAGGCGGGGGCGGGGTGGAGGGGGGGTAGCCCGCCGCGAGCCACCCGCCACGCGGCAAACCGCTGCTCCGCCCAGAGAGCCCCCGCCACGCCCCCCGGCTGGCGAAGCGCCGCTCGTCATTGGGTAGGCCCGCCACGCCAGGCACGGGCGGCGCCGCTCTCGCGAGACTTGGGGGCGTGTATGTGCGGGCCGCGAGCGGAAGTGGGTCCTTTTCCTGCAGCGGCGCGGCGCGGCGAGGATGAAGGTGGGTTCGCGCCCGGCGGGATTGGGGTTCCCGTGCCGCCAATGGGCCCGGCACTGCGTGCGGGGCTGCTGGCGGGGAGCGATGGTCGCTGGGCGGCGGGGCTGGAGCGGCCCTGCGGGGCGGATGGGAGCGGATTGTTGGGCGGCGCGACATGGCGGCCGCGCGGAACGCGGTTTCTCAGCTGGGCCCTCACCTGCCCGTGGAACAGCGGGTTACGGCAGCGGCCGTACCTCCTCTGAGGAGGCCGCCTGCCGGCGTGAGGCCTGCGCCCCCGGTGGGGGGGGGGGGGGGGGCTGGCGGTGAGGCCCCGTGTGCGCGAGGGCCGGGCCGGGGCTGGTGGGGGAGGTCCCGGGCGGCGTCGCCGACGCTCTGGGCATGGCGCCGGCACGCGGGAAGCACGAGTCGTCGCCGACGGCCCTTGTCGCACGGGCTTGGCCTGCTAACGCGATTTTCTACCGCGGCGTATGTCGCGACGGGCTAAGGGCTTGCGGAAGGAGAGGGAACGGGTTTCTGCTGCCGTCGCCTTGACGTCATTGTTTCTAGTCTGTTCGAAGGTGATCGAGCTCCGGCTGTGGTAAAGACAGTTTTGGGTATAACTGAACGGGTAACACGGCCCAGCGTGGCCAAGGACAGACCTGCTTGGCTCTCTCGAGCATGGTAGTAACAGGTTAGGGCTAGTAAGCGTTCATGTAAGCATGTGGGGAATTCCAGCTTTGAGATGCAAAAATGAAGCCAGCAGATAAATGCTGATTTTCAGTTAAAATGTCTCACAAGACGTTTTAACCAAATCTAATTTTTTTTTTTTTTTTCCTATTAGCTGAACATCTCTTTCCCGGCCACTGGCTGCCAGAAACTCATTGAAGTGGATGATGAGCGCAAGCTGAGAACATTCTATGAGAAACGGATGGCCACGGAGGTTGCAGCTGATTCTCTTGGTGAGGAGTGGAAGGTAAGAAGTATGTGTCAGAGCTGTATTCGAGGAGCTTAAACTACAAAATTTCTTCAGTATGTAGTTGTCAAGCTAGAGTGCTTGTGTGGTGTACATGTGGCAGGTGTGTTGAAAGTTTCTCTTGCTATGTATACTGAATTTGGTGATACGGTTAGCCTGTTCTGCTACTTTGATTTGTCTAAGTGCTTTTTGTTTTTAACCTTTGTGTTTAGAGTTTCTTGCTGCTCTCTGCAGTAGCTTTTTTATTCTTCATTTAACTGGTGTCTTGGTATTCAGGACAACTAAATCTGTACCCTAAAACTGCTGATCTCCTCTTTACCAAATGAGTTCAAAATTGCCATCATTGTGTTTTAAACTGCTGCTGGTGCATGGGAAAAAGCATGTGGGTCTGTTGGACGGGCTTGGAATAGTTGAGTATTAATATGGACGGTCCAGCTGAATTTGGGTTAAGCTGATCTTTCTGCTGCCACCTCCACTGGGAAGGCAATAAAAGCCTTGCTTTTCCTTTTTACCCATGTGTCCCTACTCCAGACACTCATGTTGTACGCAGGTTTCCAGTTTGTGATGAAAATGGGCTTTGGGTAGGTTTAGGATTAAAGAAAAACTAGACAATAATGGAGAAAATTCGGTTTGGTGTAGCTTAAACAAAACTTTGAATGGATAGGAATTTAATTTTTGAATATATATTTGAAGATCAGTAGAATAAATGCAGATTCTGCTACGCAGAGCTATTTTTCACATCTGCTAAGTAAAATTCCTAAACCATTGGAGTGGTGTTGGTTAAATAATGTCTGCATCAGCAGTAACAGTGACTTTTCCTGACTCATGAGCACAGTGCCCTGTTGTTTTGAACAGTGTGTTGTGATATCCACCACTTCGCCTTGAAGTAAGAGGTGTGTGAGCAACTAAGAAGTGTATTTCTGTGTTTTCGTAGGGCTATGTTGTCCGCATCAGTGGTGGCAATGACAAACAAGGCTTCCCCATGAAGCAAGGTGTCCTGACTCATGGACGTGTCCGCCTTCTGCTCAGCAAGGGCCATTCCTGCTACCGCCCCAGAAGAACTGGAGAGAGAAAACGCAAATCTGTTCGTGGTTGCATCGTTGATGCCAACTTGAGTGTTCTGAACTTGGTCATAGTGAAAAAGGGTAAGACTGAATGAAGCAAAAAATATGTAAAAGTAAGTTCCTGGAAGGACCCTGCTTGCTGGTGGCTGAGAATTTCTGTGGACTGCATATGCAATCTGAACTTCAGAGTGTGAATGTGTCTTGAAATTCCCACTGAGCATTAATGTTCTCATAACTTTAAAACTGGTCACTGAAACACTTTTATTGCTGCCAATAATCTGATCACATTAAACCAGCAAAGTGTAGCTGGGGGTGTGGTGCTATTGGCAGGTGAACCCCAAGTATTACCTAGTATTATCGTGGAATTTTTATGCATTTTAAACTTAAAATTGAAATTCACTAACGAAGCAGGTGTTCAGTAGGTGCAGGATTAATTGGCATGTTTAAACTTAACATTCTTCAAGGTGAAAAGGATATTCCTGGGCTGACAGACACAACTGTGCCTCGTCGTCTTGGTCCCAAGAGGGCTAGCAGAATCCGCAAACTGTTCAACCTGTCTAAGGAGGATGATGTTCGCCAGTATGTTGTGAGGAAGCCTCTGAACAAAGAGGGTAAGAACTCAAATTTTCGAACTTTGGTTTCATGTTGTTATCAGCAAGGAGGTGTCCAGCCTAGTGCAGTGAATGAAGCTCACTATAGTAGTAGATCCAGGAGTTGACTGTCACAGTATTTAAGCTTTGTCAGCTGTAACTTATGGGTAAGAAGTGGAGTTTCTTGGTTGCCCCATTTCTTTTACCCCTCTCTTCCCTTTCCATCTACTTTGGCATAATTTGTTCTTAAATGTTTGCTAGAATCTGGAGTAATACTTAATAGTGGTTCTAAGAATAATCCAAAAATAATTGTTAGTAAAAGAAGGTTAAATATGAGGTGAAATGTTTTTGAGACATTTTTATGAGGTGGAGGAAAAAAGCAGTAGAGAACATATTAAGATTTTTTCCCCGTTGCTTATAGCAGTCTCTGAAATGAGCTTTTCTTGGAAGGGCACTGTTTTGCTTACCACCTGTCTTTTGCAGTGTAAAGTTTTAATCTGAGGTTCTTTCGTGTTTGATCAGGGAACAGAAAGGGTGAGGATTTTTAGCAGAAAGGGTATGATAAAGCTTGGGCACTGTGAAAGTTTGCTGGGTAAAAAGACTGCTATTTTCTGCATCATAGGAACTATTCTGTCCATTAAAGAATGTGATCCTGGTGGACATCAGGCTGTTGCTTGTGACTTCTGAAGTCAGGCAGGATTGAGTAGTGAAATTTTACAGATGTGTGTAGTGTTGTGTTTTATTTGCTCATTATGGGCTCTGTAGATCTGGGGGGTTTTTTTAGATACGCATGTCAAGTCCATGTAGAATTGTAGAGAGCTTTTTAACACTGAAACCATAATGGCTTGTTCTGAAAGCTCCATGATGAGTTTCCATATTCTTTGGATGTTTTAAGTCTAGGGGGAATTACTTAAGACAGGCCTGCTGAGAAGCTATGAATTTTCATAAAAATGCACGGAGTAAAGAGATGCATTACTTACACTTCATTGCTGATAATAAATCATGAGCATTAAGACTATATTTTGTTAATGCTGCATCTGACAGTAATTGATATTTTTCCTGCAAAATCTGTCAAGAGATTGAACTCTGTGTAAGTTGCTATAATACGTATACACTAAATGTTACTGTAAGGGTAAATGGAACTTACTCTAAAGTTTGCTAGATGAGGCCTGAGGCCTCTTCGGAAAATAATCTACCACTTCTGCTGATTTGTAATGCTTTTTTAGGCAAGAAACCCCGAACCAAGGCCCCTAAGATCCAGCGACTAGTGACTCCTCGAGTTCTGCAACATAAGCGCAGACGTATTGCTCTGAAGAAGCAGCGCACTCAAAAGAATAAGGAGGAAGCAGCAGAATATGCAAAGCTCTTGGCCAAGAGAATGAAGGTGCGTTTTGCCCTTATAACTCAGCTGTATGGAATACCTCATACCCCAGAATCAAGGGATTTGATAAACTTGACTGTACACTTAGAGGTGCTCTGTACCTAGCTCATTTTGAATAGGAACATCTGAATGTGAGTATAAACATTGCTGGTCAGGTGTTTTTGTGAGCATTTCTATCCATTTTTCCCAGTCCTAGAATAGTAGAAATTAACCAGACCAGTTAATTTAACTGAGAGCTGATTTTGAAGAAAACAATGAACGGTTATGGCCTGTGAAGATTCATTTGAACTAAAATTGCTACTGCAAAATTCTAGTTTAACTCAGATGCCCAAGCATTTGAGTGATTGTGTGGAGAAATAGGATCTGGATTGGAAGATAACTTGGCAAGAAGCTGTATGTTTGGATGAGTTCGCTCTTGCACCTAAAGCAGCAGTGACTGCCAAAGCAATACTGTTGGAATATTTGGAACAGTATTTGAGTGTTTCATGACTTCCAGACAGAAACTGAGAGTAGATAGACCTCTAGTATGTTGTGAACTCTGCATTAGCATTTTTACTGTAATTTTGGACGATAGTCCATATTGTTTAAAGACATGGGTCTGAACAGGTTTGGATACTTGTAAAATTCTTCCGATCAGTGAAGAAGTGAAACTGTATTTTCCTTTATTCATTTAAGGAATCCATTCTTTCTGGTAGCTTCCCTCAAGTTGCATTTTCCCTAGTTTGTTCCCTTGTAGATGTTTTGAAGTGCTTGATCATGTGTAACGTCTTATTACTCACTTCATGCTGTTTCGCTTTTCAGGAAGCCAAGGAGAAACGCCAGGAGCAGATTGCAAAGAGACGCCGGCTTTCTTCATTGAGAGCTTCTACATCCAAGTCTGAGTCCAGTCAGAAGTAGAGATGCACATGAAGCTAAAAATAAACCCTTTTTGTGGTTAACTTTCAGTGGGAGACTTCCCAGTGTGTATTGTTACTGGCCATCTCTTAAAAGAAATAGTAGTCTAGACTTAACTGCATCATGCAGACCAAACTGGAACTACAAACCTTGGTCTTGATTCAGTTCTCTTCTGAGAACTTGTAATACATATTCATGTTTTTAGTGAGAAGTTCCACTTTATTATAAACCTGAGCATGCATGTTGATTTTTCTGTAGGCAGGATTTACCTGTAATGGCAAAGTCCTGTGTGATGGTGCAGCAGTGTCCACAGGAACTAAACTTAAGCTGATCTTTAGGAGCTGTGGGTAGAAGTCACTTGGTGCTGTTCAGCGGTTGGTTTGTTGTTTGTGGGTTTTTTAATCTTAAGTACAAGATAGTGTTTCCAGTTGAGGAATTGTGGCACTTGCTTTTGATACTGAGTGTAACATTGGTAAAACGTAAACCTTCAGCTGATTCTTGGCAGAATTTAGTTCAATTGAGTCAGCCACTGGAACAGGCTCTCCAGGGTGAAGTGGTCAGGGCACCAAGCCTGTCAGAGTTCAAGGAGCGTCTGGATGAGGCTCTGAGTCATGGTTTAGTGTTAGGTAGTCCTGTGAGGGAGTTGGACTTGATCCTTATGGATCCCATCCAGCTCAAGATACTGTATAATTCTGTAAGTATTTCAGTATTCTGCTCTTGAAATTGGTACTGAATACTGAGCATGAGTAAGCCAGCCTTTAAAAGGTTTGACTTAGAAATTTCACTGAAGGGTAACAAACTTTACAGTAGCCTTTATGTATTCAGACTGTACTTTGTGCAGACCTCGTACCAGGTAAGGGTGATGGGAATTCTGCTCTGACTTAAGAATACATGTTAAGTGTTTGATGTTAGAATGGTCTGTGGCTAAATAGATTGTCTTGGTTCTTAAAATAGTAATTAGGATCCACCTCAGTTTTTGTTGAGATAGGTGCTTCTGTTTCTAGTATAAAAAACTGCAATACATTAAGCTTTACTGCAGCCTTAGAGGTTACGAAGCTTTTCTTTTTTTCCTTCCTGTGTGCATGGAAAGGCTCTTTAAGTCAGGGCCCCATGACTGTCTAGAAGCAGTTTTTTTAATACCCTGAACGTGGAATCTGGAGTCCAGAAAATGAGAGTTGCAAAACATACATAAGGTGAACTAAATATATCACTGTATTTCTTTTGGTTTGTTTTTTGTTTTTTTTTTTAATGGAGGCCATGTTCCAGACCTACAGTTTAACTTCAGCCAAGAGGTTCTTTTCTCTTACTAGTGAAGATAGCCATGTAGGCTCTGTTAAGCCTGAGCTTCACTAAAATAGAAAGTGTACCTTTCACAAATCCAGTTAGAATTTAATGTTAGTCTCTCAGCTCCCAAACTGATATGGAGAAAATGCAGATAAATCTATATCATCTGGCAGTCAAATATGCTTCATATAACATCCTTAACCTGCTTACTAAAAAACAACTTGCACGCACACATTACAAATGTTTACTGTAAAGAAGTCATATCAAGAGGCACTGTCAAGCAAAAGTGCATTCACAGTGCTGAGAATTTTACAATAATCTGCGGAAGGAAAATACACATGACTAATTTCTTAACACAGTCTATCCTTCTCTTTTGGATCCTAGTAACAGGTAAGAGGCATTTACTGTGTCAGGGTCACCAGGCATCAAGATCCGTGTGTCCTGGAAGAGACCTGTGTTCTTAACAAGGATGTCCTACTGTATAAGCTTCTAATAAGTCTGAAGCAGTGCAACTAACACCCAGTTGTATTAGTTTTATTACCCAGCCTGCCCAGGTCTCTGAAATACGGCTCTCCGTTGTGATGTGTCCACCTCACCACCCAGTTCAGTGTCATCAGCAAACTTCATGAGGGTGTGGAAGAGGTTAATGATGTAGTGCTGGCTGTCTGCCGCTGTGCCCCCTGTGCTCTTTCCAACTTTACTACAGTAGGATCTGCAATAAAATGTTGCAAGGCCAGCAGCTGCAGAAGTCTCTTAGTGCCTTAACAGCAGTTCAAAACCTGTGATACGAAATACAATGACAAACAGGAAGTGCTATCTGGGAGCAGCAGCTTTTCTTTGAATTTAACAGCAGTTTCAGCAGGATTTCTGCTCTTCAATGGCAATGTTTTTCGGCCAGCCTGAAGCTCAGCTGCAAACTTGGAGACACCTTAAGCTTCAGGGCAAGTAACAGGGACTTTGGTCACAACCTGATAGGTTGCTGTTTCATCACTCCACAACCCAAGGAAACGGAACACATTACATTGACATACTTAATCAGTTTTAACTGGCAAGGTTTGAATTCGGACAGTATGACACTACAGAAAAAAAATGGGGAAAAATGCCAAAGGAAAACACCTTGAGGAAACCTGAACAAAAATGGTGGAACATCCCTCTAAACTACTCTAGTGACCAGGCAAAGCTAGCATCTGCTCCTCCCAGCAGTTTCTGGCTGCCACCCATCCCCACAGAGCCACTGAGACTGGTAGGCAATTCTGGAAGCCTGTAGTGCAAACCCCTGCTGAAGCAGGGTGGTGTCCAGTCAGGTCTGAGCGTTTCTTAAAGGATGGAGACTCCACAACCTTCCAGGCAACCTGTTCGGTGTTTCACCACCCTCAGAGTTAAAACATCTAAGTTGAACTTCCTGTAGCTCAAGTTTGTGCCCGTGGCCTCTTCTGGCACAGGATGTCGCTGAGAAGAGTCTGGCTCTGTCTTCTCTATTCCCCACCCACCCCATCAGGTATTTAGACACCTGGATGACATTCTCCCTCCTCCCTGCCCCCCAAGCTTTCTCCAGGTTGAACAGTGCCAGCTCTGTCAACCTCCCCTTGTGTAACATGCTCCAAGCTCTTCATCACCTTTGTTGCCCTTCACTGGAGTCATTCCAGGAAGTCCAAGTCTCTCTTCGTACTAGTCAGCCCGGACTTGGCCATAGCACCCAGACGTGTCTCACCAGTGCTGAGTAGCGAGGAAAGATCACCTCCCTCCACTTGCTGGCAATGCTCCGCCTAGTTCATCCCAGGACACTGTTGGCTTGCTTTGCTGTGAGGGCACTCTGCTGGCTCATGGTCAGCTTGGGGTCCACCAGGAACCCTCAGTCTTTTCCTGCCCAGCTGCTCTCCAGCTGGTCTGCCCCCAGCCTGCACTGGTGCATGAGGTTATTCCTACCCAGAGGCAGGATCTTTGTGTAAGAGGAACTAGGCCTTAAGCCTTATTGTTTTTAAGACTATTCATATTAGACATATAACTAATGATTAGAAATTGGTTTAGATATGATTAATAGAATGCAGGTGTTTATAAAACAATATATATAAGCTGCTTATTTGTCCTATGTGTCTCCCCCTCCATGGCTGGCTTGAAACCCAGTCAAGCTGAATCAATAGAAGAAGGATCATACAGCTTAGGAGCTAAGCCATGGGAGTAAGTGATTAACTTTAGAACAAGATAAATTAATAGAATAGCCTGAGTGATTTTCAGAAATTCAAAGGTAATCTTTGGTGCGCAAGAAGATAAGTGATCGTGGTGACCCAAGACCTTCTGCCTACGACCACTAACTTCAGAAGAACCGTGACACAAGAATTGATGAGCTAAATTGACAAATGATAGCGACATGGGAACGGAGATCGACTGGAAAATTACAAAGTCTTTGGACTGGGACAATGGGTGGTAAAAAGGTATGTAAGATTGGGAAATTTTTGGAAGGTTGCCATTCACTGCGGTGGTGGCCCAACTCTGAGTTGTTAATAAAACAAACCTAGAGAAACCCACGTTTGAAAATTCTTTAACAGAATTGGCGACCCAGGTGGGACCCTATGACACAAGAGAGAAAGAGAGCAACTGAATATTTCTCTGGAC
The DNA here is from genome assembly GCF_900496995.4 of Aquila chrysaetos chrysaetos. Taxonomy (NCBI): domain Eukaryota; kingdom Metazoa; phylum Chordata; class Aves; order Accipitriformes; family Accipitridae; genus Aquila; species Aquila chrysaetos. Next base: position 50,007,068 of record NC_044030.1, read on the forward strand.
AAACCCATTACCAACGCTCAACTGCGGGCAGAAATAATCAAGTGAGTTCACCTAAGAGACTTAGGCACGGGTAATTCCAGACAAAATTATCCTGGGAAACTCTTGCGTTTAGACTTGCAAAAAAATCTTAAGAAAGATGGGGTCAGTACCCAGTGTTGAAAGGGGGACGCCCCTTGCTGAGGTTTTAGAAAATGGGAAAAAGATACCCTTGGCACAGGCACCGCAAACAAGGAAATTGATAATATTGTGCCAAGAGGAATGGCCATTGTCCTAGTTTCAGCTGGGATAGAGTTAACTGTCTTCCTAGTAGCTGGTACAGTGCTATGTTTTGAGTTCAGTATGAGAAGAATGGTGATAACACTGATGTTTTCAGTTGTTGCTAAGTAGTGTTTAGACTAAAGTCAAGGATTTTTCAGCTTCTCATGCCCAGCCAGCGAGAAAGCTGGAGGGGCACAAGAAGTTGGGAGGGGACACAGCCAGGGCAGCTGACCCAAACTGGCCAACCCAACATTCCATACCTTGGGATGTCCCATCTAGTACAGGAACTGGGAAGTGGGGGTGGGGAATCGCCGCTCAGGGACTAGCTGGGTGCCGGTCGGTGGGTGGTGAGCAATTGCACTGCGCATCATTTGTACATTCCAATCCTTTCATTATTGCTGTTGTCATTTTATTAGTGTTATCATTATCATTATTAGTTTCTTCTTTTCTGTTCTATTAAACTGTTCTTACCTCAACCCGTGGGTTTTGCTTCTTTTTCCCGATTTTCTCCCCCATCCCACTGGGTGGGGGGGGGAGTGAGTGAGCGGCTGCGTGGTGCTTAGTTGCTGGCTGGGGTTAAACCACGACAGCCATTCCTGATGAGAAATAGAGGAGGAGGGCCAATGGATGAGTGGCCTCCTAAGGGAACACTTAAACCCCATTAGCAAAAATTTTTGAGAATGATTTTGGAAGACTCCAGAAGACAAGATATTGATTATTGGTATATTTGATATAATTGGGCACAACAAAGGAGAAAAACTCCCTTGTTAAAAATGAGGAAAAGTTTACTTCCCTCAGCTCCTGAGGCTGAGGAAACTGAGCTTTTCTCTAAGGGTGTTGGCAAGTACCCAATGCTTTGGACTACATCCCAAACCCGAAAACAGAACCGGGTGCACCTACTGAAGTTCCTGCAGTAACTGCAATAATGAAGCATGAACCTTGAAAGCAAGGTGATTTAGTAGCCTGGCAGTCAAAAATGCCTCGGCTGCATGATGATACTGAAAAGTGTGCTCAGTTGTTATCAGGAATTGTCACTGATTATACCCCTAATTGGAATGATATGAGGACTCTGCTGCGAGAATTATTTCAGTCAGAGGAAAGAGAAAAGATTTTTTCAAAAGGATAGAGAAATTGCTCAGAGAGGCCAGGGGTTAAACCCATGACCTGAAGAAGATCTGGAATGGAATCCCGCAACCACAGAAGGAACAAGAGCTCACCGAGTTGCCATTCAACAATTAATAGAAGCAGTTCGCCAAGCTGGTGAGAGAGTAACTAATTGAACAAAGGTTTTAGAATGTAGGCAGAGACTGATGAACATGCGAGTGATTACTGGGGACGATTAAAGGCAACTTTATTGAAATATAGAGGCATGACCTGTGAAAATTTCCAGGAGCCTTTAGCTATCAGTGTTTTTGTAGATCAATCAGCTCCAGACATAAGTAAATATTTTAAGAAACATACACAAGGCTGGCAGGGTGAGACATTATCTAAAATTCTAAGTATTGCTGCCTTAGTTTTTGATGGAAGAGCTGAAGAAAGACAAAAACAGGAAGAAGAGAAAAATCAAAAGAAAGTGAGAGCAGAAAGAGAAGGAGAGAGAAATTGGACTGTTAGCTGCAGCAATTACTCAGAATTTTAACCCAAGAATGAGAGGTCGGGGATTTTCTCGGAAGAGATTTAGGGGAAGAGGGGGGCAAAATAGAGTGCCTCCTGTTTCCCAACATGCTAACTCTTTAAAGTGTTTTTATTGTGGAAATTTAGGACATGTGCAAAGAGAGTGCCCACTGAGACCTGTCACAACCCAAGGAGGACTTCTACCTGCCCGACCCCCACGACCTCATTCGCAGTAAAGAATGGTACTCCTCTTCTCTGGAAGCTAAAAGAGCAATGGAACCTGTTGGAATTAAGGTAGATGAGCGCAGTCAGATTTCTGCAAAGGTAAACGGTGTTCTTGCTACTTTCCTAGTAGATACGGGAGCGACATTGTCTTTGTTAAAGTTTGAAGTCCCCCAGATGTCAAATGAAACTGTGATAATATGGGGGTGGTAAGAGAAGAGATAAAATATTTGTCTACTCCTCTGCCAGTAGTTTTGAATGGAAAATTATTCTGGAGAACATTTGTAATTTCTCCAGACTCTCCCGTTTCCCTTCTGGGACAAGACCTCTTACAAAAATTTGGCATGTTTATCTCTGATACCTACAGGGATCCGATTAATTGTAATGGGTTCTGAAGTAATCCAACTTAAGGAACAAAAACATAGTGATTCAAAAATACCACCTGAATTAGCTGGACTTCCCAGAGAACTTTGGAGTACATCTGGAGATGAAGTAGGATTCTTAAAATCTGCTGAACCAGTTGTGATAAAAACAAAAGGAGGGACTCCTCCTTCAATTCAGCAATATCCAATTATAAATGAAATCATTCCTAGCATTGAAAAACAAATTGTACATTTTTTAGAAAAGGGGATTTTGAAAGAATGCCGTAGTCCCTATAATACCCCAATTTTGCCAGTGAGTAAACATAGGACAGATAAGGATGGAGATCCTGAATATAGATTTGTTCAAGATTTACGAGCAGTGAAGGAGCATGTAATTGCTCCACACGCTGTGGTGCCAGATCCTAGTCTGATTTTAAACCAGATTCCACTCTGGGCACAATATTTCACAGTGCTTGACCTTACCGGAGCTTTCTTTACTATTCCAATTGCTGAAGAAAGCCAATTGATTTTTGCCTTTACTTGGCAAGGGAAACAACTTACTTGGACCAGGCTACCACAAGGTTTTACCAGCTCACCAACAATTTTTCCTCAGATTTTGAAGAATGATTTACAAGATTTAGTTTTTTCAAGCAAATCTGTCCTGGTACAATATGTTGATGATTTATTATTGGCAAGTAAAACTGAGAATTATTGTATTCAAGATACTGAATATCTCTGTATCCAGCTTGTTAAGAAGGGACACCATACATCTCCATCTAAATTGCAGTTTTGCAAACAGCAAGTAAAATATTTGGGATTTATATTAAAACCCAGAGTACAGGAAGTAGATTCTGAAAGATTTCAAGCAATTCAAGAAATACCGAGACCAGTGAGAAAAAAACAGTTGAGAGGATTTTTAGGACAGGTAGGATTTTGCTGTCCTTGGATCCCAGGATTCAGTGAAATAGCTAAACCTCTCCATGAAGCAACCCGAAATGAGGAAATAGAACCAATCGCTTGGGGCACTGAGAAGGAGAAAGCCTTTCGTACTTTAAAGGCTGCACTCTTATCTGCCCCAGCGTTAGGACTTCCTGATTATTCAAAACCTTTAAAATTATATTGTGATGAAGCAAAAAGGGTTGCAAAGGGAGTGTTAGTACAAACTTTAGGACTGCATGAGAAACCTGTTGCTTATTTTTCTTCTACATTGGATCCAGTGACTAAAGGAATTACTTTTGGTATCAGAGCAATAGCAGCTGCAGCTGAAATGGTTGAGAAAACCAGAACAATTGTTTTAGGTCATCCACTAACTGTTTGTGTACCGCACGAGGTAGAAATTTTGTTAAAGCAATATGCGGAGAAAGCTTTATCTCCACAACAAACACACAGATATGAAAGAATTCTTTTATTGGCTAATAATTTGAAACTGGAAAGGTGCAACACTTTAAACCCTGTAACTTTCATACCTTTACCCTCTGATGGAGAATAAGATAACCACAACTGTGTTTATCTCGATGACCTGAGAGATCAACCTTTAGATAACCCTGATTTGAACCTCTTCACAGATGGCTCATCTTACTACGAAGAAGGTCGAAGATGTACCAGTTTTGCAGTCACCACAGAAATACAGGTACTGTTGGCTGGACCTTTGCCTACACTTTTAGGTGCACAAGGAGCAGAAATAGTTGCTCTTACTGAAGCTGCTAAATATGCAATTGGAGCCAGAGTTAACATTTATACAGACTCTAAATATGCCTTTAGTGTATGTCATGCTACAGGAACTTTATGGAAGGAAAGTTTTCTGACTTTGACGGGAAAAACTGTTGCCCATGGACAGCAGATCAAAGACCTCTTAGAAGTGATCCAATTGCCCTCTGAAATATCTGTGATCTATATAAAGACACACACACAGAGACAAGACATGACCACAAAGGAAAATTCTCTAGCCGACCAAGCCACTAGAGCAACAGCATGACAGGTTGCGTCGGTTATGTCTCTGTTACAACATGAAATAACATTTGAGCTCCCGGATGTGAATAAGCTGTATGAAGACCTCCCTGAAGAAGAAAAACAACAATGGGCTCAGTTGGGAGCCCAGCAGCAAGAAGGGCAGTGGATTCTGAATAACAAACCTCTCCTTCCAAAATGGTATTTATTGCCGATAACGCAGTGACACCATGAGAAGACCCATGGGGAACTGGAGAGCCTAGCACTCCGAATCCAGAGACTCTGGGCAGCCCCGAGAATTTATGCAGCAGGAAAAGGAATTTGTGAAGGATGTAAGCTTTGCAGACAATACGCCTCAGTGTGAATTAAACCTCCTGGTGGGAAAAGACCTCCAGCTACCTTTCCTTTTCAAAAACTCCAAATCAATTATACAGACATGCCAAAAACAATGGGGTACTCTTACATGTTAGTGATTGTTGATCAGTTATCAGGATGGGTGGAAGCTTTCCCGACTAGGAAAAATGATTCTAAGGCAGTAGGAAAAGCCTTATTGAAAGAAATCATTCCAAGGTATGGGGTTCCCGAAGTAATTGACTCAGATCGAGGGAGTCATTTCACAGCTGCTATCCTAATTCAGATTTATAATTCTTTGGGGATTTTTAATAAATTTTATACTCCACATCACCGTGAATCATCTGGTCAGGTAGAACGAATTAATAGGACATTAAAGGAGAAATTAGTAAAAGTTTGTAAACAGACTGGTTTGAAATGGCCTGAGGCTCTAAATTTAGTTTTGTGGAATATCAGGAATATTCCGAGGCAACCAATTGGAGTTTCTCTGGCTGAAAGCCTTTTTGGGAGAATACTTACTGTTCCAGGTACGTTTGTGCCAACAAAGACTAGCCTCCCGGATGGAGATAAACAGGTAACGCAATACCTTTTGTATCTACAAAATTCTTTTTTCCAAATACATAACCATACCTATTGGTATCAGGGAATAAGCCCTGAAATCCAAGTTCATGATATACAGCCAGAGGACAAAGTTTATATAAAGAATTTCAAAAGCAAGAACAGATTTAAACCAAAATGGGAAAGACCTTATACTGTTTTACTAACTTCTTTTTATGCCATTAAGGTATCTGGGAAAGAAAATTGCATTCATCATTCGCATACCCGCAAAGAATCTGAAGCGTAATGGACAACTGTAAAGTATTATTCCTTTTTGTACTTGTTTGTATTTTGCCCTGGAGTGACACCTTGTGAACAAAATTTGCATTGCGCTATCGAGATGCCTGTACCAATAGAACTCTTACTATATACAGTGATTGTTCTTTTCAACTTTCGGGCCAAATTACAGGCCTACAGGAAAAGCCTGGAGAGGTCATTTTTTCGGCTAGTTATCCGAAGACCAGACAGAGAGATCCTACTTACCCGCTTTTTAATTTTCTCGAATTCTGTGCTAATGTTAGAAGTAGACTTGACAATTTGTGGGAAACGTGGCCCGACGGTCATGGCTTTTCTAAACGGTAATGGGGATATAGCATTCCAAGCACTCATCCTGTATATCATATTCACCTTCAAGAACCAACATGGGGAATTGAGACATGGTGCTTTGACCATCAAATGTGAGGAATTTATGGAAATGGAGACTGGTGCTGTCATAGATTCTATCTATCGAGCAATCGTTTTACTTTCAAATTTAGGATTATAGTAATCAAATGGGGACCTAATCTTGACTGAAATTTTTGGCACCATCATACAGATTATCCTCACTTATATCATAACATGCCACCTCTGAATGTGTTAAAACAATTGATATGGAAACCTAGAGATGTTCACCAAGTAGAAAATACCTGGACCAACAATATGCATGTGTCATTAATGAAATCTTTTACTGATAATCTAAATCTAAGTGAATGTTGAATTTGTGTTGCTCTACCAAAGACAGTAAATCAAGGATTTCAATTAGTAGGAATACCAATTCCTAAAAATGCAAATTGGAAAAAATACTGGTTTAATACTACTTTTTCTGAATCTTATGAAGAACAAATTTGGGAAATTAAACTATCAAATTCAGGAGACTATTCTCAAGTCCACTGTGTACAAAGATGTTATCCCCCAAGTGCTGATAATCAATATTTATGCAAAAATCATTCATTTGTAGGAAATTGGACTCAATGCCAAAACATAACTTCTATCAACTCAGGATTGCATTTAAGTTGGCGAGCACCTGAGGACTTAAGTATTTTTTGGTGATGTGGGAGCAAAGCTCATAAAGCTTTGCCTCCAGATTGGGGAGGTATTTATACCTTAGGAGCAATGTCTACAGATTTGGAAATTCACCCAAAAACTGTCTCAAGTGCAACATGGCATAGAACCTTTTTAACTTGAATTCGAAGAACTTTGAATCCCTTGATTGAAAGACCAACAAGATTCCATTCATTTGTTAGATTGTTGATTCTGGCTCTAGGAGTAAGTGAATTGGAGAAAGCAGTCTTAAATGTCTCTGGAGAAATTGAAAAATTAGCAAATTCAGCTGCTCATGGACTGTCCACTCTCCAGAAAGAGGTAACTGAACTTTTAGAAATGACTATTCAAAACTGAATGGCCTTAGACATGATTCTGGCTTCACAAGGTGGAGTTTGTACTGTCCTAAATACCAGCTGCTGTATGTATACTGATCGATCGGGAGAATTAATGACAGATGTCCCGAAAATTGGGGAAGTTAGTGCCACAATGCAACAATTTCAAAGAGATGACACACCTTAGGGATTTTTCTGACACATTCTCTTGGTTAACGTCTTGGTTTCCAAATTTGACTACTTGGGTGAAAAAACTAATTGTAATAGTCTTTGTTGTTATAATCATAGTAATATGTGTGATTGTTTTGTTTCAATGCTGTGTAGGTTATAGCTCTAGGATAATACAGAAGATAGAAAGACAAATGTGGAGTTATCAATAGGATTGCAGGAGTACGATAAAAAACAAAAGGGGGGAATTGTAAAAGGAACTGGGCCTTAAGCCTTATTGTTTTTAAGACTATTCATATTAGACATATAACTAATGATTAGAAATTGGTTTAGATATGATTAATAGAATGCAGGTGTTTATAAAACAATATATATAAGCTGCTTATTTGTCCTATGTGTCTCCCCCTCCATGGCTGGCTTGAAACCCAGTCAAGCTGAATCAATAGAAGAAGGATCATACAGCTTAGGAGCTAAGCCATGGGAGTAAGTGATTAACTTTAGAACAAGATAAATTAATAGAATAGCCTGAGTGATTTTCAGAAATTCAAAGGTAATCTTTGGTGCGCAAGAAGATAAGTGATCGTGGTGACCCAAGACCTTCTGCCTTCGACGACTAACTTCAGAAGAACCGTGACACAAGAATTGATGAGCTAAATTGACAAATGATAGCGACATGGGAACGGAGATCGACTGGAAAATTACAAAGTCTTTGGACTGGGACAATGGGTGGTAAAAAGGTATGTAAGATTGGGAAATTTTTGGAAGGTTGCCATTCACTGCGGTGGTGGCCCAACTCTGAGTTGTTAATAAAACAAACCTAGAGAAACCCACGTTTGAAAATTCTTTAACACTTTGTGTTCCGTTTTGGACCCCATCAGATTTTCTCCAGCTTGGCAAGTTAGTGACTCTTCCTTTACTCCTCTCTGCAGACAGTTGAAGTTTGTCTCTACAGAGCTGGGGGGAACTACCACTAATGAGTGTTCTGATGGTAGCTCTAAACACATGAAGGATCAGAGCTTCCTTAAGCCAGGTCCTTCCGCTATTGATCACCTTCTACCATCACACTGCCTCAAGCTTCCCACCTGATTTTGGCACAGGAGGCAGCAGTTCCCTCTTCCCTACAGCTTCAAACCCAAATCCTGTGTTCCTGCTTCTTTGGGGATTCCTCAAATGCAAGTTTTTGTTCCTGTCTGTTACGCCCTCCCTGCTTCAGCCTTGTCTCTCAACAGGCCACATTAAAGGTAGCATATTAGGAAGACAGTTGTAAAATTTTTAGCAGGCAGCATTATTAAAAAGACAGCAGTGACAAAAGCAGTCAGAGCAAAACAAGCGCAGTCATTGTGATGCTGACAAGATTATAAAAGGAAAGTCCAAAAGACTGTTCCTGAGCACCCTACCTAAAAACAGGCCTGAAAAGATGAGTTTATTATGAATCTTCTCCACGAGCTACCAGTTTATGCTATGCATATCAGTTTCTTCAGAGAAAAAGGTCTTTAGGGTCTGGTATTCTTATTTTTGCTAACAGATTAATGAACTGACTGCCAAATGTAAGGGATTTGAAAGACACTCTGTTGTGAAGGCCTGAAGCACTTGACAGTAACTGGTGGTTTCTACTGCTTAAATTTCACTCCAGCCTCACTCCACTCCCCTCTCCCCAGCCCTTTGAAAAAAAAAAAAAAATAAAAAAAAAATGTCTGGAAACTGCATGTAAACCTGCAAGTATGTTATGAGGCAGGAGGTCCACCAGTGTCTCTTGCAAGCTAGGATGCATCACTGAAAGCATCACTCTGTGCCCCCATTACATAGCCACTGAGAAACCAGAACTCCTAGGAAGTATTCTGCCAAGTACAGCCACCAACCCATGGCATGCTTAAGCTGCCATGGAGCCATCCTCTCATGAACCAATCTCCACAACCGAATCCCATCTTTTCTCTTCCTCTCCCCCTGCCTCAACTGCTCCCACTGTTTCCCACCATTCAGAAGTCACTGAGGTACTATGAAACAATTCCAGAAAAAGGCAATCAAAAGTCTCTGCTTTTGCCCAACTATAGGCTGAATTTGCATTTAAGATTAAATTCTATCAAGCAGGTAAGTTCCAATGGCAAAAAAGCTGAACATTTGAAATTTTTACACAGAATGCATACATGTTTTATTTTGGGAAATACATTAAAAATTGTTTCCTCGTCTAGGATATCTATACATAATTCAGAATATGCAGAGTGCCCTTTTAAACTCAAGAAACATTTGTCAAATGTACAAAAACATTACAGAGAAACACTTGTTAATCAAAGCACAGTAAATGGATGCCATTTTTCAACAGTTCAAAACAGTCTCTAAACCAGTGCAAATTTTACTGCATTAAAGAAAACTTCCCAGCTCACTTAATAAATTCATAATTTATTCACACTACATCCTTTCATGCTCATTACAATAGTTTATTTTAAGCTCCTAAAAGGAGTTTAATGTGCTTCTAAAACCAGCAAACAATCCCTTTTATTTGCACCATTGATTGATGCAGACTGAAAGAACAAATAAAAATCCCATCCGTTTCTCTCCTCATATGCATCACAATATACAGCACAGTAGAATATAGAACTAGAGTCCAATTCAACCAATTAGTTTCAAGACTTAAAAGTCACAAGGGTGTGTGTTTTGTTTTTTAAAAAGGTCCATAATGAAAAGCTGATATACAGAAGGCACCTTAAGGCTTTTATTAGTTGAAAGAAAAAAACCTTTGTTGAAAATGTACAAGACGACCTTTATTTAGTGAAATAAAGTTATCTGCATTGAAACAATTGTTGAATTAAGAGTTTTAAAAAGAGAAAACTACTGAGTGAATTCTTCAGTTACTTACATTTTAACAATTTGTTTTAAAAATATAATTTCTATGATCTAATTTAATATACATTTTGAAAATATCCCCTATGTTGCAGTTATTCAAGGAAAGCAGTAAACTCAATGAAAGGTGTATTCTTCTAGCTGCAGCAATACAAAAGCCATTAATTCACAGTTAAAATGGAATAAAATTACTCATTCACAAGTGCAATGTAGCTTGAGCTTAACCACTGTGAAATTTCACTAGGAACAAGACTAAGTTACTTGCAAAAAAATGAATTTAGTTTGAAACATATATACCAAATAAAATATTTTCCATTAAAATTGTATTGTCTAAACTTGAGTTATATAAAATGTGAAGATAGGATATGACTATGTGTAACATACAGATGCATCTAGTAACATGTAAAAGCTGGTACCTATTACTGTGCCAATGCTGCAGCCACAACAGTCTCCTATATCTATGGGGTTTTGGAAGTTGTTGTGTGCCAGAATATATTTATAATTCATAAAGAAAAACTTTGCCACTTAAGAATCCTGATTTTAAACCTTTAAGACCCCATTTGTTGTTTTAATTCTACAAAAAATAGCTATTTTGATGTAAGCACACAAGCTGTATGTAACTGTTTTATAGCTGGTGAAAGGTGCAAGATAGTATCTCCTCAGCATAACTGACTGCAGTTCAACATCCTTAGGACAACAATTCAAGGAAGCTTCTGTGTGATAATTATTATTCCAACACAAACTTTCAAAGTTCTTGGGCTTACCAGAAATTCATTAACAGTTTGCATCCACGTATGTAATCAGTTTGGTTTATACCCTCACTTTGTGCACACACGTCAGGTTTTGAAGTTAATACTGACCTGCAGCCATTTTCTTCACGTTTATACGTGAGAATTCCAAAATACACACAGAAGAGCCGTCTCCTCCTGAACACTGGCTGTTGAGCTACTAAAAGGAGTATTTGGAGGGAAGAGTTTTGCAACTGAGCAAAATAATACTTTTTCTGCTTACACTGAAAGGAAAACAGAACAAAGATCAAGCTTATCCACACTCCTCCTTCACAACTCTTTGTCCAGCTCATTCATGCATTATGGATTCAGGTAAATTTGAATTACTCGGAGTGGGGTGTCAAACAAATTAGAAGCATTTGTAGGTAATTAAGTCATTGCCATGCAGCCTAAAAACTTCATGCTGTTACTACTAACTTGCAGAGAAGAACTTATTACCCCTTTAGTGCCCAATTTTCAGAAAGACAAAAGTGTTTGCAATGCACTCACAAAAAATTTTTGAAGACTTTTCCCTGTTTATTTTTGGCCAGATATTCAACCATATGAGTATTGAGCCATGCTGAACTGTTTTATGCCGTGCCCTTCTCTTAGGCATGCTCACCAGTTCTTTCAGCATTCAAATTAGGGAAGCCTGCATCTCAGAAAGTTTGTGTAGGAAAAACTGCAGTCTCTACCTGTTTGTAGGAGGAGACCTAAAAGTCAAAGGAAGAACAGGAAGTGCCATCATGTGTTTGAAAGGAGAGAAAGCAACCAGGAAAAAACCACTCAGTTCTTAATTCCTTTCCAATTTTTGTGAACTCTTTTTTTTCCCCCAAAAAGCATCATCTTAGATGAAACCTTAATAAACAAATCACTTTCAGAGATCTCTCTTTGCGTTTAACTATGGATTTCATTCAAGAACCAGCTGATTAGTTAGCCATTAAAAACTAGGCATTAAAAAAAGCCCAAAATTAAAAGGAGTGAGCGCTTACTTTTGTAATTCTATATTAAAGAATTAATTTCAATAGGCAGATTCAAGATTTCAAGTAATTGCATGCAGAACTTCTACCACTCTGAAGTCCAGCTACATACAACAGGAATAGAAGTTAATTTGTAGTGTACAGAAATGCCAATATACAGGAGCAAATCAAAGCAAGTTCAATCCTGTAGCTGTCCTTTTCCCTCCAGGCTTTAGGGGTTTTTTTGTTTAGTGTATATACCTGGGGAAAGTCTAACATTTAGCACTAGATGCTGTGACACAATCTGCTTTGCTGTTTCTACAACACTACTGCCTGATTAATCTGTATTTTAAGCAACAGATGGGAAGGTTGTTTTGAAAAGAAGGTGATCTGCTTACAGAATTTAGTTCATAATAATATCATTTACAATGTTTTAAAACAATTTGGATGTCATCAGTTCTCTAAAACAGCACTCGCTGGATAGATTTTCTCTGTAATTTAATGAGCTGGGAGAATTTACAGGTAACGAAAACTTGATTCCTTGCAAGTTGCATCACATAATCATATGTTTGTCCATTTAAACATACAGCTATACAAAGATAATTTTTGAGTGTTAATAAGATCAGTATAGCTTTATACAGAAAATTTTGCCATCTTGATTTGTATAAGTATTAAGTTGTTTGGACAAATGCTTCAGCAAGACTTTTACTTCAAAAGGATGGAACGGCGCATGTCAATTATGTAATAGGAGAAGAGAGGAAAATGTGAAGAATCAAGCTCTACTCTTCCATTGTGATGTAGGTCAGATATCTGCAACCAACCATGCATAAACTCAAAGAATAAAGAATGAAAAAAAAAGCCAGTGTGTGCTTTCTTGCTTTTAAGTGTTGAGCAAGCACAATATTTTCATCAGGAGAGAATCTGTCCAGGCAATATCCCCATATTAACTTAGGATCAGCACTTTTAGACAAAATACAAGGAATCAGTCTATGATGCAAATGTATTTTCTCACAAATAGTGCAAATCCTTTGCTTTAGCCTCATGAAAAAACAAAAGTTGGTTTTGTTGTTTCATGTAGAAGCTGTTCCAGACAGATCTTCATCCCTCATCATTTTCAAGAACGAAAATTTTTAAGAAAGAGAGTAGTACGAAGTAAATACATTCATACTCAAATGTGATTATAGTTTTAGCTATGCTCCTTTAACATGCTACAAATCTTAACTTTTTTTTTCTCTAAGAATAATTCCATCAGAAAAGCCACACCACTAAATTTCAGCAAAAAACCTGGAATCAATCTTATCATATTCCTCAAGTAACAGAAACATTTAACCTGTTGACCAGTATCCAGGCTCTTCTTGCAAAGACTATGACTACTGTAGTCAATGAGATATGTAAGGTGAGGAAGTGTCTTATCTACTAGAAGCAATCCAAAAGATGGATTCATCTTTTCAGATCATACACTCAAGCACTTCATTTGTGCTAATATACACCTTGAAGACCACATTTATAAATACATTTTAATTGAAATATTGAATTTGAACTATCAGTGCAAAATAATTAACCCACAGGCTAGCATGAAACCATGGGAAAAGGTGATAAAGAATTCAAGGAAAAGACGCTTTTTAAGCACACATGCATGCAGTATAGAGCATGATTTTTTCAGACAGTATCTGTTTGACAAATGTTTTATGTATCCTAATGCCATTTAATCTTCTTATCTCATTCTTAGAAAGCCAGCCATTTCTGAACTGCTTACTGTAGAAGCCTATCATTCTTCTGGAGAAAGTGGCAACATTCATAAGATCTTTAATTTGTCAAAGAATACAGGAAAACTGAGTGTAAGTTTCTGGTTTTTACAACTGTAGACATACATTATGAAAAGGTCAGCCAAAGATAATTTAGAATACTGATTGGGACAAGGTGAAGGGTAGCAATTTTAGGTACTGTGATCTGACAAAAGCAACTGCATTGTTGCAACTTCCAATCCAAGGACTCAAATATTTACATTCTTGCATACATACCGCACACGAGTAAAAAGATTCCTCTTTAGGTAAAGGTCATTTTAAAGAAGTAGTGAAGGATCTTACGTATTCTGTGGCAAGAAAGTGAGTTCATTAAAATACACCAATATTGGTGGCCCTTAAGAAAGTCACCAACTACAGGCTGCTGTTGATCAGCCTTTTTGAACAACTTGATATTGCGGGGGAAGGATTTGAGGAAGAAAAAGGAGAAGTATATACAAGGAAAAAAAGCAGATCAATCACTGAAACCAACTCACCCTATTAATATAGTTTTAAAATATTTTAACGTGCTTTACACTGTGTCTCATAAGACGAAAGACAAGAATATATGTTGTAGCTCAATGAAATTGCTTTGACAAATTGCTTAATTATCACCTTTTGGGATTCAAAGTGTATATCTCACGATGCTCCTGGTTCGTTCACCTCTGCTTTTGTCTCACTGAAGTTTAGTGTGTGTCTTTCTCTTTTTTATATTAAAGGTGCTCCAAAGCACTTCCGACAGCACTCAACCCTGCTGCTTGGTGGAGCATCTATCTTTTGCATCTTTTCAAGAACATCCTTTGGTAGATTTTTATGTGCAAGCCTGTATTCACTATCAAAGACCTCTGAAATAGAAAAAGCATAGTTGAAGTTATTTAAGAAACCCTGTACAGTGCACACCACTGTTTCTATAAAATACTTTTGGTGATTTTTATATAACAAAATAATTAACTTAACTAGCCACTGTGTTTTTAAAATGCATCCTCTCAGAGAACCTGAAAATCATCTTCGCGCTGGAGCATCACAATGCATCACAGTGGATGCCTGTTACTTCTATCACAGTTCAGTTTGCCTGTTCCCAGGGTAATTCCCCTGTCACATCCCATAAGGGAGTCCCTTTGCTTGCATAGTACCAAACAGAAGTCAGGGCAGAGGAGACCAGGAAGGGGTGGGCAATCAGGTGGCTAGATGACAAAGGTCTAATATGTGGATTGGAGAAAGATGGACAAGACTGAGAACAAGTTTTCAGACATGAGGAATTAAAGCTTCAAGCTAATAAACTTTGTTTAAAATAACTGATTACTGGTTTCAAACAAAGTCAAAACTAACGGCCCCATTTGAATTACACGTTCACAAAAGCAACATCTACTTGAAGAGTGACAGCACAGTACTTTTCACTAAAACACACCAATTGAAAAGTTACTTAGAAACTCATGGATGAAAAGTTGATTTTATACACTAGTTTTCATATAAAGCATTCATATATTTCATACACAGGCACTATTCATTTCACAGGATTTTTTACTTACCAATGTCAATGTTCTCTCTTCCAAGAGACACCAGTGACAGGAAAAGAATTTCTCTGTAAAAACTCCTAGGAAATAATTTGAAGGGCAAGTTAATGAAAGCACCAACTATCCTAAGCTTAGAAAGTCAATGTTGAAGATGCTAATCTTGCATTATGTAGTTTCTGCAACTGTTCTGTTAATCTTGCTTGTGAGGAAAGTGACGAATCTACATGATCACTAGCTTAAGGTTTTCTCATGCCTGAATATTCTTCCTTAATGCATGAAGTCATATTATCGCCAAATCCCAGCAGTTACATTTTCTATGAAAAATCCCTCTGCCAAACGTGCCATAAAAACTCCATGAAAACAAGAAATATAAAATTAAGCACCACTTATTTATTAACTCATTCTTTCCTGAGGGTGAAGTACAGGGAGCAGGCTTATTTCAGATCACCAATACTTTGTTTCTTGTTTCAGAATGTCATGATCTATCTCAGAACTCGATATCACTAAACAGTTAGATACTTATTCTTTTTCCCTTGTGGAACTCATAAAGATTCTTCTCTAGGCAGATTAGTTCTTGTTTCTTTTTAGTAACTAGAAACCACAAAAGCAAAGATGACTTAGCATGATAGACTTCAAACACATCTTGTATCTGCTGTCATTTACTTCAGAGGCTGTGCTTTTGTACGAAGCCCCCTTTGAACTGTAGTGCAGATGGCAAAATGTACCGTACAAATGTTATTTACATGTCTCACTTTGTGGATCATGCTGTATCCACTTTTCTTAGCCAGTACTTGAGTTTGGCAGAATTTCGATAGGTATAACTAGGTAGTTTGGAGACTATTCCAGACACTGCAACAGGACGCTGCACACCTGTATTTATCAATTTGTTACATCTGGAACAACACCAAAATCTGCATAGTGTTTTTCTTATTCATCTGTAAAATGTCCGTTTTGATTAAAGAATTACATTTATCCATTTGATTTGCATGAATTAATGCATCTGGCTACAGAATGCATCTGTTTGTAAACATGGGCATAAACAAATTAAGTGTTTGGTGGACACAAATGAAACTGAATATTCCCGAGAGGTCCTTATGGAACTATCATTATGAAGTGTATACAGTCTGATCTTGTTTAACTTTGAGTGGGGAGAAAGTAAGAAGAGATTACCCCCTTACCTCTGTCGTTTCACATCTGGCTTAACTTTCTGTAGAAGGAGGTTGATTGGTTTAACAACGTTATTGTGTTGAATACTTAGTTTGATGTTCTCCAACAAAGTCCTTGTTGCCTGCTGATCTTCTGCCACTGTGGCGGGTGTCTTTTCAGAAGAATCTGGGAAATGCAACAGTATAGATTATTAAAACTGTAAAGATTTTTCCTTCACTTTAATAAGCAGAAGATATTTCAGAAAGTGAGATATACATATACAGAACCTCTACTCAATCTACACAAACTTGTGACAATGGAAAGGCTTTGTCTGCTTATAGTCTTTACTCCACCATTAAAGTGACAGGATGCAACAAATATCCATGTGCAAGAACTCCCACATGACAGAGAAATACAAGAGACTGAAGAGTATCCAGCATCAGATGTTGCCTGTATGGTTTGTTAGCTCAGATTTATTGCTGTACTTAAGTTGACTCCAAGAAGGTTATTTTTACACAAAGGAAAAGAAATAAACCAAAAGAAAACACTGTCGTGTTTCTTATCAAAGAAACTTTTCTTACCAAAGCCCTTCTTAAAAGCCACGTACAATTCATTGATAACTTTGGGCTACATATTTAAATAGATAATACACAGTTGTGTCAAACAAGACAGAAAATTATCAAGACATTTACCATCATGATTTGTTGCTTCCATTGCCACTTCCAGAATACACTAAACTATTATTTGTTGGAAAACAGTAACTCGTGAGGGAATAGTAAGTCCATTTATGGGCAAAAATATAAGGCTATAGATTAGGCAGCAAGTACATTGCATGTAAATGAAATGTAGACCAAGGCTAATAATAACAATCACACCAACTTAATGTTTTCATAAAATTGACATATCTGATGGTTTACAAATTTAATTTCCTGTTTTCCAAATACTTTCTGACACTGCTGTAGAGCTTATCTACAATACTACTACTTTTGTTTCACATTTAAAACAGGCTTTTTGCTCCTTTATTTACATAAATACATATATTTATGCATCTTCATTCATGTCTGAATGCGCTTCATATATTACGCTCACATCAATATGCTTTTGTAGAAGCTGAGGGAAACACCACATCTTATTCTGTGCTCTTGACTGTAATTTTCTGATCAGTCTGTTTATTTTTAGGACACTTCTCCACAAACCCTTTTTTCTTCCTTAGAACCAGAATTAGCATGCATACTACACAGTTTTTAGCATAGTTTTTAAAAGTTAAAACACAGACTGAGAAGTTCAGGTCAATGACAGGTTTTCTGCTGATCAGAAGTAATAAAATCCCAAAGTTCTCATAACCAGTCTGCCTGGTTTTTAGTCCTTCCAAATCAAGTTACGGTAGACAAAGGTTTTCTTGGATCTTACTTTTTGACAGTCAAGTAGGCTGCCAAATGTACATATTAATGGGACTTGTGACCTTTCATTCATCTACAGAAACACAAAATACTTCTTTGTAATACAGTCTTCTTTTTCATCCCTGCATAGATATAACCAGATAATGCAGTGAAACATTCAGATGAGGTGAAGCTTATTTAGCACAACATCTAGAGCAAATCCTCCCACCCTGTTTATAAGTGTATGACATATAAAGAACAGGTAACATACCTTTTCACACAGATCAGTAAGATATTTTCACAAATAATTTGACACCGAGACTATGTTAAGTACCTAAGGGATTGCAGATGCTTCACACACTAAAAAAGCTTTCCAACTTGATGGGCTGTGTACACTTCAGACCCTACAGAACAACTGCTTCTTTCCATAGCCTCTGCTCCCTCTGCTTTCTGTAACATTGGTTTTACTTACTGAGATTCCTCCAAGATATGTACAGGGGCTCCCCTGGCTCTTGGTGGAGGTTGATATTGTCCCACAGAAGATGGATGTATACTAGCTTGCTGTCTTGAGCAAGAGATGTCAAAGGAAGCTAAAAAACATGAGAAAGGGAAGGAGTTTTACAAACATCAGTACAGTCTTATTATTTAAAAAACTGCTCTTTTACTCATTTTGCAAACAAAAAAAGGTTTACTTCATTTATCTTGAATCCAACAAACAGGAACAGTTGATGTCTTCTAGAGGAAACTTCACTCAACCAGAGCAAAGTCATAAGCACTGCAACATTTAATTGCCTTTTCTAGTTTCACTTAATATGTGAAGACCATTCAGTTTTCAAGTATGTGTGAGTATGTGTCTGAAAATATTTTTTCTGCACCAAACACGTTACTTGATTTGTACTACTTATCATGCCATACCTTAGTATTTTCTGATCTGATTAAGATTTGGTATGCATGTTTATGTATTGGTCCTCCCAACAAGCAGAAAGAATCTGTATTTGCATACAGATATGAAACATACCTTTCCATTAAAAATATATGGCACTCAAAACAATTGTTCCATAATTATTTTATAAAATTAAGTGCCTCTGGAATCACTAATACAATAAGAATTAGTGGGCAAGAAAAGTTTACCACTAGTGTGTCAATTTAAAGTAGTAATTATGAGATATGTCCCATATTGTGGTTTTCCCTCCTAATGCATTGTATTTTCCCCAGTATGCTTCAGATTTTGTTAGCATTGGTCTTCAACTACATTACTCAGAAAATTGTTCTTAGTTCTACATGGGGGCTTTTTGGAAAATCGAGGGAGAGAATTTTAAAATTAAAGTGCATACAAGTAGATAGGAAAATACTACCTTTTCACATGCATCATATAAAAATACTATTGAATTTGATACTTACATACACAAATTGTATCAGCTTCAGAAAAACATTTGCTCCTTAAAATGGGAAAAGCAAAATATTCAAAAGATAGCATTCACTCTGCGTTCTTTTGTTCTATTTGTATAGTAATGAAACTCAGTGGAGTTTGAATGGCAAAAACTATTTGTGAAAAGAACAAAAAATACGGACCAATAACTTAAAAGGTCTATATACTAAACTATGTAACCCACACTTTGTGGATTAAAATGTATTGCAAGTTGTGAGTTCTCCACAGACACATCTTGTTTCCTTCTGTATATCAGCCTTCTCTTTAATGAATCTTACTCTCTGGCTTTTTAAAAGTGAACAGATTGACTAAAATTTGAATGCTGTTTTCACTCATCTTCCTTCAATATTCCTTGAGGAAAACAAACCTATCTACTTGTATTATAAAAACCAGGAACGTTGATCCAAGCTACTTTTATTTAGCTACTTTTTTTGAACCAAACTCTCAAGTTTAGCTTACTCTAGTATCTGCAGTTCTAATATGATGAAGGCACTTACCTGCACTCCATCATTACAGTGTTCAGATGTTAGAATGAGTCCAGGTAAGTTGCTAGGTAGATCCAACCGTCGGAAATACCAAACTAGGTTCCAGAAAATTATGGGGTGCTGATTGATGAATTTGGGTGTATGAATTACTTGCTCTCCCTCATTTTCCAACAGTGATTCAAGCTCCTTACGCAGTACCAAAGGACTCAAGTAGGGTACAGATACAGCAAGAGGGTTAGGTCTTTTTCTTAAAGGATCCTAAAAACAAAATAATACACACAAAAGAAAAATTGGTCTTTTTACAAAGTCAAAGATTTTTCTTGCAGAAACAGTCTTCAGGATTACTTGCCCCGAAAATCCCCCACTGTACAGTTTCTTTTGATATTTGGAAGAAGCCTCTAGAAGTACTGAACACACAATAACTTTAATAGCATCAGCAGTTTTGACTGTTGAGGTGTTTCTTAACTTTAAAGAACAATCACTTAAGCTCTCTTTATTACGTGAAAAAGAGAAAATGCTAATTTGTTGTAACTTGTTCTTCATTATGCAGTTTCAAGCTATCTAAGCTGGTACTAAGCCAGAGGTGATGGAGATTGCAGAAAAATGTCAGTAATTACATCAGCTGTAGAACTGAACCATGAGTTCACATTAAGACAGCTTCTTGCCAATAAAAAGCACCAGGAGAGAGGAGAAACACTTTGTTTCACATGCAAGAATCATGTAATAGCCTCAATACTGCCTCTTACCTTCTCCCATCCACTCAACAGGTAAGCCTAACAGAACATAAAGGAGGAGTGCAAGTAAATGTGTGGAAAAGGAACAAACTTTCCCTCTTGTAACAGTGTGTTGCTTGCGCTATTGTGTTTAGTCTGCTGTAGAAGGTGGGTTATTTTTAAATCAAACTTCCAGTCTTAGAAAGACAAAGACTAGCTTCATTCTGCTAGAGACAACATTTCAAATCAAGCAGCACCATTTGTACAATGTACTGAAAAACAATTTTAGATTAACTGAACCAAGATTTTTTTTGTCATAAGAACATGAAAATATGCTTGGCCATTCCCATTCCCCAAATGGACAAGAATGCTAGTAGTAGAACATTATTGATTGTAAGTTCATTGCATTCAATATTTTGCTGTCAACTGAACGTGCAGCTTCTAGACTTACCACAACTTCTTGCAAACTATTTGGAAGACTAACTGTTGAAATGCCATGAGATGGTCTCTGGGAAAGATCAATGTTTTGCAGTGGACCTCCAACACTGTGGCTCCGAGTCAAGGACACTCCCCTTTTTGGTGGATTATTGGCAGATGTCTTCATGGTTCTGGGATCTTTACTCTGATCTTCTGCCACATCACTGTTTGGATTTTAGAAGAGAATATGCTAATATAAAACTATTCAGCATTCCTACGGCAATAAGAAGAAAGCAGAGAAAGGCTGCCAAGTAAGTATCCCAAAGCAAGTTTCTCTATTAATAAGGAATCATATTTACCCAGTTAGCTCCACAGTTCAGGGAAAACAAAATAAAATGCCTCTCAGAACAGTATAACCATCCCCCCAGAAAAGCAGCTAAGTAAAAACTAAGACATGAATCTGAAAGCATTGCAGGTCTATATAGGTACCATTGCTCTGGTACATCTTTATCTTGCGTAGAAAAACAGCCATGTGCAGTTTTGTCAACACACAAAGATTATCTTGTTCTGACTATGCTCATTTGTACTTCCTCTTCCCTTTATGTTTACTTTCTCTAAATGTCATAAGCAGAGAAAAAACATTATAGAAAACAATTTATAAGTTGCACGCCAAAATAATTGAAAAAATAAAATTGTGTCAAACTTATCCAACAAGATAATTTAAGCAAACTTCTGTTACAGGCTTGTCAAATTTAACCCATACAATCAAGGCACTTGCAGATCTGGCAATATTCATTTTGTGCCCCTTATAACTGAAACAATGGATAAAAACAATTCAACTACAATACACAAGAAAAAACACCTAGTGAAACAGAAAGTGTCTGCTTCCAAATAATCTGCTAAGAGAGAGATTAATTTAGGGGTGACTCTCCCTCCTAACTTTGTCTTTAGTTAAAAATATATAACATCAAGGTTAAGAGAATAACACAAGCAATACCACCTCACATTTTTAAAGTTTTAAGACTAACTACTATCACATTGATTTAAGTTTTAATACTCTGACACAGGCATTAACTCATTAGCTCACAGGCATTGATACTGAAGAATTCCAAACTGAATAAGGATTTAAAAAAACCCCCCTTTTTTACATCAAATTGTCAAAAAATCCCAGTAAAAAAGTCACAATTCAGAGCAGCACTATTTCAGTTCTTCTCTCTTTCAACAGGACACCTTCTCCTTAATGCTTCCTTTTCTCAAACTGTTTCAAAAGTGGTATTGTTTATCTAAGTTTCAGTTTTACATCAGTATTATTGGTCATAGAATGGATGCTCAGTACAAGCGTTGAGTGCTCTGAGAGCTTTCTTTCAAAAAACAAGTGTTCCAGCAAATTGACCTTTTTTCCCCCATAATGCAGTGTCCTTCTTGTTAAATTCTAAACACATGGAAAAGAGAAGTAATGCTTAAATTTCTGACTGTCATTAAAAGGTGAGTGTGTTCTAACAATACAGAGTAGAATTTTTACCAATTGCTGAATAGCCAATGGACCTGAAGATTTATTTCTATAATTTTATCTCTAAAACTCACTCATTTAGTGGAACCAGCTTACTTCAAATTGATAAAAGCACACTTAAAACATGCAAAAAGAATGAGAGGAAACAGGTGATCGTCAAGTTACAGTTGTGCTTCTCCACCATATTTGGTACATAAGCCAACCTTCACTTTAGAAGTGGAGGAGAAGTACAGTAAGTGTTGATACATTTCTGACAGAACTAACAACCCTGTTTTACCTACCTCTGCTCAGCTGCAGGGCTAGTTTCTTCAGCTATGGTGTGGCTGGACTGTGCGTGATCTGAAAAACCGATCAAGTCAGCAACAGCTGGGCTGGATGACAGTTTCTGCTCCAGGGTATCCATGGTTAATGGAAGGGTACCACTCTGTAAACTATCTCCTGAGGTACTTTGCTTCAGGAAAAAGCTAAGTTACAACATGAATGGGAGGGGAGAGAAATATAAAGGTTAAGATGTAAGAATAAAATCATTAAAAAGTTATTTTCTACATTTACTTTCAAAAAGTAGCAAAAATGAGGAAACACAAAATTAAAACCCTTGACAACAGACACAAACTTCATCCTACTCTCTTTGCTGTAACTTATATAGGCAGAGTAAATGAACATATACAGAGATTTGATCTGCAAAATAAGAAACTCTATGCTGGACATAAGTTATTACAAGTGACCTTAGTTTGTCATGGTTCCCAGTCAGCAACAATATAGCAATAGCTGACATATCCCTGAAACTGGTTGTTTTTGTAATGTGACATTACAGACTAGAAGACCATACACCATTATAGGCACAAGATAACAGGAACGTGTCTTGCTTTGCTAAGCTTTTTAAAGTGCACACTCTACAGATGTTCAGTTTCAGCATTAGAGAACACTAATGGAAGCTCTGTTTCACAGCAATAACTGCTACAGTGGGAATCCATTTCAAATTACCTTAAAATAAGTTCCAGCCTTCACAGTGCAATTAAAACAGGTAAAAATAGTAAGCAGTAAAAATAGTCAGCGGAGACACTTAAACTGGAGAACTACTGGAGAAACAATAAGCTGGAGCATCTGTAACTACAAGTTGTTAGTAAATCTAATTTGGGAGAAATTCTTTGCTGACAGATTTAAAAACTGCTTCATATGCTTTTAGAAAGTTCATGATCCATTAGCTTTGTTTCAAAAGCTAAACAAAATGAAAACAGACTTATACCTTCTGTACAGTTATGCTTGCAAAGAAAATATGAAAAGAAAAAGTGGTAAAAAGGCAACCAGTTCTTTGCTTTTTGGCTGTTTTACAATGAAAGTCAATAGTTTACATGACTTAAAATTTCCTTCAGTACAATCACGACTGTCAAACAGGCAGTGACATTCTTGCAAACATCTAGACAAAAATACTGGGAGATATAACTAAGATCCTTCCATGAAAAAATATAACCATGTACAAATGCAAAGGCAGAAAGAGAGTATCTATAAAACCCACTAACCTTGCAGAGCCACGTAGGTCTTTAAATTCAACATTAAGTAAAGGCAGGAAGGTACTTTTACAGAAAGGACAGGTGGTGTTCAAGTTTGAATCATCTGCTGTCCATCCAGCCATAATTTCTTCATCATAAACCAAAGCATCACAAGCTCTACATTGAGAGCAGCTTGACATCAATACCTAGAACAGCAAAGAATGAGTATTACCAGTCTTGTTTCAGGGTTCTTCTATAATTGGCTTTATAGGGTTAGTATCCGCAGGAGTTTTAACAGGTATCAGAATGCCAGGTGGGAGGCGTGAGTTCATCACTATACCTAGAGTTATCTTGTCCACATAACATTTACCTATGAAATGCAAATACTAATAATGTATTTTTCTTAGGTATTTTGAGACCTGGAAGAAGCAGTACCCTGAAATGCTACTAATTTAGCATTTGCAATTGCTTGCTACTATGAAGCCTTCAGCATATACGAATTGTTTTGAATTGTATAAATAAGTACATGTCTACTTCTCCAAAAAGGAAAAAAAAACCAACCAAAACCAGTCAAACACAAAAGCAACTATTATAGTGGTGTGGTGGGTTGACCTTGGCTGGATACCAGATGCCCACCAAGCTGCTCTATCACTCCCTCTCCTCAGCTGGACAGGGGGAGAAAAATACGACAAAAGGCATGTTTGTCAAGATAAGGGAGATCACTCAGCAATTACTGTCAAGGGCAGAACAGACTTGATTAGGGGAAATTAACTTAATTTATTGCCAATAAAAAGTTAAAGTAGGGTAATGAGAAATAAAACTAAATCTTAAAACACCTTCCCCCCAATGCCTCCCTTCTTCCTGGGCTCAACTTCACTCCCAACTTTTCTACATCATCCCCCCAAGTGGTGCAGGGAGATGGGGAATTGGGGTTGCAGTCAGTTCATCACACGTTGTCTCTGCCATTCCTTCCTCCTCACTCTCTTTCCCTGCTCCAGTGTGGGGTTCCACCCACAGGAGAGAGTCCTCCATGAACTTCTCAAATGTGAGACCTTCCCACAGGCTGCAGTTCTTCACAAACTGCTCCAGAGTGGGTCCTTTCCATGGGGTGCAGTCCTTCAGGAACAGACTGCTCCAGCACGGGTCCCCCACAGGGTCACAAGTCCTGCCAGCAAACCTGCTCCAGTGTGGTCTCCTCTCCATAGGGTCACAGCTTCCTTTGGGAGCATCCACTTGCTCCAGCATGGGTCCTCCACAGGCTGCAGGTGGATATCTGCTCCACCGCGGACCTCCATGGGCTGCAGGGGGACAGCCTGCCTCACCATGGTCTTCCCCATGGGCTGCAGGGGAATCTCTCCTCTGGCATCTGGAGCATCTCCTCCCCCTCCTTCTTCACCGACCTTGGTGTCTGCAGGGCTGTTTCTTTCACATGTTCTCATTCCTCTCTCTGGCTGCTGTTGTGCAGCTGTTTTTTTCCCCTTCATAAATATGTTATCACAGAGGTGCTACTGCCGTCACTGATGGGCTCGGCCTTGGTCAGCGATGAGTCTGTCTTGGAGCCAGCTGGCATTGGCTCTGTTGGACATGGGGGAAGCTTCTAGCAGCTTCTCACAGAAGCCACCCCTGCAATCCCCCCTGCTACCAAAAGCTTTCCATGCAAACTCAATACAAGTGGAAAAACCAGAAAGTTGGTTTTTACCTAGTGACAGTGTCATCACTAAACTAAATTGAGAACTGGAGAAAAGATGGTAAAAGATAATCCTGTACCAGCTGAAGAATGGTCTACAATCCTTACTTCTTACACTTCCTCTTTCTTCATTGGTTCACTCTCACAGGAAACAAAACCAAAAAACCACCACCAAACACAGCATATAATATATTTTAGATCAACACAGCATATAATATATTTTAGCTTTAATGTATTTTAGATATTTGCCCAACGGCAACATTTTTCTTTTACTATGCTATGCCCTTTATATAACGGAGTGCAGAAGTTTGACAAGCACAGCTCTCCAGAAGATAAAATGTAAAAGAAAATTACATGGGACCTAGCAAAATAACACTACAGCTGAAAGAAAAGCAACTAAGGCAAACACAGTGACCATTGCCTACGTATCTGAAGTCTGAAAGAATCTACAAGTGATAACTGAAACAGAGAGGCGTACTAAATCATTATTGTTCTGGGTTTGGGTGGGATAGAGTTAGTTTTCTTCATAGCGGTCTTTATGGTGGTGTGTTTTAGAATGGTGACCAACTCCGTGTTGGTAACACACCAATGTTCTAACTATTCCTGAACACGCCTTACACACATGATCATGGCCTTTTCTTTCCCATTCTGTCCCCAACCCAGCAAGGAGGCTGGGGGTGCACAAGAGTTTGGGAGGGGACACAGCCAGGACAGCTGACCTCAGCTGACCAAAGAGATACTATATAATGTCATGCTCAGCAATAAAACTAGGTGTGTGGGGAGGAGTTTTTTGCAAGGTAGCTGTTGCTTGGCATGTCATGGTGCTGACTGATTGCCCTTGCATCACTTGTTTTTTGTTGTCGCCCCTCCTGTTTTTTTTTTTTCCCCCCAATTCACTTAAACTGTCTTCATCTTGACCTTAAAGCTTTTTTCTCACTTCTGCCCTTCTGATTCTCTTCCCCATCCTGATGAGGGGGGAGTAAGCAAGTGCCTGGGTGAAGGCTTAGCTGCTGGCTGTGGTCAACCCACCACAATTACTTAGTGACAACACATAATTTTCATAAAGGGGGAAAAAAAAGAAAAGCTTGAAAGGAAAAAAAAAAACCCAACTTGTTTCCTCTCTAATTTCTGTCTCACTTCAAGTTTTGACTCTTCCCTCAATTGTCTCTTCTCTCTATACATGAGAGATACATTAAAGAATTTAACACACTTCTTTTTTTTAAGCTACTGTCACACTCTGGGCTAAAAGTATCAAGCATCTTTGCAGTAGAAACATGGAAAAAAATTGTTTTGAAAAATCCAACCACAATCCAACTAAAGGTAATTAAATGCATACAGTAATATTGAATAATTGTATCTTTCATCTATGAGTTTATTAATCTTACCTCCATTGCATAGTTCTGGAAAATGCTGGATAAACTAGTATTATGTGAAGAGCTGTGCTCTGACTTCTCAGAATCTAGAACTTTCATACTTCTTGGGAATGAAACTTCACCTGTACAGAAAGAGTTGTTTGGGTCTTGTATTCAAGGAGAGAGCAATTAATCCATTCCCAAAGAAAGTAATTTCTGTTCGACCAAGACAAGAATTGTACCAGGAGATCGCTAAAGATATGTGTAGCTCTGTAACTTCACTGATATTATAATTAAAATATAGATAAATAGCATTTTTGTGATTAACATTTCAAAGCTATTTTTGTCTAGCCCAATATATCACAGACTGGTAAAAGAAAAAAAGCATCAGTGAATAAAATCTGAAGATACAAAGAAAGAATAAAGAATGGCAAACAACAGTAAGATTGCCAATATATATATTCTAAAAAGTTGTTCAAGATTTCTTGAATGATACATCCATATGTAAATAGTAAACAGAAGGATAGTACCATGCGAGACACATGATACCAAATATGCCATTACAGTGCTTAAGTTTTCCCTGGCTAATATTGGAGTAAAACAAATAATCTTTCTTTGGTAAGGCTGGGTTTTAGGGTTATAAGCTTTGCCCAGAAGAAGGGGAAAGGACTTGGAATGTATTTTTCAGAAGGAAATGTTTGGAATTAGTTTTAGGAAGCAAAACTATCAGCGTTACTTTCTCTGACAAGCCCAGTCAAACTTCCCTACGCAAAAAATCACTACCACAGTCCCCTCATCATAAAGAAGGCTCCTCTGCTTCTTCAGCTAAAGTTTATGTTTGTGAACAAATTTTACCTATCCTGTTAATGGCTGCCACTCTTTATAGTTAGTTCTTATAACCCTCCTAACTGGAACTAGGAGGTATCTCATCAAGATTTGCTAGACAGGGCCAGCTTATGTCCAGTCTGCAAGATAGCTCTTCCTCTCTTGATCCAGATGGCTTTATGATATTTGCATCATTAAAGTACTGCAAAGAAAGCTAAACCAAACCCCCAGCTGGTTCAGCAACACATCCTTTTCTCAAAATAAGAATCAAATCTAACTGAATCAAATCTGAACTGAAAATGATTAGATTTACTTCATTTAGTTTTAGAACTGGGGTGGGGGGAAAAGGACAATTTAGCAATAGGCATATATTCATCAATCATTTACCTCCACAGCTTCAAATCAAGTATGCATCCAATACCTCCTATTCCACAGTAAAGCTGATGCATTTTTTGTGTGTGTTGCTTTGGGTTTTTTGTGGGTTTGGGGCTGGGGGGTTGGTTTCATTTGTTTGTTTTCAGTTTGGTGTCCGCCCCCGCCCCAAAAGATCTGCCTCTGTTAGTTATGCAACTATTTGCAGTTTTTGAACACTGCTCTGCTTTTCTGTACTAATATTTCAAGAACTTTTAGGGTATTATGACTTTACATGAATGAGCAGGTGTTCCTGGCTATAACTAGTTAGGAACCTTCCTATCACATACACAGAGGAAGTATTTTTACAATTAAATCCCTGTATTTTGTATCAACTTTTTATATATTCAACAGAGAAGAGAATTAGCTATTTGCTACTGCAAAAGAAGAGTATAGAATGCAAGTACAAATTTGCTTGTACTTATCTTAAGGGCTTGAAATAATTTTCGATTACCATAGCTTCCAGTGTTGCGTATTATTTCACATATAATTGTTTGGTTTTTATATTATAAACAAGTTATGAGGGGGAAACAAACAAAAAAATCTCACCTGCACTGTAATGTTGTCTTCCTGCATCTCCACTGCTACTGCTACTGCCTAGACTAGTAGTGCTTTGTGCAAGCTCATTCGTAATTAGCCCCGGGACACCAGTTCTTGATGACAGATTATCTCCTAAAATATTATCTTCAAAACCAGCAGGGAAGTTAAAGTCGGCTCGATTGTTTTCTTCCTTTAATACAAGAAGAAGAAAATTAGTATGTTTGAGTACTCCCAGATTCATTACTTGACCTCCATCTTTATCCTAATAAATAAATAGTAGCAGATTAAGATGAAATCCTGGTGTAAAAATTATTAGACACAAGATAAATCTACGCAACCCCAAAAAGAGCAGCTATTAGACAAACTGGAAGGATAAGGGAAAAATGAAAGGCTTTAGCAGTGAAAATACTTAGCTGAGGATCAAACTGAGTGACAAAGCAACAGGGATGTAAACTTCTTCACTACAGGAGAAAGAGGAAAAATGATGCAAGTAATTGTGATTTGGCAGTCATTACACAAAATGAAGGAATTATCAGAAAAAAGGACTGAGTTGAAGTCATATTTTCAGAATTGAAGACAGGAATGAAACATACCAGCTGAAATAATGTAGCAATAACACAGTCACTAAGACACAGGATGTGACAAAGTATAATTATTAGGATATTAAAAAAGGGAAGTTGCAGAAATTAAAGAGGAGAGAATGAAAAGATCCTTGAAGGAAATGAAAATAAGTCCCATTAAGGAGATTATGATGTGCCATTAAACAAAATTCTATAGAATAGATCAGTATAATTGAAAGGCACACAGGAAAACCTAGGTCACAGCAAAAAAACTCAGGAAAGAAAGTAAATCAGTGAGTTTTCATTGTCATAGGCAAAATCTTGTTTAAAAAAAAATAAGAAAAACTTTTTTTTTTTATTTAATAGAAAGGACCCTATTAGTAACATCAGTTAAATTTGTTTCATGTAGAAATAAAGCCAGACAGCTATCTTCCCCTTTCCCACCTTTTATGGAGGTTGGGGAAAGGAGGGATAATTTGAAAAAGGAAACAAGAAGCTATCTTAACAGCCTGAAGAGAGGAGACAAAAGATCCTTAAAGCCACACACCAGATCGAGGGGTTAACTGGATCAAGCAGAGGCCTTTCTAAGAGAGAAAACATATATGGAAAGGGGGAAGTTATAATATTCATCCCTCCATCTCCTCGTTCATTCATGCCATTATACTCTGAAATGTTTTACTCTGAAAAAGACTCCGTTAATCAAGTGTGTTCACACTAGAACCATAACATTTAGTTTCCGAATTCCTGACGAGTGAATTTACTAGACCTCAGGCTGTCCTTTACTACTTTCAACTTTAATCCTCACCTGCCCAACTTCTTAGGTTTGTGATCTGTTTTCACAACCTTTTCTTAATTTTTTAAAATAGGACAGGCAGCATGATATCATTTAAGCTGACATAATTTTGTTTACTAGAGTTTCTTGGTGCAGTTTCTTTAAACATAAATAAAAAGATGAATAGATAAATAAATAAATGGGAGGGAATGTTGAGAACACAAAGTCAAAGATTAAATTTACTGCACCAAGACCATTTAATTTGCTTTTGTCTGAAAAGTGGCTTTTAATGACAGAGGAAAACTCCACCACACATAAAATACAATCTTCTGAACACAGAAGTTACCCCTCTGAGTTTGTCTCCCAAAATTTTTCATATTGAAAAACACTTGCCTCATCATCTGAATAACTATACGCTGAAGTTACAACTCCCCACATCTTACTGGCTACATTGGCAGCCTGCTTCATGCCTGATTTCAGAACATCCATTTTTGGTCCAGACAGTATATTGTCTAACTTCAGATTGGATAAAGTTGTTACAACAGATCCTAATGAGCCATGTGGAGAAGAACGACCCAGTCCTGTCAAAGATGAAGACC
Organism: Aquila chrysaetos chrysaetos; assembly: GCF_900496995.4. Taxonomy (NCBI): domain Eukaryota; kingdom Metazoa; phylum Chordata; class Aves; order Accipitriformes; family Accipitridae; genus Aquila; species Aquila chrysaetos. The sequence goes on from NC_044030.1 coordinate 50,037,395, forward strand.
GCTCCTTTTGAACTCGTGGATGGGTTTGTTGCTTTGGTCGTCCAGTGAATGTTTTGGATCTGGAGACAGATGGACTTCTCCGATTTTCGTAAGACTTGGGGGATGGCAGGACGGGATCCAAAGGCAGGCTTGACCTCCTTTCTTGGGAGTGACCAAGTGTACCAGAGGCTTCTGTTTCCCTCTCTGGCTTGTGCAGTTCCATGCTGGGAAACTTACTACCCAATGGGTTCTTCAGATTCATATAGCTCTCTATTTCATCTGCCAAATTACGTGCTGCAGCTGGTGACACCAACTTTTCCTCAGGTTCTGGATGCCTTGGTTGCATGCTGTCAGTAGCCAGCAAAGATAAAGGATCCAAGCCTACTTCAACATCTTCCCTTTCAATAGGCTTAACCACTCCATAAAAGCTATTCCTTTTAGTAGTTGCATCTTTGGATTCCGGTTTCCGGTTTTTTGACTCAGTTGACTGTTCAAGGTTCATGTCTTCCACTGTGGTCATGTTTTCATCTCTTCCATTCTCAAGATGTTCCTGCCCTTCCCCAGGTTCTTCCAGCACCGGTGAAGACCTGTGCTCCAATTCCCAATCACTCTCAGTCACACAACTCCAAGTGCCACTTACACCAGAAACCTGCTGGTCAACAATACTTTCAAAGCTGTGGGATTTATTCAAATGACAGGGTGAAGTTTTGGCCCCAGATAAAGCTGCTGTTAGAATCTTGGCATCTGCTCCCATCATTATTGCTATTTCTTTAGAATGCAAGTCCAAGCTGCCTTTTTTCAGCAGCATTCCTGCTCTGCTTTCACTGCTGAAACTGCAGCTTCTCTCTGAAAACAGTTTCTGCCTCTTCTGTCCTTTTTCACTTGTTTTCTTAGGAGAAACATCACCGAAGACTACATCTTCAACTAAATCTTGAGTTAGGAACAGCGGGCTGGAACCTGTTTCTAAAAGAGAAAAGGCATTAATATGGTAACCATAAACACCAAAAACGTTTATTTCCTGAAATCATGTGAAATCTCCTTATCTCCTTGTCGGTGAGAAGACTGGGAGCACCACAGTCTCAAGTTATCCATTAAGAATTACACTAGTATTAAAAAGTTATTTTACTGGCTGCAAAGGCATCCTGCAGATCAAAAGTCATCTACCCTTTGACTCCTTGAAGTCAAAGCCTTTTATGGCTTCTACCTCCTTTCCCTGTGCTAACACCAGCAGAGAGTAGGTACTACATCCACGAACTAAAGGAAAGTAGAATTATAAGTAAAGATTGCTCTTTTTTTTTTTTTTTTCCAGAGCTATATTCACAGATCTATACAGCAAACTCTGTAATTCATTCTGGTTCTGAAAAAAACCTACCATGTGTGTCTGAACAACACAGAAGCATTACTTTGTTTATGACACAGTCATATTTAGAGAAAGCTAATTAAATTTAGCATGTGGAAGATATAAACTAATCTTACAAATATTCCCATTCTTTGGGGGCATTGGGAATATTTATTGCCTATAAAGCTTTGTTAGCGAGGCAAAAGCCTCCATAAGTATGAGAATTCTACTATATTAAGATCCCAACAGAGGACAGCCAAGGACAGGCACGAAGGCAGAAAAGACAATGAGCCCCAAGATTTGGCTTTTATATAGCCATAAGTCTTCCTCAAGCTCCAGATATGTAAACAAATTTTGTGTGGCACAAAGACAACATGCATTGTTCCCAGGTTATACATTGGCAATGTAAGCCACAGGAATAGAGACTTGTCCAAGGTCAGCAGGGTTTAGGTGACAAAATCAAGACTAGAGACCCTAATTTTCTTGAGTTTCTAATACATTACTGAAAGACTCTCAGTGCTGGAAAGGGAAAATCTTCATTTCAATCTACTCAACACTGATTGTCAACCTTAGAATCCACAGGTTCCTTCTAAGTCACCTGCAAAGGATAATGGTAGAAAGCAAAGTGTGAGATTATCTGCACCTCAGATAGAAGTTTTGTTTCTTTTCATAGCATGAAAAAGATTGCAAAACACTATAGCACAATAAGATCAGGACTTTAGCAAGCTCTGCTTCACCCAGTGACTCACCACCACTGCTTTTCCTTCCACTGCTATCAAAAATGCCAGATGGAACTTTCACAATGCTGTTACCCCAAGAAGGTGGCTCTGTTGGACTATGAGTTTCTATATTCAGCTGTTGCTTTTCATCAGATTTCTCGGTACAAACCTCTACAAGAAAAATAATGTGAACTTTAGTTAATTTATTTAAATAATTTCATTTGCACTGTTATGGAAAATATAAACTCAAATACTGTTCCCTTAGGTAATTACAACCTAAAGGATCAGTCCTTACTAGGTACTGAGCATTTCCTGGAAATAATACCCAGACAGATGACAGTAGACAATATTATGCAGAGCACTTAGCTGTTCACAAGTTTAGAGCATATGCCAACTTCTTCCCTGGCTATTTCTTCAACTAACAAAAGTAGAGCAGGAACAGCAGTTCTAAGATTTTCATGCAGGGCTATTTGTCTAATGACAGTTTTAGAAGCCCTAACTCCCATTAAGGATCTAGTAACACAGATATGAAACAGATTCAGTAGTGAGAAGGACAAAATACAGAGAAACTAAGGGCAAAATCTGGACAGAATACAGGACATGACCACATTTTCTACAGCTGGGAAGAGTTTGTAGGAAAAAGTAGTGCCTTTTATTACGTCAACTGGTACAGCTAAAAAAATGGCCACACTTTCAAATAAACAAATTAGAGGAACAGAATACAAAATACTGTGTGCCCCAGCACTTGTCCAATTTTTCCATCTATATTAATTAGTCTAATAAAGTGCTATTTCTACCTACACGTATTCCACTGCTGTTATTATTATTAGGGCACAGAAGTAGTCCACCAGATTTCACACAGTCATATTTTGACCTTGGCAACATTATGAGTTCAATACATCAAGTTATTTGTAGTAGTCTAATGCATGAAGCAGATTTATTACAAGAAACCTTCATCCATGTAAACACGCATACTTAACCTCCTATTAGGTCTTCAGCTTTAGAAGAAATATCTTTCTCTACTTGTGTTTCAGTTGCATGAAGACTATCTCCATCATCTCTTAAAAGTTCATCCTTTGACCCGTAGCCCTGGTCTGACTGACCACCTGTTTGAAGGAATATAAACACATGCCTCAGATTTGGTTTTCTTTCCTAAATTAGTTTTTCAATAAGAAAATAAAAGAACTGAAATTAATTTGTTTCACATTTTGTTTGTGAAGTTTATAGTAAGATCACCAAAATGCCTAATCTGTGAACAGATCTACTTGGTGAGACAATTAGGCTGTACAATCCAAATTTACTTTTCTAATTATTATATTAAATACAAATTATTCCCCCAGGAACACTACAGTGATTAACTACTTTTAACGCACTGTATCTCCTTTCATTCCTTTCCCTTCTCATTAGCATGAAATATTTCATTGCTGGGCAAGTTAAATTCTCAAATGCATCTACAAAAGAAATTTAGACAAGCACAACAGTAATTGAGCAAGCTTCTAACAATGAATACATCCCTGAAAAGAACTGTACCATAAACTGTGCTACATCTTCGTGCTATAGTGCAAAGTATAAAATTTAATAGAAAAAAAGTAAAAATCTGAACATTTTTAAAAAGTCTTGTTCCTCCACGATACCAGTTAAACTTGACAGCTGTAACTCATTCTTAAAAAAAAAAAACCAAACAAAAAAACCCAAACCAAAACCCAAACTAAACAGTTTACAGTAGTCCAAAAAGTCTGCTATGGGAAACAATCCAGAAAGACACTCTTTTTCTTTGTTATTTTTACCTGAAGTGCTGCTGCATATGCAAAAGTACAAAAATACTATATGGGACACATCCCACAGTGACATGTTAAACAGGATTATTTATATGCCTCATAGTACCTGTTAGAATACATGACAGTATTTAAAAAGATCAAAGTGTAAGTAAGTTACTGAGTGTGAAAGGTTTTAGGAAGCTCCATAAAACTTGAGTGACAGACATAATTTATCTACAATGTCATATATATATGACTGCTGTTTATTTTACCAACAAAGAGGAAACATGTAAAAAAGATTTAAATTTAGAAGTTTGAGCAGCCATCAATTATTACATTTGCCTACTATATGAAAAACCTTTTATACAGAAAAGTAAGTTCTGACATTCTTCAGCCCTTATTTTCTCCCTATCATCATTTCAACAATGTTAGTATCCCTGCTTTGCACAGAAGTGAAAACACCCTGTCAATAAATGGGTGAATTACCTGCAGAAGTAACATTCAAGGGTAGAAATAATGCACACGTGCATCCAAGGCTTCACACCATATAAGTCTGCACCCCACACCATGATAGCCAAGGACAAATGCGGCACCCAAGAGACAGCAAAGAGCAAAAAGCAGAGCAACAAAGAGCAGAGAGAAGGGAAGTTCAGTAATCTAGGCAGGCATATCAGATGAAGCAAAGGAATCAGACTCAAAGTTCTCTTTACAGAAGGCCTCAAGACATTAAAAACATGAAGAGTGTGCAAGAACCATCTGTACATTAAGTTTTGAAGTACACACAGAAACGAAGTTTAGTTGAGGCTGTGCAAAGGTAGGATGTAATCAGTACTATAGCAGATATGAAGAACCATGAATTTTGTCTTGCCACCTCAACTGATTAACTTCCTGTGCACTCTTTTAACTCCAGTTTGTCTGGAAGAGTGCACACCAAGTTTAAAGCAGAGTTTTTCTCCAGCTTTTCATCTGTCTTTCCATTCCCAGGGTGTCTCATAAAGGCTACAACAAGGTTCTGATAATTTCTATATTTATTTCCAAGTTTAGCAACTACTATTAAGAAGCTTCAATATGGCCTTTAAAAGCATAGTTTACTATAACCAAACATAACATATTAATTCCAGGAATGCTGATTAGGCCTTTCTGGATTACCGTCAAGGAGCAACATTTTAAAGTGTTAGCTTCTAATCACCTCAGCAAATTTCACTCCTTTCCTTTAATGCAGAGAAAGGTTTTACTCACACAATCATTTCTATAAATAAATGACAATATGCAAAAATTGAACAGATTCATATGTCAGAGGCGTCATACCTTTCTGAAGATTAGCACAAAAAGCAAGGTTCATGAGACCACAGCAAGACATTTATTTTAACATAACAGTACTTCTGCTACAGTTCACTCTAAACTAAAGTAGCATGATCTGCGGTGAAGGAGTAATATTCAACAACAGTGTATTTCTTTGTCTTTATGTAGTTTAACTCCATGCTTCATTCTCTACAGCCTCAAGAGGGGAAGGTGGTGGTCGTGAAGGAGAAATCAACAGGAGACTAGAAAATTTAGCCTTTTGGGGGACTGTTAGTAGTGAAACCCAGCAGAATCTAGTACCTGTGCTAGAGTGATTATCAATGGAATCAAGCCTGACTAAGTCACTGACGAAGACAGTGTGCTCCCCACTGTTAGCATCATTAGAACTATCCACGCTACCATGGCTCACCATGTCCCCATCACTTCCACCCGTGGTACTCCGCAGAGCTAAAGACATGAACGAGAGCTGGTTAGTAAGAGAGGATTTAACTTTTCAGGTTTTTAATCAAATGTAACGTCTTCAGACAACAGTAAATACTTTTGCTTGCACATATAAAATAAGGATATGAACTTCTAGCAGAAGAATTCAGACAATTAATTCTTCAGTGTGCGAAAGACATTCTAAGACTGTTTCAAGCATCAAGTTGGCAATTATCAATTTTTATACACTTAAGGAAAGATTTTCCACTTGTAAAAGCCACAATGTTAGCTGCAATCCCTCAGAAAGCATGTCATGCTCTTCTTCAGCAGAAATAAATCCATTTCAACTAACTTATTACCTGATATCACAGGTACTTGTAGGCTCTGCGTCGATTTCTTTAAGCACTGCCTAAATTGTGCTGTGCCACGAACTACATTTCGTACCTTTGTCCACAGGAATATGCCACTGCGGTTACTGCTAGGCCAAGGAGACTCTAATACCGCCTACAGAAAGAGACATTGCAATAATAAAAACAGTAAGAAAGTTACACTAAGAAACACAGTACAGTGAGGAGCTTTTGTTTCCATACTCAAAAAAGGCATTTCCTGTCAACCATGGGAAGAAGGACAAATATTTGAGTTTTTATGAGCTGTTCCCTTTTATCCCAGAGCTCTGGATACAACAGCTGAGTAACAACAAACACTGGATCAAGATTTCTTTAAGTAAACAAGGTGGGTTTTATTCTTATTTATATACTTCCGTAGCAACAAAAGACCATAGTAGCACCTCTTTTCCTATTACATTACATAGTTTACTTTACTAAGAAGTTTCATCAACATATTACAGGAACTTGGAAGCAAGGAAAAGAGGGGGAGGCTACTTCAACTAGCCTAATTCCAGTCTTCACCCATCCAAAGGATCCTGCTACCTTAAAGGATACACCTAGGAACAGACGGTTTTGACGTGGAAGCACTAGACAGGTTCCAAAACCTGGAAATGGAAACACTATAAATGTGTATTTCAACAGAATTTTTGGTTAGCCAAACAGCACAGGAATGTACACTTAACAGTGTACAACCATACAGTGTAGATCCAGTGAACCGTAAGCATGTCCAAAATGATTGCTTGCCCAACAGAATCAGCAAATCCAAGTGAAGAGCTGGAAGAAACTATCTTCAAAACATGCTACAGGACAACAGGAGTGACAACAGCAAGACAGACATTGGTCCAGTACCCCTCGTCAACACTTCTCTTACCTTATTGTAATAACCATAGGTGATGGCATTTGGCTGTATTCCAGCATTTTTCATTTCAAAGAGGACTCTCACGGCCTGAACAGGCTGACCCCACAGTCCACAGAGCTGCATTACAACTCTGTAGCAGACCTGACAAGATACAGAAATGCATAAATGGACTGATGACAAGGATTTTGAAACAGCTTCAGCTCTTCCCCGATTTTCAACTTTTACACATGTAAAAGGGAAAGCCATGTGAGAGCAGCTACTCAGTACCTAACACTCAACAGCCAGAAGAGGGAGCAAAAATTAAACAGGAAATCACACGAGCTGAAATAACATCAGCAGTGACATTGTTGAGAATGCTGAATTTTTTTCCACTTGGCTCTTCTGTTTGCGAAATAAACGAGGGAAGGAAACGCCCACACAAAAAGCAGGATAACTTGCTGCTGTGTGCCTGTGGACACTACTGAAAGAATGGCATGCTGCACACAAACCCATTATCCGTTCTGTTCAGTAACTGCAAAGCATTAATTCAAAGTGCATTTAAAAAATAGGGATATTCAAGAACTTCCTGCTTGAAGAAGTCTGGGAGAAGACTAGCAACACTAAGTTGTAGTACTTGACCCAGCTGACACTACATTGGTGACAAAAAAGGAAATTAATTTCCAGTTGCCCTAGTTAAGCAGACTTCTTTAAGATCATTTCAAGGTGGCTTCAAAACAGGTGAAACTGTAAGTATGCTTAACCTGGTGGTGGCGGTGAAACACAGTATATTTGGACCTTGTCTTCTATTCCATGTTCATGGTAATGTTTTTTTATTTGCACTTGCCTCATCTAGTGGTTCCACATCAGTTTTCCTCATTTTAATTAGAACATCATATGCCTGTTGCAGTGCTTTGACCTTGGGATGTGCAACTCTGATGTAGGCTGGCAGACAAATAAACCATAGGCTGTAACTATGACTGAAGAGACACTTAGCCCATTGTGGGGGGCTTACATAATACTTCTTGGCTAATTTATGAGCTGTTTTTATCTCCTGTAAGGGTGAAAAAAAACAAAAAAGCAGACAAAAGATGTAACATCCTGAATCTAGAAGCCATTACTAACTCAGATACTGTCTTCTTAAAAGTAAGCATTTAATAATAATGGACAACATTCAGCTGAAGCTCCCTTCTTACCACTCTCTTATTAAGGCTCTCTGCAAGCAAAAACTAGCATCATAATTAATTCTCTTCTTTTTTCTCCCCCATTCAAGTATTAATTTTAATTTCCTTTTGTTCTATATTACACTCTAAAGCTTAAAAATGGGTTTGCCAGTAAACTGTAATCTCAGATGCTACTTTGTTTATTTGTTGCCTACTTTCTTTTGCAAGTGTTGACCTCAGTAGTTACAAAGACTGAACCTCTAACAACATTAACTTACAGAATAGATAGGTAGTGGCAATTTTACCAAAAAACTTCATATCTTTCAGTGTTCACACAGTGATTATGTAAGACTCATCTGACCTGTTTTGTCCTCTTTGCCATGAGTGCTGGACTATTTGAAATGCTGCTTCCAGCTGGGTGTCTGCTGAAGGAGAGCTTGAGCTCCTGTGGCCTGTCAAAGAGCTTGAAATCTAGTCGTGGAAAGTTTTTATAGCTATATAGATGATTAAAAAAAAACAGAAAATAAAAGATTTCACATACCTGCTCATAGCAGGAAAGCCATACAAAGACAACTTGCGTGCAAGGAACTGACAAACAGGAGAATAAAGAACCAGGGGAAAAAAAAAATTAAAAAAAAAAAGGAAACAAGATAGCGAGATCCTTTTAGTCTTATTCACACAGGTAACACAAGAAGATGTCTTGGACATTAAATCTCCATAGACAATGAAAACAAGAACCAGACTGCCATCCATGTCATGAAGGTCAGGGAAGCACAGATGATGATTAACAAGGACAACAGTTGGAAACAGAACCTTTGTGACCTCCAAGAGAGACAGGAAAAAAAAAATCATACCCAGAGTGTCTGAAACTCCACTCTTCCTGCACAGGGTTGAAAAACACTGAATGAAAGAAGTCTGAAAAGTGGAGTGGGTGTTTTGTTCTTTTGGTTCATCAGCTGCAGATCAATAGTACTGGGCAGATCCATTACCCACCCCCTGTCATTCCCACTATGAAACAAAATACACGTAAGTGGCTCAAACAGGAAGAAAGAAACTGAATACATGAAGAAAAAAGTATTACTATAAAGTTGGCAAGAAGTTACTGAAAAATTAAAACCAAAATCCTCATGCCCTCAAACATACACACACAAAAACCACTGACTTCTAGAGCTTCAGAAACTTACCAGAATCCAGGCAGTTCATATCTTTATAAAGATTCTTCTGAACATTATATTAAGGCAAGTCTTGCACCAAGATGGAACATCTGCCCTGCTTAACATCATAAGCTTTCTAGTTTCACTACATGTGGCTGTTCAACTTGTACCTGTATTTTGGCACTCGCTCCTGTCCGTCATCAGCGGGAGGTTCTGGTGGCATTATGAACACTGTGTGTTCACTTTTTTGTGACTCATCAAGCTCAATCAACCGTGCATCTTCAACAGAATCTACATCAACCTGAAAACAGAGTTTGTACTCTAAGTACAGAGTTTGGCTTTGTGATAAAATGTCCTTTTTAACATTAATTATTTTAGTATATGTAAAAATATACTCATTATATACTGTATTTGATTATATATATAATATATAAAAGAAATTAACTTTGTTCTAATCACTCAAATATCAAGCCCTTAGCCTTGTCTTTCCATTTTTATTTCACAATCAGATATCCCTAAATATTTTGAAGGACAAAGTACCTTTTCTCCTTTTTCTGTTCCTTTATCTGGAAAAAGCTGGGAAAAGAGAAAAAAAAAAAATTAGTTCTTTCTCAACTCAAAAAAAATCCTAAATAATTATATTAAAGCTGTGTCATTTACTGCAATATTAAATAAGAAACACTAAATTTTCATATTACTGTAGAAGCAATTAATCTTTTTTTCAAATACTTCCTTTGCTGAAAGTAAGAAAATGCAGTAATCGGCATGCTTTCAACCTGTTGACATTAGCTACTAAATACAAAATCCTAAATCTATCAAAGGAAAGTGCTTTCATTTAGTTTAATTGAAAGAAATTGCTGTTTTGCAGATATTTTCTGCAAAATTCTGACAATTTAAGTATGCAACACATTAACAACCTGCAATAATATCAAATTATTAACAATATTAAACAAAGAATACTCTACATACATACTGTAGATGCATACCCCCCAGCCTCAGCAGAAAGAAAAATAATGGCAAAAAAACTTTTAAACACTTTTTTTGTGGTCTGTTTACAAGTGTTAATTTGATTGGAATCAATATTGAATCAAAGACTCAGTCTATAAAAACTTGGTATGAAAATGAAGGTTCTGTCCAGAACAAATCATATATATACACCTCAAAAAACCCCCATATGATTCTCTAGCTCCTAGTTTTTATATTGTGAACTTGGCATTTTACAGATGAAGCTATAAGCTCAATAACCCATCTAGACTACAACCATGCTGAAGAGACTTTGTTTCAAAAAAAACAAGAAGGGGTTACAGCAATCTTTCTCATATAAAATACATGCAATGAAAGGGGATCTTATCTACATAAATCAGATTTGACCACAAGTGGAGCACTAGGCATGTTTTTGTGTTTTAAGTTTAAATTGTGTGAAAAAGAGCAACAATGCTGATGAGCACTGGTAGGTAATTCCACATTACAGGGAGGGTGATTAACATTTAAAGGGAAGACATGGATGGCATTGTGCTAAAGTGTCAGCTACTGGTATTTCTCACATTATCTTATAGCTTGACATCCTACAGGGCTTTAATGAAAGTTTCCTCCATCAACACAGAAAATGATGACCATGCAAGAAGATGAAGGAAGAAAATGACTCAGAAATAACCACCAAGAATGCCAATCCCTCAAAACACTTCCTGCAGAGGGTACCTACCTTTACAACTAAAAACCAGGACAATAACACAAAATGAACACAAACATATAATTTAATAGTACTGCTACATATTTTTCACCTTTTCTATGCAGTCATCAAAAAATGCCAAGCCAGTATCCTTGTCACTCACAAAACTGCACTCTTCAATAAAGCGGCTGAATATCTGCGTTTTGGTGAGATGTGTGTAGAACTTTGTATAGGCACGGTCTCTGCTTTTTAAAAATCCTGGTTATAAAAAGGAACACACAACTAAATACCAGTTATGATTTCCATAAGAAGTTACAAGATGAAGTGTCAACATAAAATATTTAAAGTGCTATTACATAAAGTATTGGCTTCATCAATAAAAACAACTATTTATCACTACTTGCTTTCGGAAGATTAAAATGACAGCTTTTTTTTAAATAATTATTTTTCACCATAGTTAACAATGCTTGGCAAGCAATCATCCCTATGTAATCTGCTCACTGTGTTTGTTGACTTTTTGTGCAAGAAAAAGATGATGACCTCATATAAAAGCAGAAGTATCTAACAGTTAAAACAATACTAAAGTAAAAAATATGTTTGTTATCCTAAGAGGTGATGGGCCTGAAAATATTTAAGACTTTCCAAACCTTTGACTAAAAAATCTCTAATCAAATCTCTCTGCCAGTGACTAAAAAAACCCAACCCCAACCAAAAAAAAACCACCCCAAAACATCACCACCAGATACAAAACAAAATACCTGTGACATTTTATTTTATCTAGCATTCAGCCCATGAACAGATCTGAAAAGTTAAGGTGATAACATGAGGAAAACAAAATGACCTTTGCAGACTATTGTTTTGTTGTTTCTAATCTCTGCCCTGTTCTCCATTATCTTCCCATTTATATCAAGAACATTACTTTGTTCTTCATTACTGGGCTTCTGGCATTTTTGCTCTGTACAAATTGAGAAATATTCTTTCATTCCCAAGAGCTGCCCTTATGGAATACGCCATGCAGAGACTACATCATGCTACTGAAAGACAGCTTTTCTAATACCAGAGCTATTGCAAAATTGCAGTTCTTTGTGCATATATCAGTGTTCTAATCAACTTTGAATAGTTTAACTTCATACAATTCCAATTTTAAATATTGCCAAGAATTGTACAACCAAAGGGAACTTTGACTTTTTAAAGTTAAGCAGCTCCTCAACCTTAAAGTTGTAACACTGCCAATGCTATCAGCAGCTGGTTTGCCTCACCCTCACCTTGATGATCAAACAAGGAATCAGCAGCAGTTGCTTTATTTGAAGGTGCCTGCGTGATTGGCTTGAGGAATGTTCTGTAACCCTTTAAAATAGATGCCATGAAACGGAGAAAAGCTTCCTGGATCTCCATCTCAAGTTCTATCATCTTCTTCTGCCAGGAAAAATCTGCCTCAATAGGAGTCATCTCCACTGCAGAGCCTTCTTGAGTTTTCCTGTGAACTAGCAATGAGCAACATATACAATCCTGTATTAAAATTCAGTGCATTCAAACAGGTAACTTTTGCAAGATGCTGACGATGGATTTTTCTTTTTTCTACTTGCCCATATTCAGAAGTGACAAACACTAGAAATCCTATGATTGTTTTCCAATTGATGTGGCCCATATAAAAGACAGGTTACCTCAGGAGTTGATTATGTGTTTTTCTAACTCATCCAGCCCTCTGGGACATGAACCAATGAGGAGGATCTCAGTTGAGTTAATGTTACCACACACCCAACTGAATGTAGTCTTTCAGTAATATATCAACACAAAGGAGCATGTTTTCCCTGTTCTGAAGATTGCACATCTAGAAAGAAAGGGCCTAAAACTACTTTTCTAATAAAAATTCTAATATTTTAGTGCACCAAAGGGTAGAAACAAGTAGATGACATTCAGAGTTTACTCTTGCACTCTTGAAAAAACAGTAGCAGGTACTGCTGGAAATTATAGTTCCACACTTTTCATTATAACAAAAATATCAATTATGGTAATATAAATATTTATATATACCTATAAATAACTAACATATCTATTATAGTATTGCCAAAATAGAAAAACTATCTACCTATCAAAGATCACTAGTTCTGGTCAAGTTAAAACTAGGCAGTAGTTCTATATCAGGCAGATTGCATGACATTCCCTGCTGATAAAACCAAAAGAAAAGTTGAAGTTTTCTAACAGATGAAGTAAAGGCTATCTGCAAACAAATTATAGAAAATTGAGGCAAGAACACCTACCTGTTAATTAATGCACTTTTCTGTTCCGGTAACTTACAAATTTTATGTATCTTGTATACCTATGAGGCTATCATTGTCTTCTCCATAATGATGCAACCTAACATACTCTGAAACAGCTTACCTTAAAGAGACCGTCTACAGTCAGAAAGAAGCAATACCTGAGAACTGTTAGGTCAGCTACAACTTTGCTCTTACCTAAGTCATTAGGCTGAAGATGGTCAGTTTTTCTTTTTCTTTTGACAAAATACTTTGTCAAAATATAGTTACTTGATTATTTTTGTAGAATAGTCATTATCTGAGATATTCCGCAGTATCGGCACAATAGCTGAGATATTCAACGTTATTTTACTCATACCCCCATTTCCTCTATTATTTTTGATCAGAACTGTGAATATTGTTCTAGGTTGAGATCCAAATGTGTTTTAGCTGAATCTTTGTTTAAATATAATTTAATCATGAGTAAACGCCAAAAAAAAAGCCTAAATTTTAAGAAGTCACACCAAAGAAAATAAAAGTCTAAAAAAATAATTCACACTACATATGATAGAATGAAGTCCTTACATTTATATACTAACTATAATTTAAGACTCTTAGGTGTGTATCAGAAAATTTAGTAGTTTTCTTTGAATATTTACTTTCCCTGCTTTAGGCAGTTTCTGTTCTTACCCCTTCCCATTTTATTTTATATATTTCACCTGCTGCCAGCTGTGGGTGCAGTTTCTTTAAGGTGCTGAGCAAACTTTTACAAGGCTTCTTAGGAAACTGCTTCCAGTTGGTGGTCTTCTTATCATCTGATCTAAAACACAAGGGAGGGGAAAAAGGATATATAAAATACAGACCATATAAAAAAGAATAGCTTCCACAGCCCTAAGTTGCTTCATTTTCAGAACGTAGTAACTAAAAAAAAAAGAAATTGTTTTGAAAAGAGAGAAATCTTGTTACTGTCCATATTTGTCAAAATAAAAAAATGGGAGTGACATAACTCAGAATTTCATTTCTTCAGATAGAGAACACTATAAATTGAGTTACGAGTAGAATTTTCTCCAGTCTGTAAGAAGGATCTGCATTAAGATTTGATTTAGACTTTTTAGTTGAGGTTTCACTTTTAGTTGAAGTTTCACTTAGCTGATGTCCCCTTCAGAATTTTATCAGTCTTGCTAATATAATTTAAGCACACTAATCTGTATGTGATTACTATGCAAAGTCTACACTACCTTAAACCTGCCATACTGCTACTGATACAAATAAAGGCAGTTCGGAATACAACATGAACTTTTTCCAGCAAAATGCTGGAAGACCAGTCTGGTAGCTTTATGGTCATTTGGTACGCTGTAACATGTCTATGGTGACACAGTTCCAGCTTCAACCACAGGCTAGCAGGGACTAGGAAGACCAGCAATTCAGTTCACAGTTTGAAAATTACGTGGTTGATTAAGCAATGGGGTAAATTGGCCTAAAGGGATGCTCATCTTTGTTAGAAGGACAACGGGTACAATGCCAGACCTTGTTTAAGCAGTTGGATATAAAAAGAGAGAGTAGGGAGTAAATCCTGAGAACTCCTACGCCTCTTTCTGGAAGGCAGAAGGTGGGGGACAATTGCCGTAACAGAGAGTACAGCAAACCTTGTGGCCAAAAGACCTAATCAGTTATTACCATCCAAGTTGATGCTGTCAATGCCTGTTTTGCACTTTGCATCAGTGAAATGTTTGTTCAATTATTATTTGCTCAACTGGCACCAACACAGAACTATCTTAGAAAGGAAGCCAAAGTTTTAGGAGTTAATGAAAAGATGCACTCTTACAAATGCCTTTGCCCATTTTTTTCCCCACCATAATGGCATGCCTATAAACAATATAAGCAGTACTGTTCCAAAAATGCAAGGAAAAAAATCTTGCTATAAAAATAAAACAAACTTTCAAATCTTTGCCCTAAAAAGGCTACTTTCCTTAACCAGCTTTCAGTGTTACTTTCACAGAGACAGTTGAAAACATCCAAAAAAAGGCATTAAAGAAGCTGCTGAATGAATAAAAGGCCTTCAGTATTTTTTGGCAGTAAATAAATCTCCAGTCTATCATAAGGAAGATAGCAGCAAACTTGCTCTAAAAAGACACTAGACAGCCAGACTGATATACTAGAAAATACTTAATTTTTCAGATGTTATGCTTCTAGTACACAGTTTAAGTAAGCAACAGTGCTGTTAAATGCTTTTAAAAAAGCAGCACTGCCACAGAAATAAAGAGAGGCAGAAACAGATGTGGATAAAATAAAATGGAACATCAATCTTTACAGAATTCTAAAATACCGCGTTATTAGTGAGTATGATCTTCAACACAAAGGGCTTTATTTCATTTTATCTACACATCTCCAAGACTGAAAAATATCCTCATTTCCAGGTTTAAAAAGTTTTGTAATGTAGGTACCAACACCTCACATTTACCGACGTCAAATAAGTGGTACAGATGAGATACATGTAAAATGGGCAGCAAAAAAGATCAGTTGTCTATTGGAAGAGAAATGGACTTATAAAACAGTAAAAGAGAAGGCGCAAAAATCTTTCCAGTTGAGTGCCTCATAAAAGGTCAGCCACTGGTAGGTTTTTCATTCAGTAACCAATCCGAGCAAAGTTGGTACTTCGTCTTTCTAGCAGTCATCCCAACAGAATCTTGACATCCTTATCACCTTACTAAATCCCCTGTTTCTATCTCCTTCATTTTTGTGCAACCCAGTCTTCAACTTCCATTCTACTTATGAACAAAAATATTCAGGTATTTCTCACTGCAAATATCTTCATATAAACAAGTTATCTTCCTTGAGTTTCTTCAATACATTCTTCTTTCACAACACCTATTATAATTATTCTTTTGGTGGCATAATACTTTGATATACAGTGACGAAAATGCATTTTGCAGTGTTTTTAATGGGGACCTAGGGGACAGAGAAAAAAACCAAATAAAAAATAAACACAGTCTGCTCCATTGTTTACTATTTCCTTTGATGCTACTAATAAAACAAAGCATTTCAGTAATGTAAAGGAAACATTTGCTTCAGTAGAGGAAGGGTCCTTTTGACACAATGAAAATCAAGAAAGCATTCAACTGACCCATAAATCAAATGACTAATTCTAACTGAAGTTAGTAAAAACAAAAGTCAAGAGTTAAAAAGTGACATGAGATGAAGTAAAAGTATATTTTCACAGAGAAAAGATGTGCACTTTATTTAGTGATGTTCAGCCTCATCCTGAATTAGCTTAGATGCCTCTTTCTATTTATGATCTAATTAATTTAAAATGGAAAGGTTATTCATAAAGTTACTAAATTAAACACCTGAAACAACTGAATTTTCAATTCAGTTATTTGTACTCTCATTTAGATACATTACAGAAAAACAGAAGAGTTACTCTGAATTAGGGTCTCCTCAAGGTGTGAAGAAACTGTTCCTGCAACACCTACACTTTAAGAAAAGCATTAGAAACGTAGTAATTAAGTGACAATATTTGAGATTGAATGTAGTCGAGACACCAAATTTTGCTTGACTGATCTCACCAGAAATTTGGCTCTTGTAACTTCAGAAAAATTTCTTTATTACACAAACATAAAGTGCCCTGAGTGCAAGACAGCGTCAAAAGCTGTCATGAAGGGTCCTGAAGAACTCATGTTCATACCAATAGTCACTGAACACAGGCAAACCAAATTCAAAAGTGGCAGGTCAAGGTGAAAATGAAAGAAATGGTGGGGCATTAAAAAAAAACCAAAATAATTTTTCTTCCTCTTTTCTAGCTTTTATCCCATTTCCCTAATCAGCAGTACTCAAAGTGGAAGAATAAACCAGAACACATTACCATTGTTAATAAATTTATAGTAACATCTGCATCACATTTTTATAAGCAGCGGCAAGTGTTGACCCTTGACTTAGTAAGTTTTAATTTGCTATGAAGCATCAGAAATGAGAAAAGAACAGAGGACAGTAAGAAATGAACCATATTTATCTCCCGAGCATTTCAGCAATCTCTCTATCTACAGATAAATGTAAAAACTCCGTAGAACTTACATGTACACCATGTTTGTGTCTAAGTCAATGCACACAATATCCTGTGGTGGATCATACAGATCAAAGTATCGTGAATCAACTCCAACAATAAATGGAACAGGTGCACTGAGTACGGTGGCCAGAGACAAAGGACAGAGAGGGATATATGGACATTGCCACTGAAATGGAAATATCATCTGAAGGAAAAATTAAATGAAATCAATGCATTAAAACAAGACAACAGACACTGTACAATAAAACCTAAGAAGTTACATGCAGCAAATTGAAATTGCTAGAAGCCTTGTAACACTGTCTGAAAAGAGTCTTCAAGTTTGACCACTTATTTATGGCACATCTCTTAGTTACCTATGCAAAAATGTTGATCATTCTAATAGTTATAATATTAAGACATGCTAGGGCACTTTAACTAAATGCTATTGCTGGGAAAAATGATCATTTAGTGCATCAATCATTTTAACCTAAAAAAGCCTTGCAACAACTGTGGAGTTTGAACCGATTTCTCTCTCTGCTGTACAGAACACTTTGTACTTACAGCTACTACAGCTTCAGCAACTCCTGTCAACACAGCTGGTCTAAGAGAATGGAGGAGGATCTTGCCTTCTAGTAATACAAAGAGCAACAGAGTGGCACAGTTTTCCGGTCCAAGATTCATGAGCAGAGTGCTAAAGTTTGCTCCACTAAGGGGTGGGTGGGAACGGGGAATAGAATAAGAATGTTACAGGATGTTAAAAAAAAAAAAAAAAAAAAAAAGTCACTGCTATCAAACTTCCGACAACTGTTTGGGATTAACTAGTTGAGTGCTGCTAATAATACCACACATCAAGTATCTACCTATCTATTTAATGGCTATCACCTCAATATGAGACTTGTACTGCCACAAAGAAACCTAAATTCAAACTCTATTGCTAAAGAAATATATGCTATATCATGCTACTGCTGAGTTTGCATTGTTTATGGCCATCTCTCTCGTATGCACAGGCATCTTTTCTTCATAACAGTAAAACAGATCTAACTGGTTAACAACTAATCTGAGCACATATAACACCAGTAGTTTCACAGGATGGATTACCTCAGGCAAAAATTGTGAACTAGAGTATCCATTTGATCTTAGAATCACAGTATCAAATTCTAATACTAGTCAAGCAAAATCAATCCATCATTCTGATATCAACATGCATGTAGTTTCTACAGTTTAGACTCCATTTTATTTGTTTGGACTGTACACATTTAGGAATTGTAATGACATCTGTAAGAGCACAGGGGTGTAAAATCTGTCCTTAGAAAAGTGCTTACATGTTACTTTGCAGTTTGGTGGCTGGCTGCAATTTTTCACTTAAGAGGCGGTGTAACAGATATGATTAAACATGGGATTCTTCTGCATACAGAATATTACATGATAATGTTTAAGGGGCGAGGAGAAATAAAAAAAAAGGAAGAATATTTTGGTTTTTAACTTAAAAACAAACCAAAAATCAACAAAGCCATCCAAACAAAACCCCATGTCAAAATCATACGGACGTCCAGCCCAGAAGATGCAGGCAGTATCCACAGAGACTGCATCAACCTTCAAGCACAAATATCAATTTTTAGGTATGCTTCTGAATTTCTGAAATGTTTGCACACTCGTGCATTGACTGATTTCACATAACTGCTTGACGTAAATGTCTCTCTGGGATCCGAAAACGGAAAAAAACCCAACAGTCTATATATGCTATTAGAAAAAAGTTTTGCTTACTACACAGGTTCTGAAAATACAAGATATTTAAATACATGCATTTTTTTCATCACAGCCTGCTTCTTCTTTCTTTCGAGTTCCTACAATAATCTGGCAATTCATCTTTACTTCAGGATAATGAGTGATATTATTCTTCCACAAGGGACAGGTCTATGTCAAAAAGACAAAACTGTATAATATCATAAATGTGTATTGAGTTTTCTCTTTATAAGATCTAATAATATTGCAGTAATGTTTGGCTTCCTTCTATGACTCATTCCCATTTGCATCTGAATTTTTCAAGTAGCATACATTTAAAGCATTAATAATGATACCTTAATGGCAATGGTGTAGAAACTGGCTGAGACAATATTAATGCATCATGGGCAGAAAGCTGAAACACATAAAGTAGTATGTGATTGATATGGACAACTCCAAAGTTAATACACTATAATATTCCAATATAAATGTATATCCATAGTCTCATAAACTGCCTGGCAGACAGAGTCACAATGTCATGTAAGAGACACAAATCATTTGCAACTTGTGTTCACTAGGTCAACAGAGCTTGTATTAGTCACTGAAACGATTCTCAGAAGTTACAGGAAATTGCCTGTGACTCAGTGTTGAATATGTGACTGCTGCTAGGTGATTAAACAGAGAAGCACAAGAGACAGTGCCCCAGGGGACTAACCTTTGACCCATAGTCGTGGGTGGACGAGTGAGAGAAAGACAGAAAACAAACTACCCCCCCCCACTGAGGTAATGCAAATGGTGCCTATAAAATGAAAGGATAATATATGCCAGAAATTTCAAAAGCGCAAGTAGGAAGCTGCTGCCACCCACACCACCTGAAGTCTGAAATAGTCTCCTTTGCTAAGTTACCCCAGGTTTATACCAATGAAAGAGAAGGCCAACCCATCCATCTCCTCCTCTCTCCCTTCCAGCAGATGGGTATTCAAAGCTGAGTAAAAAGCCTAAAGGAAGAAACCAGGCTTTCAAAAGCAAGAAAGAGGGTTTGCAATTATTGTAACTAAAAATGGAAGCAAATGTTTTACTTACCTGCACCAGAATTCTTGGCCTTTGTGGTGAAGGGAAAGGTATATTGTGCATAAAATGGGATATGTGCCTGGAAAGAAGTCAAGCTGTTAGAAAACCAGCACCAGGGACTCATCAGGGGGGAAAAACAATGTTAATCACATTTCGGAATTACTATGGTACCAAGTTTTAGAAAGGCCGTTAAGATTTATTTACTGGTTTGATAAGTTTAAGAGCCTATTTACGCAAACAGAAACAAAGAAGCTCCGTTCACTCACATTTAATGCATGAAAATTAATACTGGCATCTTCAGATACATATGCAAAAGATAAAAACACACTGGCATTTAGGCAAGCCATTTAAAATCCCAGGCAGCCTAACCTCATTCTACAGAGTTTCTAATGAGGCTTCGCTAAGAGAAACTATATACTTCACTGCCAGATATCCAATACAATTTTGAAGGTAGCATCGTATTTCAGCAACTTTTAGGACCATGAAAAGCATCCTCTACAGAGTTTATGCACACACACACGCAGGCACGCGCGTTCTCTCTGTCTCTCTCCCCCCATGCTATGCATTAGTTGCAGTGCTTGGAAACAGACACAGATATTCATTGCTAGTGCGCACAGTCCCTGAGCTTGTATTTATTAACCTAAAATGCAGGACTGCAAACGTTAGCATGTATCTTATAGCTCAGCCATTTTCTGTGTTTGATGTCATTAAGAGAAAGGTAAACAGGCTTGACACATTCTAACAGAAAGCCACAGTAAAATCCAGTTCACCTTCCTGGCACTGCAAAAGCCACTACTATTAAACAGAAGCAGCAGTAATTTCTATCAGTATAACATATGTTACACAGTTCAAGCAAGAGGATGGAGCAAATATACCAACTAAGTAAGTGTGACATGTATAAATCACATGACTCCTTGAGCCAATATAACTACCTTCCCACATAAACTTGAAAAATATTTTACATACTTTTCAATGGGAAGAGGATGAGGTCCAGAGACAGAGAGTTTGTAGATGAACATAAGAAATTTTCGAAATGCTTCAAAGAAAGGCCAGTGTGAGAGAAGGCAGATGCATTTGTTGGAATTGATGGACTTGGAAGTAACCACTTTCCTCTCTACAGCTGTCAGGAGACCCAGCTGCAATTGCTGTTTTTCTGTTAGCAGCTCCCGGGGATAAGGCTCATAAAACTGAATAGCAGCACCATAAACCTAAAAGGTGAAGAAAAACAGCTGAGCAGACCCAGTATTTAACAGGAGATTGGATTAGAACTTTCGAAGTATCCTTAAGTCTTTGGTGTTTGCACACACACTACAGTGCTTTTGCGGGTAGCTTGTGAAATGCCTTTTCATTTATGTAAACATACACAAAGTATCCTTATAAATGAAATGCTTTGGACGCTTGTGCCTCTCTCCTTCTTTTTCATTGCACTTTACTGAACAAAGTATTCATACTCAGTAAATTGAAAGGGAAGGAACCAAACTGCATGCTGTGACAAAACCCTATCCATTAACCATTATGGTAAAAAAAAACAAAACAAAACCCTCTCATGAAATGCTTGTGCTCAGTAAATTCCCCTATCTTTAGCACACTAAACAATAAAATAATTTTAGCTTTGACTTCACTCATTTTATCAAGCTAAACAGCTACCAACCTTTTCTAATATTCCTTCCCTCTTTGTCACAGCTTCATAATTTACTGAATTGTTCTGGCAAGCTTTGCAAAAAGAGAACAGGGAAAGATGGATACCACAGTATATATTCTCTCTGAGAAAAATAC
Source organism: Aquila chrysaetos chrysaetos (assembly GCF_900496995.4). NCBI lineage: Eukaryota > Metazoa > Chordata > Aves > Accipitriformes > Accipitridae > Aquila > Aquila chrysaetos. The sequence continues at coordinate 50,058,966 of NC_044030.1, forward strand.
TGGCAGGTACTGCATTCCTCCTTGCAAAAGAAGTATTAATATATTGGAGAAAGACTTTTTTTGTTGTTTGGAAATGTAGAAGTATATAAATTTTCCTGACAGGGGACTCAGTCAGAGTGGAAGTTGACCTGTTAACACTAATAGAGCCAAACTGCTGTTTATTAGTCAGAGAGCTAATCACACATTACAATCACTTATTCCCTCATGCAGTTCACACACACACAGACACAGCTGGCAAGCTGAATCAACACCTGGGAGACCAACCCCAAACAAGGGCTCCCCTCCTTCATCAGGTGTACCTATAACCCTGTAGTCTCTGTGTATAGCAGACACTGCCTTATCACATGTGGGCTGAGTCATGCAACACATTTTTGGTGCCCATGTGTGCTGGTGGCCTTATACGGATTTGGCAGATGGCTGGTGTTCCAAATGCATCACTTCATGTAAATTCAACAGGATCACTGGTCTCAAGAGCTCATCAGTTCGTCAGAGCCTCTCACATGCTACCTCTCAGCACATACTTTTCCTCTCCCTGCCCTGCTGTTTTCTGGTAACTATCTTCCTATTCAAGTATATAGATACCTACAGAGCCAAATTACACAAATTCACACAGAAGTGGCTTTTAAGGTAACCATAGGAAAACCATAACAACTTAAACATTGCTAACACATGTGGTAAGTGAACATCTCTTTAATATGTAGGCTACATTTCCCAGAAACTTCTTACTTGAAAGAACAGGGAAATCCACGTGCTGTGAGTTTTGGTTTTGTTAAGTGTACGGTTCAGCTTACATGGGACTGAACAGCACATACTCTTCCAGCTACTTCCTGTTTTGCTTTACTTCCGTCTTACATGAAGGCTTAAGAAATACAATTTTATAAGGGAAGTATTTAACAATTTATTTTGTAGTATTTCTCAAATACAGAAGAAAAAATGCCAATTTATCTCCACAGCAGCCATTTGAACTAAAAGCAAAAACTAGTCACAGTGTGGAGCCATACCTTTTCTGCAGAAGAGCAGGTCAGTACAAATGTTGAGAACACTGGTAGTGGATATTTGGTTTGTGGGTCCCAGCACTCAATAGTAGCTCCCATAGGAAGGCAGAAGAGAGGTACAGATTCTGACAGTGGGAATGACTCATAGTTCTCTTGAGGATATCTGAAAATTAAGCCTTCAGAATGGGAGAAGGAAAAGTAAGCACATTTGCTCTGCAAGCTCTAAACAATGTAAGCAATTATTTTCCACAACATACAGCAAAGTCTGTTGGTCATCTGGACTTTCTAACCGAATATTACATTGGCAGGAGAAGAAACTCTCACATTTGACAGTAAGACTAAGTCATCCAAGTAATAAACATCTAGAAATTGTGTACGAATACTGAAGCACTCTCTTTTGGTAAGTGCTCGAAAAACAGTACTTAGTAAAAACTAATTAGTGAAGATTTTTACCTTAAACCAGTTGGGAATTACCTGTACTATTTAAATGTGCCTTTGGAATGGATTTTATTACAAAGAAATTCCTATGAAGAAAGTGGTTATTTATCTACTGTAAAAACAGCAGCAATACCTCCACTGAAAATAGGATGAACTAGCTAACTGTCCACATTTTCTGCTAATCACTCATTATGTTCAATTTAAACAAATAGTTTGTTCAGTTTTCATAAATATATCTAACTCTTGCTGGTAGAAAATAGGCACACAAGCATTGGTTTATTATTGCTGTTCATCTAGCTTATATTATGGTACACTGACTTAATTATCTATGCTTACCACTTCTACTTGGTAGTTTATTCCTTTCAAAGGAATTTGGTGCACGTAGTGCTCAGTAGAAACTCTTCTGAAAGTTTTGACTTCAGAAAAAAAATAATAATCTGTAGCAATGCATTAAAAAACTTATAAAAGCCAGACTTAAAAGAAAATACTTTTTGTCATTTATTGTTCATTATATTTTCCACTCTCCTCAAACAAGAAACAAGTGAATAGTTGTGGAACTGAAGGGAAGAAACACATTTAATTTTCAAATTAAATGAAAGATGTTGCATTAGCTGTGAGACATAAAAAGAGATATGAGTAAGGTTGAATAGAATTTTTAATTACTCCTTCTCCATCATCACCAACACAAGAAATATGAAGTCTTTTGTTACATCTGAAATGCTTGCTAAGCTTTCCGCTAAAGGTCCTAAGCTACCAAACCTGCTGTGATAAGAACTAAATTAATAAAGAGCAATGCTATTCCTATTTAGGCTTTTTTTTTTTTTTCCCCTGGGAAAAAGTGAGGCTTGCAAAGAGGCATTATAGGAGTTGATTTCAACTGACATGCTCTAGGAACAGAATACTGACAGACAGCACTTAAGCTTTGAAAATTATTATTCAATTTCAGCAAGGCATTCAAATCCTTCTGTTAGCATGTTTAGACAGTGCTTCTAACATTACTTACCAGCTTTATATGCTAAAGAGTTAGAAGCTGGCACAGACTTCTTGTAACAAAGGTACACACTGGAACCCCACTGGAAGACACAAGTTTCATCTTAGAACCAGCAAAGATGACAACAGGCAGCAGAGGAATCAAGTATAAGCATTTGAATATACTCCCAATATTACAAACAGAGCAGACATTTAAATAAAAAGCGTTACAGAATAAAATGACTGGTTGGCTGCTGAGTGCATGTTAATTGTGAAATCAGGAATTCACCCTTCTCATATTTTTTGGAGATTACAGGATTTACGTAAAATAATCACACCACCACACTACTCTGACTTATTCCAACAGAAGAACAGGGAAAAGTGGAAGCAGATCATTTGCAGCTTCACATTTTTTTGGTTATTTAGAAGGAGATTTTTATGGGAACCTCATCCGTGGAAGTGAAATTCTAAACATCATCAGTTGAAGATTTATCGTACTTCCATAAACTGGTTATTTACATAGTGGTTTTGCAGTTTGTCTAAATACACTTTGCCATTTGAAAAAAATCACTTATTTCAGTCTGAGTAAACTAAATGCAAAACAGACGAAATAAAAGCGAACTGACTGAAAAAAAAAGTACATGAAGAACTGTAATTCTCATTACAGTAAGCAGTAATTATCATTCTTGCGTGTCTTAGTAACATAGGCATTATTAATAACTAAAAAAAAGTGTTTGTGATTCATCCAGAGTGTCAGCATCACCAAAGGGGGGCAGGAACAAGATTTAAAAAAAAAAAAAAAAAAAAAAATCCATCACACTATTCCTAAATAGCACCTAGACATGAATATGCAAACTGAAGTAGTGAGTAATCAGTATGAAGAAGTAATTCCTAACACAAAAGGAAATCAGAGCAACAAAACCTACAAAAGTGAAGTCTCACACATGGTATATAGAATGAAAGAATTATGATGTAGTGATAGAACACAATTATAACAGTGCTAAGAAAAGTTCAAAGAGCTACTCCTTTGGGTTGGTTCGTTGGGTTTCAAAAAAAAAAAAAAAAAAAAAAAAAAGAGACACTCAAGCTTTTAAATACTCACCATACCACAATTTAAATTCTTATCTACTTTGCAGAATGTATGAGGAGGAGTTTCTCCTTTGCTGGTAACAATAACACAGATATCGGTCACTGCCAATGAATTTTGAGGTCGTACTAGAGGAGCCCTTCGATATGTGATAAAGATCCGTTGAGAAGAAGCTGAACTGTTGTTAACATTAGCACAACGACCATAAGGAGTAGCTTGAATCACCTCGCAGCCTGAAATGATGCGTTCCTTCCCTTCATATAGAACTCTGCAGACAGGAAAGAAACAAAATATTACGCGCATTCAAATATATATGAAGTTACTTGGGCAAATTCACAGAAACCGCCCATCAGTTAGCACCCTATGTCACCATTGCAACATTCTAATATGCATTTTATATATTGTCTCTCGTTGTGCACAATTTGAGGCAAAGAAACTGTTCAGAAATTTTTAATTATTATAAGAAATCTCTGTGGGAACATATCATAGTTATGGAAAAATAAAATCAAGTCACACTGAAAAAGATTTAGTTAAAGAATTAGTAGGAATGCTGCACTATCAATGAAAATTAAATATAAAGGAAGCTTTAATTTGTTTGCACACATGATACCTGATAACTTCTTAGAAATATTTCCATCACTAAAATGTCTGGAAAGTCATTTCAAGCTTGCCTTTTTTTTTCCTTTTAAGGAATGTTATTGGAAAAGAACAACAGAAGACAGAAGTCTGCTTCCTAGATGAATTTTTTACAGGAAAAAAAACCCAAACCCAGTAATGATTTACATTCATAGTTTGAATAACATTCCTTAATGGAAGCTGGGGGGAAAGACAAACTAATACTCTATTCCACAGAAAAGGAAGAAATAATAACTACAATTGGCTGTACTCCTAGAAAGCGGAATATATCTTACAAGGCCATACAGCAACACTCACATAGCCAGTTCACTCATAGATCACCACATTCTTAGCAAAAAAAAAGATCCTTCACAGCTTCACAGCAGCTCAATGAACTAAAACTTTACATTCTGATCTTTCCCAAACATAAAGCTAGTAGGAAGTGACCGTGAGAAGAAATGTGGAAGGCAAACCATATATCACTGCCATATATTTAATGCATGGATTCTATGATAGGGCATGCTTTATCTCCCATTCCACAACCAAATAAGCGATGGTTCCATTTGCTTGATTCTCTGCAGTATATACAGAGTACTTGCCACCTTCAAATGAGTTTTCATCTTTATAATACTTGGCAAGATTTAAGATAAAGGTAACACATTAAAGCTTTGTATTTTGTGACCTGCAGCTTCCCACATGTAGTCCATCACAACTGTAAAATAAAAAATAACCAGGCAGTGTATCTTTTACTGTCCCAAAATACCCTTGGTTAAATGTTTGACAGACTACTAGTAAGTGTATATTTGAAAACTTTAAAAGGTCATGTGAATAATCTAGGAAAAAAAACCCAACTTTTTCCAGATCCAACAATTCTCAGAACTTTCAAAAAATCACATACCATTAAACTTCCCAAATTACTTAAATACTACTGTCCATCTTTAAACTGGAATATTCAAATATTACTGTTTATACTGATTCCACAGAACAAATGCGTATCTTGTCGCAGTATTGAGGATATATGTGAACTACAGTCCTAGAATACTTTAATAAAGCAAAGAAATCACATGAGTTGGGAGTATATTGATGTAACTACCAGGCTGCCATATAAATTTATTCAGCTAGTTCATGGAGGACAATATACTTGCTTTCAATAATGGTTTCAGTTGTAAAGAGTCTGATCATCACACTTTTGCTACATTTAAAACAATGTGTAATCTCATATTCAAAACCAGCCTAATACCAGTATTTCCAAGTTGCAACTTTAGTTTTAATATACTACCTACTGGTTCAAGATACATATAGAGAAAGTACATGCTATTCCAATTACTTCTAAACTAAATAATCTTCTGGAAGAACATGTATTTTGCTCTTTTTATTGGGTTACCTACTTCATGAAGTTGAAAAAAACCCAAACAAAACCAACAACCACAATGGCAGCAGGTCTCAGGCCACCTTCATTGTGCATAAAAAGTTTACATGAACTCTTCACATCACTGCCTTACATTAATCAGGAGAGAATATTTACAGAGCAGTCTCCAATGGAAGTTTCAGTTTAGTTTTATTTCAATTTAATGTATTTTAAATAAAATCCACTAATATAAAGCTATTCCAGAAACATTTGTCAGCTGACAGCTTTTGAGAAGGAAAACCATATTAATCAGACAATTCCAGCAGTTCAATTTAATAGGTCTACAAGGCTTCTCAGAAAGGTACTTAAAGACTGAACAATTTCTCAGTTGTGCAAATACTTCTAAGAGGTAAGGGGCTGACCATTGCTCAAGATTGTAACAGTGGGGTCACCTCCCATCAAAAGCAAAAAGAAAATGAAAGCAACTCTTACCCTTTCACATATATAACAGCAGAAGTATTATTAAAAAAACACCATTTCCTGACCTCATGCATAGTACTGAATTTAAGAAAACAAGCAAACAGAAGAAAACCACCACCCATGGATCACTCAAATTAAACAATTATTTTAATGATTCAGACAAAAACATTCAGAAGTGATGCATGAAATATTTAACATGACACCCTGTATATACAAAGTCCTCCCTGAGAGAGTAAGTTTACTCCTACTTATTCCAACTTCCAGTGTCTGCCTTCGATTATTAGTACTGATCAGGGTTAAGACTTGTTTCCTGCTTCTGTGAGCTTATACTTTGGCCTGGATGCTAAGTATACCTTATTTGCTACATCATTCTATCAACTTCAATAAAGTTTCATTTCAAGCAAAATGTAACCTACAGTTTCCTCTAGATGTTAGGTCCTGTCTTCGTAAGAAAAGCAAAAAAATCTTGTTATCTACTCATAAGGCTGTTTCACGTTGCACATGGAAGTTCTCTCATGACCAGTTTTACTGATTCAAAGGTATACTTCAATACATCAGTTAAAAGAGTTTAGAAAAGATAAATACTACCTTCTTGCAGCTGTTGAGTTAAAAACCTTAAACCACTGAAAATTTTGCTTCTGGAAAACCATTTCAAAATAGGCAGGCTGTTACAAATTGCATTGTGTGGGGCTGCCCTCCAGCTTGACTTCTCCTCTAGGTCCAACCACATTTCTGCCTCTCACAGTCCTTATGCAAAATAACTTTTTACAGTAACTCTTCCTGTCTCATTTAAGAGAAGGCAGCATGCAAGTATTGAATAATAAAGGCACTAAAATAAATATACTAGGCAGTAGGAGGGTCAGAGAAGCGTTGAGTGAAGCAGAGGGAAAAGACTGACTTATCTTTTATTTCTACTGCACCACTATTATTATTTGTCTAAACATACAAGTGATTAGTTTCATCATTATTACCCTAAGTTGTTCCAAACACCCAACTGCAGTTGTCACACTAGTGGGATATACAAAACAATGGAAGATGCTGGCTGTTACAAACTCTTCCAATTTCTATTATGCTTCTTCAAATTTGAGTTCACTTTCACTTTTTAAATACATCTCTAAGTGAAGAAAAACGTTTGTTCAATTGATACTCTTGCAGATATTTTCAGAAACCAGGTATGCAGAATGAAATGGGCCCTTCACACAGAATCACTAACCAAATTAAAGCTTCCCCCACTAGTTTAAAAAAAAAAACAAAACCAAACAGTATTCCTTTACTTACACAATGCAAGTTACCTTTGCATTACTCAGTAATACAAGAACCTCTGCTTCAGACAAGAAGTCTGATATTCTTTCTTTGGTCCTTTCTACAGTTAAGTGTTACAAATTACCACTTACACTTAAAAAGCATTTTTCTGACATCTTTTCTTCCATTTAAAAAAGAAGTGCTGGAGCTCTCCCATATTCCTAAATCAAGTGTAAAACAAAGAGAGTTGAGATCTTGTTTCAAAGTCTCACTGCACCTAAACCCAAACAAATCTCAAATCTTGTTTCTTGTCTACTTCTGGAACATCAGCAAAAATACTGGTTAGGAAAGCAACAGAATGACTAGTAGCTGAATTACTTATAGAAGTATAAGCTTAAGATACTAAATTTTACAGCTGTATGTAGGAAAAGGACCTTAGAGATCTCTTGTCCTAGGATCAAACCTTTATTCTTCCAACTAAAAACAGCCACAGCAAATGCAACATCTAGAGGCATGGCACATGGCCTAACTATATGCAAGTGAACACCTGCAGCAGGACGTCACTCTAGCAGCTTACAGACACTTCAGCTTAAGAACCAGTGGAAGAATAGGAAGGAAAGAGAATGGAGGGCAGAGAAATACAGAACACAAGGACAATGGCAGAGAATCAGTAGAGCGTACCCCTATCTCCTCCTTCTTCTAAACAGCATTTGTTTAATTAGTTTCCCTAAAAATAGCCCTGAAAGAAATACACACACACATATTTATCAAGAATCATCCGAATGCTTTGACTACAAGATAACTCAACTTTATATATATATTAACTACCTTGACACCAGACTATGTATTTGACCCTTTCAAGGGATATACTCTACCTACTAAGTCCACTCAGCACGTCAGCTGACTTAATTGATATTTAAGGCTCAAAGATAAAATATTCTTTCACACTTGTTTCGTTAATTAAAAGAGTAGAGAACAGCATACATTAGCCTTCAGACTGTACATACATCTCATGTGCAAACTCCACTTTCATTTGAATGCACTGAAATGAAAAAAAAAAAAAGCAAGCTTGCTCTAACTATCTCTTGCACGTAGTTGCAAAACAGCAGGAACAGCAGGGAGAAAACATTCATATGCATCATTGGTCAGAGAGAAAAGCCTGCCATGATTTGTTACGTGTGACACCCGAACTAGATCTGTGTAAAAAAAAAAAACAAAAACCAGAATAAATGCTACTTGCCAAATACCACAGTTTTCCACCAATAGTTTTAAAAAGTGTCTCTGTTAGGGAAGCCCTTAGTCAGCCAACTATTTGCCTGTTTTGCTTATCAGATATTCCCTATGAAATCTACTCAAGCATTCAAGTTCCTGAAGTTGTGGGAGACATCAAAATAAACTGTGCTAGCAGAGTTGCTTCCATAAAGGCACACGCTGAAGACCAATGGTTTAAGAATCCCTTTGAGGAATCACTCCCCCTAAAAATTCTTCCTTCTGCTAAAACCTACTGAAGTTTGACATATCATTCAAAGAATAACCTCATACTGAATTCTACACAAATTCCTTTGTACCAGTTATCTCATCTTGCAGCGTCAGTCACACACATGTGAAAAGACTATTTTAAAAATCACAGTTTCACTGAAGATTAGAACATAGTTTAGATGATTGAGATGAACTGAAATTAGAATCTACCAGGTTAATTATACAACTTGAATTATAATCCTTAAAGCAGAGATCTTAAAATGTAACTAATTTCATTACTAAGATTTCACTATGTTTTGGGTTTGTGTGGTGGGATTTTGGTAGCAGGGAAGGGGCCGCAGGGGTGGCTCCTGTGAGAAGCTGCTAGAAGCTTCCCCGGCTCCAAGTCAGACCCACCTCTGGCCCAGGCCGAGACCATCAGCGACGGTGGCAGCACCTCCGGGAGAACAGATTTGAGAAGGGGAACTGCAGTGAGTAGGGGATCGGAATGTGAGAGGAACCCCTCTGCAGACACCGAGGCCAGTGCAGAAGGAGGGGAGGAGGAGCGCCGGAGGAGGGGATGCCCCTGCAGCCCGTGGTGAGACGGCAGGCTGTCCCCCCCCAGCCCGTGGAGGGGAGCAGATGCCCACCTGCAGCCCGGGGAGAGAGGAGCCCACGAGCAGTTCATGGAGGGCTGTCTCCCGTGGGAGGGACCCCACGGTGGAGCAGGGGACGAGTGAGGAGTCCTCCCCCTGAGGAGGAAGGAGCAGCAGAGACAAGGTGTGATGAACTGACCCCAGCCCCCATTCCCCGTCCCCCTGTAGAGAGAACCGGGAGTGGAGTTGAGCCAGGAAGGAGGGAGGGGGTGGGGGAAGGTGTTCTAAGGTTTGGGTTTACCTCTCATTATCCTTGTTTTGATCTGATTTGTAGTAAATTAAATCGATTTTGCTTCTTCCCCAAGTTGAGTCTGTCTTTTGCCCGTGACCATAAGTGGTGAGTGATCCCTCCCTGTCCTGGTCTCAACCGATGAGCTTTTCGTTATTTTTGATCCTCCCCATCCCACCGGCAGGGGGGAGGAGTGAGCGAGTGGCTTCCTGGTGCTTTGCTGCCAGCTGGGCTTAAACCATGACACACTATCCGTTTCCTCCTGACTGGACTCTACTTGTCAATTGGCACTCAAACTGTAGGTCAAAAGCAGGCTATGTAGGCATTGCGCCTGATGTGCTTAAACTTGCAAATGAAATTAACAAAATTTATTATAGCTTACATATAGACACATTTTTTACTTTTTTGCTTTATACTATTTATTTAATAACTAAACGGGGAAAAAACACACACATTCCTTATTTTGCCATCATTAACAGTTCCACCCTGCCGCCGCTCCATTTTGTCTTTCTCATTACAACCCCAGTAACACTACAATGTCCTTACCCAAACCAGAGAAGTAGAAGTGCTATATAGAGCAATTTAGACAATACTGTAGTGCTGCATGAGTTATTACAGATTCAGCATTACCTCAATATGCTAGTAGCACAGACTATAATATTCACCACCTCAAGATCTTGGGGGATTTTGTGATCTTGGTCCTGAATACTAACATTAAACTCAGTATCCTGTAAGTAACAAAATTGCTTCAGAGCTTCCCTGCCAGGTTGCCCCCTGCATTTATTAAGCACTGAACTTATAGCATTGACTATATCTAAGGTTTTCAAACACAGTACTAATAACTGTTACGCCTCAGACATCAAAAAGCATGGTTTTTGAAATACAAGCGTGATTAGTTACCAAGAGACTACATAATCCAGTGTTTGCAGCCAATCATTTCAGAACTTGTAAGCAACCTCAGAAATACTCTGATCTGACAGTAAGGTAAGCTACAAGATTCTAGGTGGGTGGATAATTTTAAGACCTTTGTTTCAGTGTCCTACCATTTTTAAGTGGTATCTTTTACCTTAAGCATTGCAGTGAATTCCACAAAGTGATAATTTTTGTCTTCTGAAATCATCACTTTCAGAGTAAGCATTTTTGGATTTGTACTATACCATTTCTGTATATTAATTTTGTACTATTCTCTCACCATTCATAAAATTGCAGCAGAGAACTTCCATTTCTCATATTTTATTTGCTCCATCTCTCTATATATCATATCTTTTTAAGTAAAACATTATCATTCATTTTAAAAAGACAAGTTCACTGAAGACTGACACTTTTTTCAACTTATTTTGGAAAGAAAATACTATACAGACACACACAATAAGCAATATAGATTCAAAGACAATATGCTTTCAGAAGTTTTCTCACATCTGTTTTCATCATCATCTATGAAGAGTAAGATTTGATCATTTTTGGAGGAGGAACTGAACTGCCATAGAAATCTCACCCGATGTCAGTAAGAGGTGGTTTGTCCCGGCCTCTCTTGTAGCAGAGAAAAAGTTCAGGACTCTTTAGACTTCCATAGTTTAAGTTGGCTTGAAGGGCTGTAGGGGTGGCTTCAACACAGGTGTATCCCTCTGGGACAGTTTCACCAGCTGATTTAATTATCACAGCAATATCAGTAATTGGAGCCTTTGGACCAGTTGACTTTGTTTCATGTCGGCTTATTTCTTGGTCCAGGAGGGTTGCAGTATCTGTATCAGTGAGCCCTGCCACTACAAAATAGTCAGCCACTCGTGGACCTTTGTCTTCTATCATGGTTATGTCAGTACTTCCTGGGGAAAATAAAGAGAGAGAAATCAAACACTCTGCTTTCAAGCTAAACCCCTTCCCTCAACAAGTATGAGGATTTAAAACCTTTAAAGAAATTTTTGCAAATAAAAAATATATCTCCTATATAGAGATTTCATGAAAATTCTAGGGAAACTGCAAAACAAACTTTGATTTCTGCGGCTCAAAAAGGTAGTATTGTCAGTAATTGGATTTCAGTTCTAGCACCATAACAGTCATGTTTTAGCACAAGGAAGTTTAAGTGAGAAATAAGAACTCAGAGCTCTTAACACAGCAGCTACACAGAAAATTGCTTAGCATTAGCTATCAGACCACTGAAGCTCTTCACAGGCTATAAATTAATGCACTAAAAGCATCTGTATTTTTCTGCCATTGCTTAGTGAGTAACTTGACTGCAGAATTGTGCTGCATTTTTGGGGTTTTTTTTGAGAGAGAACAATTCGAAGTATAGGCTCACTAGTTTATCTTCTGCACATTTCATCCATTTTGTTTCATAATCAAGACCTAACAGTGCAGTCTTGAGACATTCAGCTGGCAACTGTAACATCTGGAAGTCATTTACAAAAATCACACATCCAAACCCACATTTCATCAGCTGATCAGGCAGTACACATCACTGCTTAGCTGCACATTCCAGATCTGGAAAGAGTTATTCTTCCAACACCAGCGATGTTCACTAAGTGTATGATTTTAAAGCCGTGAAACCCAAGGTTCTATTAAGAACAAAACTAGCTGACAGACTATGCTCAAATATCACAAGTACAATTTCAAGTACGTGATCTCATGAAATACCAATCTTTTTAAAAGTTTAGTGATATTTAAACATTAGTTGCCAAGCAATAAACCTGAATACTGTTATACCGCCTCAGGGACCTAGGGACCACCTTCTTTTAGATCCCTGTGTTTCCATCACCAGATTTCTGGGGATCCCATCTAGAAAGCTAACCAAGAATGGAAGTCTGGTTCCCATCTTTGAAAACAAGACTGCTACAATTGCTAAGGTCCCACCTACCAAGGAGTAGTGATCCACAGGTATTACCAAATAGTAAGTGCACCAAAATTGAAAAGTTTCTTGCATTTAGAATGTCCTAGTCTGATAACTGCAGAAATATTGGCCTCTGCTAACAGAAAGGTGGTTTGGCGGAGACAGTATAATCCCGTTCCCTGCAACCTAGTTTCTCCTCCTGTTCTTATCCTGCTCTTTCTTACTGAAATTACACTGAAAAGGTATTTTTCATCTTCACACTTCACAAAAACTTCTAAAACTTGTCATCAAAAGTGTTCTGAGTACTCAGCTGAAGGAAAAATCGGTTGTTCATGCTACATGCTTACTAAGAAATCTTAGCATAACTTTATGCAACTTAGGCGCCAACCACTGTATTGCAAGGTACTGCAGCAGGAGATGAAAGTAGGGACGGGAAGGGAGGTAACTTCATGCAAATTTGTAGTACCTCTACACTCCAACTAACTCAATTTTTATTTTCTAACACTGAAATGACAACTTTTCAAATCCTTTCAAACCTGAAAGAAGAGTGCCTATACCCTGTAAAAGACTCTTCTGCAATATTTTTCCACAATGCTTTTCACAACATCACTTCAGGGTTCTCTAAACACTTTGGCTAACAGCTCTTGTAGGGCAATCCATAAACAGAGATCCTGGGAAGAGACAGAGAAGTGTTTGGCTCCCCTGAAAAGGCAAAAGCCATGGGACAGCTACTCACATGACTGAGCTTTCAGGCCTAAAATATATGGATGCTGTATCAACAGGAACAATAAAAGGTTTATTCAATTTGTAAGGTGTTCGGTGCCTAGGTCTCCTGAAGAGTAAGAAAATTACTCCAAAGCCATAGCTACTTGTGAAGCTTCTGAATCACTTTCAGCTACAGAACTTGCAGCAGTTTACCTTTCTTACTGTCATAAACAACATGAAATTAGTCATAAAGCACTTTACAGATAAGCAAGTCAACATGAAATGCAGGAGTAATGGCTTCAACTTAATCTCATATAAATCGGTGCTTCCGTTAAAAGGTCGCTCCTCATACTGCCACTGCTCATTCCCACCTTCACTTTTGTCCAGAACTATAGTTTGTGCAACCATGTAGTGAACTAGAACAAGGAATTGCTCTGGCTGAACGCTAACCTGGCAGAGACTGTTGAGTGTTCAACCGGAGCAGTTCTCCAATGATTCACTGTGTCAGCATAAAAGCAGCAGCAGTACACCCCTTTCAGCAGCAGCACTGACTTGGACTGGATTAATCATAAAATTGTTAAGTCTAAGATGTTTCAGTTTGCCTTGTAGATGCTTGGACTTGTTCACAGAATTATAAAAATAAATAAATAAATAAACAAATAAACAAACCTCTCCCTGCTCCCCTTAAAGGAAAGGAAAAGTCCTGAGCCAGAACATCGTGTAATCTGGGAAGTGCTGTTTGCACTTCACATACATGAAACCAAATTACTGGAACAAGCTGCTGAAAACAGCAAAACGGTTGGCATCATATAGATTTTTTTTAAAAAAACAAAACCTTTCTTAAATGATCCAGCCTTTTATTACCTGCTACATGTTCATACAGCTCAATACCATGTTCTCTCAATGTAACATTAAAATTGTTCCCCACATTTAGTTTTAGCACACTGAGCAGGAAATAAAATAGTAACAATAACAGCATACAACATCAGAAACCTCACAACAGTTTGTACTTTTAATCACAGCTGTAGTTCCTGGAATTCCGCTAATGTTATCCTTGAATGTGTTTTAAAGTGAAAATTTAGGTTTCCTGGGTAAACGGAAGGAGAAAAAATTAAAAGGACCTGAAAACTTGAATAGTAAGATTTTGAAGGTTAGAATACAAAGGAAGAGAATCCATTCCCAAATTTTTACAAGTAGGGATCAATAAAACTTTAGCAATTGGTTGCTAAGGAGCATACACTTATATCTATGCTTTTATATTTTTCTCTTAGCCATGGCTATGTTTTATTTCACAGAAACCCTGTAATATGTGGCAGGCAAAAGTCAGAGTCACCAGACAATTCAGCTGAGAAACTTGGCACACAAGCCTCCTATGTCAGCACAACGTTTAGCGAGTTTTTCAAAATGTTCCGAGCCTCTCAAAACAGTTCCCTTCCTTTTCCACAAGGATAAGAGAAGTAAGGTTTCAACTAAGCACTACAACTCAGCTCTTCAAGAATTTATTCTCCAATTTCAGAAAGATTTAAAGCAACATGATCTCTCAAAAGAGACCTTAAAGTAATAGCTCTTAATTAAGCCATGGTTATCTTCTTTAATGCAATAGCTTTATAAATACAAATAGACACTAAACTATAAATTTGCAGATAGACATGAAAACCAATGGAAACAGCAAATTCAGTTAGGCCAAGGATACTTTGCCTTCTGAACTGCAGGAAAAAAATAAAGATATGATTTGTGGAGGAACAAGATGAATCCACTGCCATTTCCCACTATTTTTGTGATACCTTACACAGAAATAAGTATGCACACCGCTGCTCTTAATAGAAAAGGGAACAAACATTCTTCTAAGAGACCTTCTATTGTAAGTTTTATCATGGCAAGTTTTCCCCACCATAATTTCAAGAGATACCCTCCTCTGTCAGTTTCCTATCAGTAGGCTTCTGTACTTCACAAGACTAATAGGAAAACTCAACATTGGGATTTTTATTGTAACACCCTATTCCCTTGCAGGACAAAACCCAAATACAAAAAAAATTCTAAAAATAAAAACTGTCACCTTGGTGTTGGATGATGAAAATGCAGGATATATTGAAAAAAACCCCAACATACAAGTCTCATGAAAGATTTTTTTTTAAAGTCTACAAAGATACTTCAGTTACAGTCAAACTGAAAACAAAAATTGGGAATTCTGTTTTAAGAACATGAGCAATACTGTTTGAGGAATTACAAACCTCCAAGACCATATAGATCCATTGAGGGCTATGGAGAAATTACTTAAGTGAAGTTAGTTTTCCAATTCACTCACAGGCCACAATAGGAAAGTTTGCTATGAGCAGTTTAGGACCAAAATTATTTTTTAAATTAAAAAAAAAGAAAAAAAAGTCTTCAGAATAAAAGATGTACTTTTAAAATCCCCATGCTTTTCTAAAAGGAATTCCCACTAGAAGCAATTAGCTTTGTAGATGAAAAACAAAACCAGCCTGCACAGACAACACTTAAACACACTTAGTACGACTAGTCTAAGTCAAGAGATCCATTTAGCAAAAATACGCAGGAGCAAACGAAATAAATTCTTTTCACTGCTAAGTGCCAGAAATACGGCAAAGTATTCTCCCCTCCCACAGTCCATTTAAGGTTGACCTCTCTAAAAAGACAACAGCCTTTCTCACAACCAAAATGTAATTTTACAATGCTTCCATAATGTTCTATCAAAAACACAGCAACTCAACTATTAGCTTCCTATTAGGCCATAGCCCTTTCTTAAAGGGAGATTTTATAGTGAAAGTGCCTTGAGGAAAAGGTTTCCATTCTAAAGATCTCTTCTATGAATTTTGAACAATTATTAAAAAAATACGTTATTAGAAATCACTTCAGTTTATTGGCTGCTGTCTAAAACACCAGTTAGATTTTTCTTTCAATATAGCTAGACTGCTATTTCCTCTATTTACAGTTAGCTGAACCACAACAAAGAGTTGTTCTTGCAAAGATATAAAAATCTGTGAGCAAGTTACAAACAGGCACAACGAAGTAAAAATGACAATGTAAATAAGTATTTGTATTTTATTTCATAGCTATGTTACTTTTATAACAGTTACAAGCTTTTAAATTCCAAAATGGCAATCACTAATTTAAAGTTCTCAGTCTTCATTTACAGAGATTGCCACAGCTGAGAACTCCTATTCTTTAGATATAAAAAAGTCTTCTCCTGCATTACCTGCAAAACACAGAAAAAGAAGACTTCTCTAACACATACTCATTTGTGGAAATCTGCTTCAGCTACCTGTCATACTCTGAGTAATAGCAAATACTTATCTTAACATTGTTAGATCCACAACTCTTTTCCTAAGACTCCTCCATTTAAATTCATTAATGACATCATTTGCTTTACCACTGCACCGGTTGTTTGTAGTGAAAATAACATTTGCTTAGAATTCTGCACAATGTAAGTACGGTGAGCACTACTTCATTTCTCAACGGTGGAATTACAGGAAAGTGCTTGTCTGCTCATCTAAAGTAAAGACATAGATGCAGCAAAAAGGAATACCAGCACAATTAGTATGCTAAAACTTTAATATCCTAGGAATTTTCATTTATTTTCTAATACTACTAAACGTTAGAAAGTTGCTAGGAGAAAACATGCATGATGTGCAATTTTTTTTTTCTTTTTAGAAAGTCAGAGAGTATGATTTCAGCCTTTCATTTCAGTGTTTTAGTTGAAGATAGTATTCACTGAAAGAAAAATCTGTTCTGAAAATAGCATCTGAGATGCAAGATCCATTAACCTGGTCAAATATTTAGGCCACCTCCTTCATTTCTGAAAAAGGCTCTTGGAAAGGACACTAGGAAGATGATCTGGCAGGCAGCGTATATAGTCTTAAAAGTTTTCAAGTATTTCAGAAAGCATTTTAAACACACTTTGGACATCAGCATAACTAATTTGCCAAATAATGTTGTGCAGAGCAGATACAGCACCAAGTCACACACCACAAGCAACATAGCCATTTAAGTCTAACACGCTATTCCAACTACGGTCCCCTTTCTGGCCTATCAACAGAACTTTTGCAGCCATCTTTTTTTCTGGACCAAACTGACATCACTATACAATGCTATCCCAATACCACATGGGCCTACCATGTTGAATCAAAGAAACTGGGACACTTCTGAACCAACCTCTAAGGCACAGTTTAGACCTGCTCAAAAAATAGTAGTGGAGAAAATAAAACATTGTCCTCCACTTTCCAGGAACTTTCATCCTAGTAGAGACAAAAGACCATTTTCACAGAAGAGCTTTTAATTAAAGTCTTTTACTCCTAAAAAGTCATGGCATAATTTATGCTATCTCCCTTTGAACCTGTGATAAAATTATGCAAGTCTAGAATTCTAAGTACAGGTCTGTCCAAATCTTAAAAATATATCAAGTGTTGAATTATCCTCTAAAATTAGATTGGAAAGCCAGCCTAAATCTAGAAACAAATGGTACAGGTAAATGCAGCTTTTCACAAGGGGACTTGAAGAAAAGAAAACATAAAACCTGCATACAGCAGCAACCAAGGGAAAGGGTTTGTCACAAATGCCAATCTGATAATTTACATACAAATGCCATACTTACACCTGACACTACTAAGGAGAAGGTATTCTTGGAAACCCATGAGTACGCGCTGACTCCAGAGGAAGAATAACCACCCACAGAATGGGTTCAGAGGTAGTTGTTTTTAAGGCTTATGTGCAGGCAAATCCTTGAGTAATTGCTTGTTCCTTTCAACTTCTGGAAAGAAGTGGTACAAGTACTGGTATCTCAATGCACACAAAGAATAAAATAAATTTATGTCAAGAGTGTGTGTGGATATCAACGGTTTTTTTGGTTCACTCCTAATTGGAGTGCTGATCTTACCTCTTCTCAAGAAAAAATCAGCATAAAGCTCAGGAGAACTTTACCCGGTAAAGTCTTAAAAGCATCTTCTTTCCTCATCACTGAGCACTCTACTACCTGCAAAGAAAACTCACTACATACTATACACAAATTGAATGTAAAAAGTTCTTCTCAAGTTTTTTTTACATAGCAAAAGTCTATGAAATAGACTTGAACTTTGTTTACAAAAATCTCACTAGTTTCAAAATTCTGCTCTAAGCAAGTGTCCATTAGAAAGAAATGAAATCAGATCAGTAAAAGCCTAACATCAGAGAGATGGCAGTCAGTTTTATAGACAAAACACAACCTTCCTGCAACTGAAGAAACGTATACTCCAGTAAGTAGCAGTGAAGTAACTGTATTACCTTATACAATGCTCACTTGAAAAAGCAGATGGCTTTTTAACAAGACTTCATAAGAAAGACCAACTCTTTCTTACAATCAGTGACCTTTTCCTTTACTACCCACATGAAGACTCAGAACTGAGATATTCTTGACCCAGAATCACAAATAAAGCCATAAAAAGCTTTTTTAGCCTATTTTCAATATAATCATAGTCCAGAAATCTATTTAACTGAAAATATTGGTTAACTCATGGTCAAAGAATGGAAATTATAAAGGTATTTTTGCAAGTCATTAATGGCTAACACACAACTTTGCAATTTATTCAAGTCACTTGCATCTTCTTCCAGATACTGACAGTGCCCAAAAACTACGTGTGGAAACTACTATTTACAAAGTACTTGGTGTGTGACGCCTACAGCACGCATACACAGATGACTGAAGAACTTAGACAAGATGGGATACTTTCCTCATAACTGAAAATGTTTTTGTAACCAGACTGCATAGGAAATAAGTTTTATTCCAGACTGAAGAATAACTTGAGTAGTTCCTGTGCGCTGTGGTTGAAACATCTATTTTGTAAACAGCCTGCACAGTTAAGATTTTTAAGCAAGGTAGGTGTCAAATACAACTCAGGACTTGTACACAAATGCTTAGTTTTGCAAGTGAATTATACCTGGCTATTGGCAGTAAAGGAGTTAAAAAAAAAATGTATATGCGTTCTGCTCTGAAATGTATTCCTAAACTAAACTGGCCTAACGATAGAGGAAGACACTGGATTTGTTAAACTAATTTAAAAGACAAAGACTCTACTGGATGGATACAAGACAGCGTGTCAGGAGGTCATCTGCAACACTTGGAAAATTTACTGGCTACAGTCTGAGAGAAGTATTACTATGTTTTTCAACCACTGGACTAGGCAAAACTTCACAGACAACACAAGGACTACCACAGGCACCTCAATCCCCAGTACTGAACTTACAAGCTATGTGACCAAGTCTTTATACATGCAACTTCTGTATTATTTCCCATGAACTAATGAGAAGAGAGAAAGTGTAGGCAAGGTTTGTCTACCTTTCTGAAAATTCAGAAAGAAACATTCCTTGCTGTGGTAGAGAAGGGAGAGATCTGATTCTTTATTCACACAGACCATTCTTTTATCTTCTGCTGAGATTAAATAACTTTATTGGTGAAAGGATGGGAAGAACAATTTGTTTCCCCCTTGTATAAAAGAATCTTCACTGATGCTTGTTATATCTTGATTTTATACCACAGCAACTAGTGCAGAATGTCTTTCAATGAGTGACTTTGGAAATGTCCCCAATTCACGTTAAAAGCATTACCTAACAAGCACACATGCTAGATAGTTAAAATGTAACCAGCAAGACAGCATACTTCTTCAGGTAAAGCAGTATCAGCTATTCCTTAAAACTGAAAATGGAAAGAAATTATAACAAATTTGTAAATGCCTTTAAAGACACGTTTGAAGAAGCTAACTCACTGTCATACACAGCAAAGAGATACAGCTAGGTTGCATTAAGCCTTCAGCTTGCCCCCCTTCTTTCTGCACACATTTCAAATACCAGAATCACAGAAGGGTTTGGGTTGGAAGAGACTTTTAAAGATCATTTAGTCCAACCCCCCTGCCATGGGTAGGGCCATCTTCCACTAAATCAGGTTGCTCCAAGCCCTGTCCCACCTGGCCTTGAACACTTTCAGGGATGGGACACCCACAACTTCCCTGGGCAACCTGTCCCAGTGCCCCACCACCTTCATCATAATGTCTTCCTTATTTATGTTCAATCTAAACCTACCCTCTTTCAGCTTAAAACTGTTGCCCCTTATCCTGTCACTACAGGCCTTGGTAAAAAAATCTTTACACAGTATTTTGCAACAGCGGTGAAGATAAAGGCATGGCAAAGTTGGTGTGAAGAAACTGATGACACTGATTAAAAAAGACATTTTTTTTCAGAAACAGGTGATCTTAAATCAGAACAATAAAGTTTAGTCACTTGGGACAGGAGAAGGTAGAACCTGAAGGCCTCAACTTAGCAAGTTTGACCAGCAGTGAGGATCTGGACGCTCAAGAGTTTTGTCTCTAGTACTGTTTGTAAAAACCAAATCTAAATACAAATGCTAAATGATTGAAACTACTGTTGGATATAATGGTTAGTACTAATACTATTAATATTGTTTTTTCAAACTTCACATTAGTGGAAATGCATCAACAACAGTGCTTTCTTTGGCTTTTTTTTTTTTTTAACTATTTCCTAGTTGTATTCCATACCAACAGAAAGAACACAGTGAAGGTGGTTCTCAATGTTAACTGTATTCAATAAATCAGAATGATTGCTTTTGTTCTAATTGCCTCAAATTGTTCTAATTGTCTCAAATTTTGTCTTTGTTTAACTGAATTTCAAGACATGGAAGCTAACACTTTGAAAAGCAATGAGCAATGCAATCCATGCAATCATGGACTATACTTGGCAACTGAAACTTTAGACTGTTCTTTTTAAACACAAAATACAGATATGATTCTAGCACACATACATACCCACATGGGCTTAAATGTAAGCAGCATACACAGTCACCAATGTTACCATTTAATAACCAGAACATACTGGAGTACACACACAGGGTTCCCAAACAGCTTGCACTCCACTTGCTTGTCCATTCTAGCATATCTTCACTATTAATTACTCACAGCAGTCTGCCTGTCTGTACCATAGTCACTTTTAAGCAAGCCCATTTCTACTCAGTTAAGCGTGCAACTCCAGTTTATGCATTTCAGTTCAGTGCATGCGGGACAACAGAAATCAGATCTTGCATATGCATCACAGATGATTTAAAATTATTACAGAATGGAACATTATAAACTAGACTATTCAACAATGTTAAACAAGTTCAGATGAACCAAGGAGGTTGTCAAACACTTAAGATGTCAGGGAAGTTACATGGATGTGTCTATATATGAGTTCTACAAAGCACATTTTACTATGTGTAAGAATGTACTATGAATGCATACATACACATATATATACACACACCACAACAAAAGACAAGGTAAGGCAATATTACTTCAAGCATACCATTAGCACTGAACAACATTAAAACAGAAAAAAAAAGTAGTCCACAGATTATTAGTCACAGTCAGTCAGTAACAAGAGGAAAAGAATCCCTAGACGTGCGTTTAAAGGCTTTCTTTTTCGGAATGCATATCACATTGTCATAAATTATGACATGAAATAACAGTTACAGTCACTTGACTAAATCACACAAATATTAGAAAAAGTAGAGTTGCAAAAATAACTTTGCAGACACGCAATGCCCACCTTCTACCTGTCTTAACACAACTAGCTGTGGAACAAGAATGGTTGGATGTCACCCACGCCTGGGTCTGAACATGCACCTATGCAAATACAGGGCCATTCCTTCACAGCAGTTTTCAAGCAAACATTTGAGAATGTAATGGTTGCACAACTGAAATAGGTTACAAGCTACAAGCTGATTATCGTGTAGAGGTCTGTAACATTGTGAAAAATAAGGACGAGGTGAAAGATAAAAGGCTTGCCAATTACACTTAATGAAGTATTCCTATAGGATGGCTTTTATCAGTTAATTGAACTTCATCCAGAAAACAAGTTGTATCAAGGTCCAGTACTGCAAATAATCTAAACTGGCTTTTTGTGTCATATAGCTAAATTGTTGCAAATTTGCACATACTCAAAGAAAAATACATTGACTCTATACTAGCTGTTTGCGTACCAGATTGTTTTCTGACAGCACCCGAACACAAAAATCATGCATAAAATGAATGTAATCAGCTTGGTGGGAAAGTTTCCTAAAGCCTTCCAAACAGATCAGGGCACTACAGTAGGAAAGGAGAAGAAATATCTCATCAAATCACCTCAGGTAAGAAACTCCTACAGAAGCAAAGGCACCAAGCCTGGAAACAATTTGATGAAACAGTTGCTTTTTTTTCCCCCACCTATACAAAAAACAGTTTTCAGAGCACCAGAGTTCTGCAAACTATGAATGTTTTGAGAACAAAATCACTTCTGCTTTAAGCTCCTGAAATATCAAACACAGCTCTACAGTTAATGCTGAAAAACAAACTGTATTTTATAAATTGAGTAAATAAAAAAAAAATCTCAACATCACATTAGCAGTCATACTTAAAAATCAAAGACCAAGGACTAAAACACCACAGATGGGAAATGAAAAGATCTTTTTCACAATTTTAACTAGAACTTCTATGATGGCTAAAGACATCCATAATTCTTTAAAACTTGACTAAGATAGATACTTGGTATCTCTCTTTGGGGATGTGTAACTGACATTTTCATGAGAGCCACTAACAAATACATCATTGATATAATGGGAAACAGGTGTCTATATTCTTCCAACTTAGTTTTCCTTTTCAATTTCAAACTGTGGGCTTTCAAACAATGCAATAGTGTGCTTCATATGAAGAAGGGATGGTGAGGAAATGAACTGACTTTTGCAAATCTAATATCATAATAAGTGATAATTACATAGCAATAATTCTCTGGTTTTGTAAGGCATATACAGTTTGCCACTTCAGCATCAATTTTGTTACTGACAAGTCTTACAGCTTTTCAGACCTGTTTTAGAAACAAATGGAGAACATTTTAAAATAATTTTGCCCTTAAACAAAATATATTATTATTCTCCATTACCCTGAATTTTCCTTGCATTTTCTATGTTTTCCTGTCCTCCATTCGATGCCTTGGATTGCTGGAGCAAAAATTATCAAAGGAAGGGAGGAAGCTAGTAACAAATTTACAGCTTTATATTTTATAAATTGGAATTATTCAGAGAAGACACAAAAGCAAACTACTAACAATTTAAGATTTTGTCTTAGGAAGCAGAACTGTGCTTTTAGTCTGATTTTTTTCTGATTCTCAGCAAAACCAGTTACCATTGCTACAAAACAGTGGGGCAATGATGTTATGATATAAATGCTTGTATCAAACATAACAAAGCTTTCAGAAGCAAAGTTTTGTGACAGCAATTTGAACAGCTACTTACAAATTATAAATGACTGAAAATATCACTAGGTTAATGGGCCCTGTAATCCAGGATGCTCAGGAGTATGAAAATGCCCCTCAGAAAAATCCTAAGTGAAGAAAAAAAGAAAAAGAAAAAAAAAAGAGAAAAAAAACCCAACTCTAGACTATCCAGACTATCTCTGCCATATTCACCAGTTCAAGTTTTCCTTTTGTACAGTAATTTCAAGTTGTTCAATGGTATAAAAATTGGAGCGGTTACAGACATCTGAGGCCAAAAAACAAATTCTGAAGTGACCTCCAGAGTCTAGAGGAGAAGCAGCTGGAATCAATGAACGCAAGTTTGGTACCAGTAAATTAAGTTCTATTGCCAAGGACAGAAAACAGAAATGGAAAAGATGTGAGATGGGAAGAATGATAATCAGCAAGCAGTCCAGCTATACTCATTTATTAAGCCAGTTTAATCTTGTTTTATCAGTGTTGTACCCAAATTGTTTTTTCACATAACAGAAGATGGCAACTACTCCAGATGCTGCAAACAAAACAGTCCAAGAGAGAAAATTAAAATAATAGTAATAATAATAATAATAGTTCTCAAAGCACGGGAAGTACTTTATAAAACGCACTTACTGCCCCAGTTGCAAGCTTTAAAGGTTAGCCATGCTCAGTATTATGTAATGAGTGAAACATCTGCAGCCCTGGAAACATTCTTTGTTAGAGAACTCTTTCTGTAATTGGAAACTCTGTTGGAACAGAACCAAATATAGTAGCCTGAAACAAAAATAAAACAGTGAAGAAAAAGTCAGGAGACAATAGTCTAGTGGTTAAGTGCCTTCTGGGAGCCCAACTCTCCTAGATTGCTTTTTGTAGTTTTTTTGGTGCCCATTCTTGGTTGGGGTAAGGCCAGACTATGTTTTGGTTTTGAGAGGTCAAAGGAGAGAAGAAAAGATGTTCTGTTTCAAATCCACCTGAGAGGTTACTCAAAGCAAGCTGTAAGAGTTTGAGATATTCTCTTTCTTGTTGCTCTCTCTACAAAGCATTGAAATAGTTAAGTATTAGCTTTGAAATTATTTTGCCAGAATCCCCAGGGACAGAGATTTGCCAGATCACACAATCATGCTTTGATTTCATTCTTCTTAGCTGCCTACAATACAATTTGCCATATGCCACTTGAAAACATCTCCTAAGGGCTCCACAAATCCAGAGTGGAAAACACATTCACTGGTTTTGAGGAACATGATTTTACTCATTTTAATCTTTCAGGGAAAAAAAAATGCTGCAGGATGATGTCTTTCTTCTCTGTAGGTCTCTCCATTGACAGCTTTATCACATCAAACACAGGCTACTCTATCGACACTTTCAGAGCCTCACAGCCTGTCCCCACCCCACTGAACACCTTTCCTGGCTATCAAGAGGATGACTCCCATTTCTGGTTGGCCTATGACACCAGCCTCAAATCACTTGGTTTCATGTCAGCATTTTCATTCCTTCTCGGCTGTTTTTCAAGCTTGGAAGGAGCTTATTAACACTTCAGAAGTCTGTCTTTTAATCCTCTTGCCAACTCCTCATTAAGAAACTCTCTTTTGCCAAGATGGCTTAAAAAAGTCCAAACCACACGCTTGACAGCGGTTAGAATATTCATGCTTTTGGTCTTATGCTGCGGCAGTGAGAATCTTACAGGAAGAACTGTCTTTTTGCTCTTTATGCTGCACCAGGCATACCATGATCTTGATTTGCAGCACATTTTTGCAGTGAGGGTTTGCATTAGCACATCTGCAGCAAATGCAGAAAGAGTGTAGGCTAACCCATAGGGGCTCCAAGTAGCCCCTCTACACTACTCACTTTGCAGGTCACCTCGCAATGAAGTTACCACAAACATAAATCATGTGTAATAAGCTTAAGCTTAAGCAGGAGTATGGTTCCTGAAAATTTATGCCCTTGACTTTCCTAAGGGTTTTCTGTATTGTCAAATGTTTTAGCAAAACTTTCTAAAGACAACCTCTTTGCTTAGGATCTAAATCCTAGATAAAGGCTAATAGAGAAATGGATCATAGCAATCTAAGAAAGTGCAGTAACTGTCAATGATTGCCTCCCATGTCTCTTCTAATTTATTGTAAAGAATATTCACAAGAGGACCCATGCAACCACACTCCAGTCCAGTCACAACTCCAAAAGCCAGGACAAAATGGACCAAAGCCACCTAAAGGATAGCAAAGCTATCTCAATATTTAAAGTACAGAAATCAAAAAGCATTCACAAATAAAAGTCATCAAGTGGACTGTGTATCTGCGAAAGCATACAGGTAAAGTGATTCAAACTCTTCATTATGACTACAACTCTTGCTCCAGAATAAACATTAAAATATTGCTTGAGTTTGTACTGACAAAGTTAATTTTTATCCACAGACAAGAAAATGTTGTCATTCTGTGGAAATCTAACTTGTATTTTCTTGTTTCTTTTCTGTTAAAATTTTCAATCACTTCTAAGACAACCAGAACATCTGATTTTTACACAGAAACTCATCACAAAACCAAGAAATCTTTCTTCCCTCTTGTGCTGGTTTTGGCTGGGATAGAGTTAATTTTCTTCACAGTAGCTGGTATAAGGATATGTTTTGGATTTGTGCTGGCAACAGTGTTCATAATTCAGGGATGTTTTTGTTACTGCTGAGCAGTGCTTACACAGATTCAACCCTGTCTTGTATCTCAGCCCACCAGTTTTCTCATTTTTACTCCTCTGATTCTCTCCCCATCCCACTGGGGGGAAGGGAGCGAGCAGCTGCATGGGGCTCAGCTGCAGGCTTGGGTTAAGCCATGACACCTCTGAATTCTGCAATAAGTGTAAAGAAACTTATGTTTGCACCCCTTAAAAGCCCTTGGTTATCAACCTTTGCTTCCTGCTGTGCTCACTTGTATTCCCGAATATACATATTCAGGAGAACTGAGTATCTGCATCCATCTAAGCCCGTATTTCAGTCTTCTGAATGTACGTCAAATATGAGATCATTACAATATTAAAATCGTGTGTATTATATGAACTTCTGAAGCAAATAATCACAAAAGATAACATATTAGAAAGGTACTACTTACACAGACAAATGTATCAATAAATACTTTCCCCCAACACTAAAAAAAGCTGTCAAAGGATAGCAAGCCTGAGATTCTCTGTCATGAAGCCTTATCACTCATCAGATGGCAAGTAAATGTGAAGTCTGACATTACACATACTTTGATCCTTCTCATAATACTATCATCTAACACTCAAAATATCTATACTGTATTACTCAACACACTGGTGGAGTTCTCAGACAAAACTCTTACAGGAAACTTGATTTTCTGGGATGAACTATACAGATTTTAAACAGTAAAAGAAGTGCTTAAGCCAGATCATTGCCAAGAGCATACCTGCTTCCTTAAAATAAAAAAAGAGAGAAGGGAAGAAAAGGTTATGTTTTGTAAAATTTCAGCCAATATTACTAGCAGCCTCCAACACACTTGCCTAAAAACCTGGAGAAATATCCCTTCAGAGAGCCTAAAACTTAGCTATGGTAGGATTCTGTCATGGTTTAACCCCAGCCAGCAACTAAGCACCATGTAGCTGCTTGATCACTCCCCCCCCCGGCTCAGTGGGATAGGGGAGGGAATTGGGGGAAAAAAAAAAAGGTAAAACACATGGGTTGAGTTAATAGGACAGAAAGGAAGAAAATAATACCAACAATAATAAAATTACAATAATAGTAATAAAAGAATTGGAATACAGAAAAAAATCATGCACAATGCAATTGCTCACCACTCACCAAACGATGTCCAGTTAGCTCCCGAGCAGCGATCCGCCCCCCCAGGCCAACTCCCCAAGTTTCTATACTGGACATGGTGTCCCATGGTATGGAATACCCCTTTGGCCAGTTTGGGTCAGCTGTCCTGGCTGTGTCCCCTCCCAACTTCTTGTGCCCCTCCAGCTTTCTCGCTGGCTAGGCATGAGAAGCTGAAAAATCCTTGACTTAGTATAAACACTACTTAGCAACAACTGAAAACATCAGTGTGTTATCAACATTTTTCTCATACTGAACCTAAAATATAACACTATATCAGCTACTAGAAAGAAAATTAACTCTATCCCTGCCGAAACCAGGACAGATTCTGAAAGCAAATTTAAGTATTCAGTTATATTTTCTCTTGTGCAAAGAGAAAGCAATGCTAAAAGCAATGTTTATTTACTGTTTCATATTGTTTTGCCCTTCATGTTATTGTTATTACCCTTTATTATTTGCAACATCTGTTTCTGTCATAATTTAACACATGCAGTTGTTTTCCTATTTAAAATACTCTTCATGCCTGTTTTTATGTATTTTTTGATAAAAATATTTTGATACATAATGTTTTTATTCATTTAGTAATAACAGTAGAAATGAAAAATCTGGTTTCCTAAAGCAGGCTATGACTTTCATGGATATAATTCACAACTGTTAGCATTTCTATTTCTAATTTAACTGTCTAGGAACAGATTAATTCAATTTTCCTTAGAGGGCTGATCTCAGCTTTTTCCAAACTGTTTGGAAATTCAGACATCCTTTCCCAAGATTTGTTCCCATACGCCTTACACAACAGCACAGTCCCATCACTCTACCCAATGCTCAGTTTCTACATTTGAGACCCCTACGTTCATTTCTCTGCACAGGGTGGAGTGGAATTCACAATTCTTCCTTTGCAAAAAAAAAAAAAAAAAAAAAAAATGCATGCCAGCCCTCACAATCTGCTCCAAAGTATACAGTAGTGGAACATACTCATTCTCCTCTACTGATACTGCTCCACTGTGATCTTTTAACATATTACTGGCTCTGGGAAGAGGCAGGTGGGACCACAATTACATAGTCAGAGGATTTATCTGAGAGGTGGGCTACCAGCATTTCAGCCCCTGCTCAAAAGAAAGGGCATCACACAGCCCTCTACCACACAGTTTTAAATCTTTACGTTTTTTTTTCTTCATCCTCTGTCATTTTTAACAGGTCTAGGGCAGCATCAATACTCCATAGAGACAAAAAGAGTAAGGATACAAACGGAGCGATATAAGATAGCTTTGCACTTACCAACCTGGATAACTCAAATGCAAAGTATTTCAACGCAGATGTTCAATCCAGCAAGCATACCAGTTAAGGATAAGATTTTTAAAAAGGTGCAAGAGACAATTACGCACTTGAGGCTCAAAGCAGTTTCCCTTCTCAGATTTGTGCATCATCTGGCTATTAATACAGCTAGGAAAACAGTTTAAAATTAGAGGAGTGACTTATTTAATAGGATTTTTTTTCCCTAGCAGAATCAGTTAGATCAAAGAGACTAAGAAGGAGAGGTTTTGAGGTTAACAGTGCATACACTGTACATCTGAATCTCACAGAACGAAGATGAAAAAGCTGTAAATGTCTTTGTGCAGGATTTGTTCTGTTTTCTTTAAAATAAACTGAAATGTCACATTAGTCATTACATTCATGGTGAATGAGTCATCATAACCCAAAGGAACTTAAGGCTTTCACATATAATTATCTTACAAGAAGATGCCTACAAAACAAAAATTTCAAAGCAGAAATGCAACAAAGTATATACATCAGAGTTTGAAATGACACTGCCTTTTTAAGAAAGCATGGGTCCTATACTGTGCCTTTTTTCAAAGGCAAACTTTCTACGTGTTCTACCCAATCTTGAACGACATACTCCTTCTTTTATTATGCATAATGTAGGTTTGGTTTATTCCTAGAACTTTACCAGCACAGCCAGGAGTGCACAAAAGAATGCTGCTCTTCAGAGACATACAGGTATTCTGGCATACGCCACTGTATAAATATACCACCACCAGCAAAACCAATTTTTCATTTGCAAAGTCTATTCTATTTATGACTCATGATTTTCTTATACCAGTACAACTGCAAGTTTGCCTACATAGCTTATTAGTATTGGAAAACTTTAGCGATACACTTATACTTTATCCAGGTAACAAAACATAAACAGTCCTATACAGGGAGAATTACTACTTAAAGCCTGAGGCATAACTAAAAAAAAAAAAAAAGCTAAGTAAGGATGCATCCCCAAGGTTATGCAAGAATTTAAGGTCAGAAGAAACTCAAGTCTTTCACTGATGATTCTAACTGCAAGAATTCACTTTGAGTCAAGTAAACATTGTACAGGAGACATGTAGACTTGATTTTTTCTGGTTTCATCACAGCTTTGAGAAAACAGTAACATGTTTATGCAGTTAGGAAGTTTTTTATGTCCTGCTTACTCTTTAATAGTCAGAACTGAAAACAAACCTGGATGTGACCAATAAGAGGCATACTGCTCCCATTCATTAACAAACCACA
Organism: Aquila chrysaetos chrysaetos; assembly: GCF_900496995.4. NCBI lineage: Eukaryota > Metazoa > Chordata > Aves > Accipitriformes > Accipitridae > Aquila > Aquila chrysaetos. Next base: position 50,088,642 of record NC_044030.1, read on the forward strand.
TCCATACATCACAGTGGTTCATGACTTAGCCTATAAGAAAATGACTTGTACTCTTCCTCCTCCTGCCAAATCCACATTTTACTCGTAGATGTTTGTGGGACCTATTCAGAAAACTAAACTTAACCTCACATGCTTAGCTTTCCCAGGTTCCTTCTATAGGAAGTGGAAGAGAAGCTTCAAATGATAACTGAGAGCACCTAAAGTCAGGCTTTCATTGGGAATTCCCCCTAAAAAGTAAGTGGTGGATAACAGGGGAAGAAGGGAGCTGAGAAAGATGGGTCTCCCCAGGCTAAACTTAGTTTCTGTCAACATCCCTCTTCAGTCACATCTTTGGTGGTTTCAGAAGCTTAACAGGTACAAGACACACATTTTACATACAACAAACATTTCTCAGGCTATCCACCTCCTTGAAAGTACTTCCTCTGGCAAACACACAGCTTATTTTTTACGATTTGTTTTAAGGCAACCTGCAAAAAATATTGCCTATGCCTTCAACAAAAAACAAACCTCAGTGTACTTAAGTTCATATTACCTTCAAACACAACAATTTTCTGCCACTTACATCTAGATACCCAGCAGTTTACATTCTCATTAGGGTCGGCTCATTCATTACTTAAACTGTTACTGGGAAAACTCAAGTGTCAAGAAAACAATGAAAGCATAGGTACAAAAGACTCCCTTGTCTAGGCGAGCTGCTTCTGTTACTTCCAAGGGTGGCTGGCTGATTAACTGTTGAGAACTGGCCACACCGGTTTTCATATTTTGCAATAGTCCCATTCAATGGTTACAGTAACCAACTGAATAACCTGTCGCTGTGACGCAGCAGTTTACCTTATTTTTCCTTTCTATAACTTTCTCTTAGAGCAAGATGGATATCCTGTAGAAGCTTCAGGGCTTAACTATATAGCTATAGCTGCCTTGATTTCTTGCTTTTCCTGAAATATTAATTAAGTGCTTGAACTTGTTTTTCTTCATGTGCTGCTCCTAGGTAGCTGCTCTCTAGTTGTGGTTCTCTTTCTCCCAACTTCGGCCCCACTTTTATCCCTTCTTAAAGCAGAAAGATATAGTTTACACATTATATAGACATGGCTGGAGGATATCTTACTCACAAGACATCTACCTACGTCAGGTTTCTTATCTGGGTGAGAGTATAGTTTCTTCCCCAGAGAATAACAAAGGCGGCTGGAGCCCTGTTATGTGACACCAGGAATAGCAACACTGGGTTGCCCAATGGGGGAAGGAAAAAAAAAAAAAAAAAAGAAAAAAAAAAGTCTTGCTTTCACCAGCCACACAATGCCTCAACATGAAAGACTTGCAAAGGGGAAGAGGAGCACTGAAGAATGCATCAGTGGTTAGACTTCACTTTAAGCATTACTGATCAAAGGCTGTAATTAATTAATTATAAAGGCAAAATCTATCACTGAAATGTGTAGGTTCAGAGAGAAAGCAAAAACATGGGGCTTTTTGCCAGTCTGGTGAAAAATGGCTAAGTTTTGTAGCTTATGGTGGCTGCAACCATTCACCACTGGAAACACTTTCATTTCAACAGGAAGAAAGCTTCTACTACTTTGGAGACTTGTAATTGTAAACTTAGCTTTTGCTGCCAGAACTGAACAAGTTAATTTGCAAGTCAATCCCTGATTTACACTATTTTTAACATCTTTTAGACAGAAAAACACAGGCTCTTGGTTGATGCATGAAAAGCATCAAGTCTCTTTAGAGAGGTTTTTGAGAGTAAAGGAAAGGAACTGAAGTGTCACAAAATGTGAAGATGAAAGCAGAATAAGGCAAAACTGGCTCACTGCACTTAACTGAAACAAAGCAAATGGGATGTTTAATGACATGCAAGCCAACCTTTTAGGCAAGAAGTCATGGGTACATTTTTACTGTTCTCTGCATCAACAGTCTTGAGTTTGCTGCTCTTTAAAAAAAAAAAAAGTTAGAACAAAGAGTCACATGCATAAACAGAGAACATCATTATAATCTTTGCTATTCTGAAAACTGTTTTCAAGTTTTCTGTCTGCCAAAGCAAACAGTAAGCATCAGGACCACATTTATAGCCTTGGAGAGCCTGTAAGCAGAAAGAAAGGACTAGAGTGAGGTATAAACCAAGATAAAACTTTCTGCTTTATTGCAGCTTGGAATGCATAGCACAATGTAACTGTATTCCTGAAATGTTAGAATAAGTAAGTCTCTACGCGCACATTTTGTGACAGATGCTGTCACAAGAATAACTGAACACGAAACTGCCACACTCTACCAGAATCTATGTTGTAGTCCAGAAACAGTCTTGAACTAACTCACGTCGCTTCTAATGATCATTTGCACGGAGTTGTGAGCCTTTATCTCCACAAATCTGCAAAAAGAAAGCACTCTCATTATCATCATGGGCGTGGAGTATTTCCAATAACACTACTTTTGCATCCAGTGGGAAAGAAACAGCAGAATTTCTGCATAACTGAGGGCAACAATTTTGGCAGAGGGATGATTTTTGTAGCAAGACAGAAAGAAGCTCAAAAGTAGATAAAAAAATCCAAAGACTTCAGTTTATAGTCTGAAGCTCTCCAGGAGGACAGCAGGTCTCATGCTGCATAGTACAGCAAACTGATTCTCATTTTACAGGTTTGAATAAGCGGTAATGGACAACTATGGCAAGTCACAGGGGAAGCCATTTAATAACTATGACTATGATTGCCACAAACTATTTTAGAGGTCACCTACACCAAGATCTTCAGTATCTTGTATATTACTCAAGAAAGCAGCATGCTGAAGGTGGGTAATCCATACCTTGGCACGACTAGCAAGCACAGGAAAAAAAAGGTTCTACCACATTGATTTCTACAGTGCAAGCTGCCTTTAAAAAAAAAAGATGCCAGATTTAGAGGCTATAGGTGCTTTTTGTTGTTATTTCAGTCAGAAAGCGAAATCAGTCACAAAAGGAGACACTGCTACATGAAAGCAGTAAGAAGACCACCAAACATGCTAGTCTTTACACATACTGCTCTATGCCTATGGCTGCCATTGAAATTTATCTGAAAGCTTAACAAATAAGACAGCTGATCTTACATAACAGTCGAAAGACTATCTTACCTTCCTCTTACAGCTTTGGCAATATACCTTACCTACCTCATTCTGCCGAAACTTTTTTCCTACCATATTTTTAAACAAACCCAAACACATGCATCAAGGCTAACACTGGAACTTATTTGTCCTTAAAGCATATCGAGGTTGAATTCCAAATTAAATTCTCTGCTGGTCAAAGGCAGACTTAAGAAAGAACGAAGCTTAAAAAGATACCATTTCAAGCACTACATTTCAACAATATGTAGCACTGCTACTCCAAATGAGAATTCATACATGTTGAGTAAGAGGGATGTTATCCATACCGCCACTTGGATATGCCAAATTTACTTAAGTTAGATGGTTTTCATTCAAAACAATACAAAAGTTGATCAGAAAGAAATCCCCCCCACAATCTTCAAATAAGAAAACAAACATGTAAGACATGGTCCAAGAAGTTCTCATTACGTTTACTTTGGGCTATAATAGAGAGCCCAACCTTAACCTAAGAAGGAACAGCCAAATGTAACATTATACTTTGTCGTGGTTTAACCCCAGCCAGCAACTAAGCACCATGCAGCCAATCGCTCACTTCCCCCAACCCAGTGGGATGGGGGAAAGAATTGGGAAAAAAAAAGTAAAACTCATGGGTTAAGATAAGAACAGTTTAATAGGACAGAAATGAAGAAAATAATAATTATAATAATAATTATGGTAATAACAACAATAATAAAATGACAACAACAACAATAATAATAATAGAAATGGAATATACAAAACAAGTGATGCACAATGCAATTGCTCGCCACTCACTGACCAATGCCCAGTCAGTTCCTGAGCAGCGATCCGCCCCCCAGGCCAGGTCCCTCCAGTTTATATACTGGGCATGACATCACATCGTACAGAATATCCCTTTGGCCAGTTTGGGCCAGCTGTCCTGGCTGTGTCCCCTCCCAAGTTCTTGGGCCCCTCCAGCCTTCTTGCTGGCTGGGCATGAGAGGCTGAAAAACCCTTGACTTAGTATAAACACTACTTGCAACAACTGAAAAAATCAGTGTGTTACCAACATTCTTCTCATCCTAAATCCAAAACATGACTATACCAGCTACTAGAAAGAAAATTAACAATATACCAGACAGAATCAGGACATACTTATCCATAAGTATTTAAGAAAATGCCCACCTTAATTTATAAGAATTTTTTTTAATCCAATTTTTGAGAATTTATCAATAATAAGTTTCTACGTGCGCTAGTACTCGTTTTAACACAGAAGTCCGAAGTCATGTAGGCAAGCCAATACTTACATTTCTGGTTTCTAATGAACTCTTTAATTGCACCACTCAAGACAGAATGCATTATTAGCATTCTATATCCACTGGAATTGTAAAAAGCAGCCTTTCAGCCAATTATTTTAAAAAAATTCTCAAAAAAGACTTAGAGTCACATTTAAAGTAAAGGCATTCTCAAGCTATCTAACAGGTTTGATTTTTTTTAGCTTGTGTCCTTTGTGCCAAGCATTTGAAATATATATGCTACTCTGGTTAGTCACTTAAGTTTGGTCATAACTGCTTTTCACAAAAAAATACAAATAAAAATCCTTTCATTTTCCCAACAGGTATGAAGTAATTTGCAGTCTATCATTATTTTTTTCCCCAAGAACACAGAGAACATTTACTGCCTTAACTTCTAACATGCTACCTTAAAAAGGGTGATGCAAAAACTTTTTTTGTGTGGACTAAAGACAAAGTTAGTAAAATAGCCAACGAAGGCAACTAAAAGCAAATAATTTTCTTTTTACTAACATGTCCACGTACAGGCTCAGATTTAGCTTTGTTAAATACATCGCAATAAGCCAAGAAAATACTACAGAAGTCACCAGAATTCACACTAACACAGCCTACAGAAAAAAAGAAAGAAGATCAAACGTCCTGTTTGTTTACAAGCTAAGCCCTCATGCAGGTCTAAAAGTTTAGCCACAGGCATTAAGTTTGAAATCAGCACAAGTCTGTGTTTGCAACATGCTGGATCTTAACAGCAAAAGAGAAAATTGCATTAAAAAGACTGGTATAGAATAGGCATTTAATTTAGATGTAAAGAATCTTGTTCAGTTTTTGCATCCTTTCTGAGATTGCACCGTGAACAATATGTTAAATTGTGCTTGGACACTTCAGAAGATCAATCGTCTTTGGCATTAACAGCACAGTTAATCAGCTTACATCACATTTAAAGCTTGTGACAGCTTCTGTAAATATTTTTTCCCTATTTGACATATGAAGGCCCCAGCCTATCACCAGACCCTGTTGCTACACAGATTATCCAGTCATGCAGCAAAGACACATGAGATATCCCTGGATGATAGTGCAGATTGATTAAAAGTTATGGCTCTAGTTTTTTCCTCTTTTTTTTTAAGACGTGCAGTACTAAACTTCAAGTTTTATAACATCCTACTGATACAATCAGCCTCCGAAACGTAGCATGACTATTGCTAATGGTGCCTTTATCACTGGGTTGCGGGGCAGGGAGGGGAGGGACGACCCCTGCTATTCAAACATCCTTCTAACAGCCACGACGCCCTCGTCCACCGTCTCCGTTTCGACACAGAGAAGAGTAAGCCCCGACAGCCCAGAAGCGCTAGCGCTTCACTGCGGGCACAGCGCACTAAGCGCCCGGGGCCCTCGCCGCCGCCCGAGCACTGCCCCGGAGCTCGCCTCGCCTCGCCTCCGTCCCCCGCAAGGGTTAAATCCGCTGACGCCGCAGCCTAGGGGAGGAGCCGGGGCATAGAAAGGGAGAGAAAAATGGAGAAATCAAGGAGGGAGCTGCCCGGGGACTCACCTGCAGAGCCTGCCACCTGCGCCGCCCCTCTCCGCCCGCGGCCGCGCCAGGCCGAGCGCCGCCCGGAGAGCCCAGCGCTCCCCGAGGAACGGCCGCGGCGGACAGGATCAGGGAAATTAACAACAATCACGATAATAACTAAAATTAAAAAAGCCCAGAAACCGCCTCCGCCCTGCCGGCCCCGCGCGGTGCCGGGTAAGGGCTAGCCCTAGCGCGGAAGCTCTGCCGGGGTAGGGCAGGGCAGGAAGGAGCCCTTCCCAGGGACCGACTCGGCGCCAGGGGAACGCGCCGAGCGTCCTTCCCTCTCCGGCGAGGAGGGAGGTTTCCTCCAGAGGTGGGAGAGGGAACGGGCCGGGGGGAGGAGAGGGGTCCCCGCCGCCGGAGTGCCGGCTTCCTGCCGCGCCCGAGGAGGGGGCGGTGGAAGGCGGACGAGCGCCAGGTCCAGCGCCCGCTCCCCGCCTGTCAGGCGCCCTCCCTGCCTCCCTTCCTTCCCGCGGCCGCTCACCTGCCGCCGGCTCGCCCCGCCGACAGCCGCCACCGGGCTCCCCTCGTCCGCCCCAAGAGTCGCGGCGCTCCCGGCCTGGAGCTTTTCTCCGCGCCCGCCGCCTCCTCAGGAGCCACCGGACCCGCCGCCGCTCCTGTCTGGGGACGACGCGGCCACCATGTTACTTTCTCCCCCGCAAACGCCTACAGGCGGGTCCAGGGCCCGCCCCGAAAGGAGGCGGTGGCGGGGCAGGCGAGCGGGCGCGCAGCGCGCCCGGAGTCGCTGCTGCGGCGGCCTGGGGGCGCCCGCGGGCGGCGGACGGCGGGAGCCGGCGTGCTGCGACAGGGAGAGCCCGGCGCTCGGCCGCCTTCGCCGCCTCGGCCCGGGCACCTGCGTGCCTGCCTGCCTGCCTGGGCCCCGCGGCGGGGAGGCAGAGGGTGTGCGTGAGGGAGAGGGGGCCAGCCCGGGGGACCCCGCTAGGCAGGCAGCGGGGGGAGGGTTAAGGATCTGTGGGGTGCCGTTCCCGGTTGGCGCCGGGCTGCGCCCCGGCTGGGGCTTCTCTCAGGTGTTGGTTTGTACCAGAAAAGAAAATGTCAGAAAGGGACTTCGGCGGGTCGTTTCAGCCGTCAGCGCGGACAAGGCTGCTCGCTTTGTAGGTGATTCTCCTTACCCGATCGGTGCTCGGTGCATTTTCTGTTAAGGTGGCAAGCCGTAGCAGTAGAGACAAGTTCAGAGGGGCACGCCTGGGCCCTGGGGAGGCCAGGAGTGCATGTCATTGAAGTTGTAAGGGAGCAGTTGTGTCAGCTGAATGTCTGTAACTCCATGGGGCCTGAGGGGATTCATCCCAGAGTACTGGAGGAGGGAGCAGATGTTACAGCAGGACACCTCTCAATCATCTACCATAGGTCTTGGGAGTCTGGGGAGGTCCCTGCTGACTGGAAGCTAGCCAACGTTATTCCAGTTTACCAGAAGGGCGTGAGGGAAGACCCCTTGCTCTGTGTGCCTGGAGACATCTGCCACAGCCAGAGCAACCTGGCGGGGCCCTGGGAAGACACAGCCGAGGCCTCGGTGACTGGCGTGAAACACCAATGTCAAGCACAAGACAAGAGATGGGAGGGTGGAGCGGGCACTGGTGTTGCTGTAACCCCAGACATGTGTCACTACATTGCTCATGCCATCATTAAATTCCATCTACCCGAAGGAGAGAATGAGGCTAAGAGAAAGGCAGCTAATTTATGTCTTTTTGTACCTCTCTGGCCCAGAGAGGTTAGCTCTGATCCTTGCACCTAAAATAATAGTTTTTTTCTGGAATATCGTGAGTTTCGTGATCCATCCTGCCCTTATTATATTTTAAGAGGAGCAGATAATTTAAAAATAATTTTTCTGTTGTTAAAAAATAATACTCAGTAGCATGCATGTGCCAGGCAGCTTGTGACTGATGCTGAAAACCTATAATTTAAGAATTTTACGTTATAGCAAATCATTCCATTTCATTTCCATCTGAGTAGCACAAAAAAATCCTATTCAAGGTAAGTTCGGAGAGTTTTCAAGAATTGTCTTGACTTTGATTTGTCACCAGTTGTCAGATCTACAGCTCCAGGAAGGCCTGATCCTTTAGCCTTGTTGGAGCAAATAATTTGTTTACTCTGGGTGCCTCTGACACACATAGGTGAGGATTTATGCAGATTGAGTCTGTGATAAGCTTACTTTGAGTCCTTGGGAATAAAAAGACCTTCCCTTTACAGATTCCTGACTGAGCACTTGATAATTTCTTCATAACTGCTGGAAGATTTCATTCCTTAATCCTGTAGTTGCCTCCAGAATCATATGAATTAGGGACATGACATCAGAGACCACTTCATCTTCTCTGGCTTCTGGAATTGACATTCGGAGTAGGAGTTTTGTCCAGAAAGGGGATAATGAAAATGAACAAAGGGATGGTTGCCTGCTGTTCCAAGGAGTTCTGCTAATCGCAGTCTGTTAAAAATTGCTTGAAGTAATGCTGTCAGTGTAGTATGTGGAAGGTCCTGATCATTGTTTACTTTTGAATAGCTGTATAAGATAGAAAGCTCTGAGTCCAAGTGTTTCATCTTACTGTACAGCTGGTTATGATTTCACAATTTATTCACTCAGACTGTATGATACGGGCTGGAAGTTGAAGATTCACAAGCTCTTTCTGGCTTTAATAATTTAATCAGTGACATACAGAGACAGGGTAAACACACAGTCATTTTCATACAGAGCTTCAGGTTAAAACGTGTATCTGATTCACTTTAATTAAAAATGTAATTGTAATTGACAATGCTATTTCAGCAGGCTCATTTATCTGAAAAACACCATTTTGTCTGAAAGTGTTAGAATTTCAGTCCAGTCTTGGAAATTTTCTCTAGTTGTCACTGTGTTATGAGATCAAAACCCAGGTTAGGCCCTTCTTGCTGGAAAGGTCTTTGTAAACATCAGCAGGTGAGCAGAGGGATCCCTTTCTTTATACAGTCTTCTTTGACGAATTAACACATGTTGCTTAAAATACTGGCCTGAATTCAGGAATACTTTGAAGTTATTCATTTAAAAAATCAAGTTATCTCAATCTTCTCTGCATAAAATGTGGCAGGATTTTTTGAAATCTTTATCTTCTTAAGGCTTTCTATGTTTATTTTTCTGGAAACATGTTCCGTTTCCCTTTAAAAGCTTTCAGTTACAGTCTGTCTCTGTCCATCTTGGAAGATAACGGGTCTTAGAATTGTTTTCAAAATGCTTATGATTCCCTTGAGTGTTATTTCTTATATGAGTCCCCAGCAGTCGAAAAAGAGGTTATTCCTGCTAAAAAGGACTGAGCATGGTACCTCTTGGTTTGGGCAACCTATAGAAAATGGGGTTATAAATAAGCACAAGATTCTTCCAATGTTTGTTTCTGCTAGGGCTCTGCGTTGTCTGGTCTTCGCTGTTAGCTTTTGCTTTGTATTTTTTAGCAGGTTCCTGGGTTTGCTGTTACGCAACAGCCACTTATCTCTACTCAACTGAATGTTCTATATGCTGCTGCATGTCGAACCTGACCAGCCAGCCCACGAGTGAAAATGCACAAAGACAGTTGTTTTGTAAGTACAGTCAGATTTGTGATGTGTGTGATTTTTGATCTACCTGTAATTGATGAGATAGTTGATCCTATCCTAATATGAATATTTCTGAACATGAATTTTGTTTTAAAGTTCAGGTCAGTTTACGCTGACTCACTCTGTCCCTCGTCTATCTAACCTGACTTATGACCTGTAGGTCATATTGGCTAGGTCTTATTGGCTGTTTTAGTAACATAACCTCATTTTTACTTTCCAAGAAAATGCATTTCTTGTAACCACTTCAGTACTGTAGACCCTGAAATTCTCATTATCTTAAGTCTTCACTGTTTTCATCATAATAGTCATCACGGATAACTACTTTTGTTCCATTTAGACTTTTGCAATACAATGAGGACAGCAAAGTGACTGTGAACTTGATTTGGTTTCTCTTTCACTTGTAATCACATTATATAATGTGTGTAACAGATACATAAAATAACAGTCAAGGTAAGGAGAATATCCAAGTGATTCACATTAAAGAGATGATGTTGATAGTCTGGGGCAGAAATGGTTATCTGTCCTTGGGGAATACTGTGTTGCCAAGATATCTATTAGTATTTTACACTGAAAAGGGCAGTGTTAGAGAAAACAGATATATAGTTTAGTTTAGAGATGCTATGATTTCAGCTGAATATATTGAAAATACCTGGAAGAGATCTTCTACAAAGAGACTAAAAGATCATTAACTTGCTCAGTTTATCAAAAGATTTGGGTTGACTTGATTAGAATAAATAGGTACCTTCACAAAGGGTAAATAGGACTTCTTAATTTAGAGAAAAGCAACAGAAATAACAGCTGGAATGTAATGCCATACAAACTCAGATGTGAAATAAGACATGGTTCCTTACCATGTAATAATAACTGATAGATGGTAGATACTTAAATTCTGGCTGCTTTTCTGGGAAGCATTGTTTACTCCTGTGTAGTCTGAAGAAGACGATATGAGGTAATGATTTTTCTTGGCTTCAACGTCCATGATTAACTACAACATTTAGGTCATTTATTTAAAAAAATAGAGCCTACCCAACTAGCCTTCCGTTGGTCCTGTGAGGACTGATTGGAAGTGCCTAACACTGAGTAAAATTAATTTGTTATTTTATCTGTCCTTAACAGAAAGATAAAAGGTAGATGCGGAAAGCTTTGCCTATATTAATAGTATGTTCCTTGTTAAGTCTCACAGATACTGTTGGAAATGGACATGCTCCTAGAAAACTGAACAAAACAGAAAAGGAAATGGAGGCAAGTAAACATAAACATTATCATTATATTGCTGTTTTCATTTAAGAATTAAAGGAGCAACAATTCTTACACTAGGGAAGTGCAAAATGCCTTCTGAGAAGGGAGCGGGGAGGTGAGTGGGGACTAAAGCTATTGTGAGAGTCTTTGAGTATGAACCCAGGCGTCTGGGAGCTGCGTGGCATCAGTTACTCCTCACTGGGAGTAGGGGGGGTTCTCCCTGAGAGTTAACCACAGTCCACTGCTGCTTGACTGCAGATTTCTCACTACTTTTCTGTCGTCTGACTCTACCTTTCCTCTAGACACTTCTTCTCTGTTACTGCCCATTATCTAATCTCAGTGACAGCCACGTGTCCTCAGCCATCCTACTGTGTGAGGATACATATGAGGGGGAAAGCTTTCTATTAAGCATTTCTCATGCTAGGATCTTTGGCTACATACTAATGAAGACTGTGTTTAGTATGTCTGCAGGGACAGACGTCTTAATGCAATCTGAGACCCGTTAACTCAGGTTGTGATTCCACAAACACTTCAAGGCAATGGGGGATGCCTCCATCACATCTCAGTGCCTAGTTCTTGGTTCTCGTCATACCTCTTTGATACTGGCAAGACAGCTTATGTTCCTGTGGAGTGAATAAAGCTAGGCAACTAATGTAATAAAAAAAAAAAAAAAACAAAACCCACAGGTTTAGTTTTCTTGTGGCTTCCAAATGCTTTTGCTAGCAAAAGAAAGGTGTCAGCAAAGGGATTCCTTTCCCAAGCTAGTAAGTCAGCTTAAGGAGTCCTTCAGAAAGTACCTCTGAAAAGCAATTGCTTACTCATAGCAGGTCTCGTTACTGTGGAAGCAGATAAGTACTCTTGGAGGTGTGGGACAGCAGGTAGAGCTGCCTCATCCAGACAGTTCAGGTTTCTACAAAAAAACTTAACGATTTACATTTGGGGTAAGTGGACTTAGAAGCTAAGTCCACTGTTATGATTTTAATCCTTGAAGCACCTACCTGAGACCCTTCCCTCAAGGGGAAAAATTATCACTCAGTGTGAATAATGGAGTTTGGTCCCATGTTCCAGAGCATATGTAAATACAGCAAATGTGTATGTATGTGTTTGGGTTTTTTTTTTCCTTTCATAGTTCCTTTTTCATTTACTAAGTGCTTTACAGGGAAAAGGGTGTGAAGTCAGAATAGACTGGGTACAGAGGCTGGTTTGTGTGTAGAAAGAATATTTGATTCTGTTGGAGAGTCCTAGAGTACAGAAGTGATTCTCTTTCGGGGCTCCACAGGTAAACAGCTAGATGAATGCTGCCTAGCCCTTTTGTTTTCTCAGGTAGTGGTGTTTTCATTTGAACATAAAAGACTGCAGCATTCCCAGATGCCTCTCTGTTCAAGTTATTTATCACCTGCTTAAAAAAGCTGGGGAGAAGGATCTTGTAACATATTTCTGGCATCAGATGAGTGAGGAATGAGGTAGGATATGTCCCTACCCAGGGTTTATGTCATTGGCTCAGGAGTGACTCAGCCTTTCACCTTTCCGAGGTAAATAAATAGAGTTCTCTGCAGTTTACCATGGGTGGTGGTTTCAGTCATGACCTTAGAAGGTTGTGTTCTCTTTGCTCCATGCATTTCTTTGCTGTTTTCAGAAGAGAAACTGCTCATTGTGCTTTTTCACTGAATCTTTGCTACAGTTCTCCACGTCTTTCCTGATTTTGTTACATGTCACATAACTAAGAGACAGCCTAGGTATATGATCATATTGGTGCTATCTGGCGGCAAAATGTGCAGATATGTTCCAGATACATGCTGTTTATTTACATGGAATGTTCATTTTCAGGAAACAGCAAAATCTAATAGGCAGAGCATAACACAAAGGCACAAGAAATGCACACAGCCACTGTATTTCTACTCCTTCTCCTGGGCTTTTAAACTAGCTTGTATAAATTCCTTAATCTCTCTATTCTAATCATAATCTTGTATAAATAATATGTTCTGTAGCATTGTGAGATAGCAAGATAAAACCACATCAAAAATGCAAAGTATTGTTAAAATTTTACATTACTATTGTCTAACTAGAAAACTTAGGACTGAAATAGAAAAATATATCCCTGCTAAAACAGTGTCTTCAGACTTCATTTAACTGTTGTATGGGTTTACACATGAAACATTGCAAACCTCTGTGAAGACTTTGTTTCAATCTGAGACAATCCAAACACATAAAAACAACAGATTTTCCTTGAATTGTCCGAAAGCAAATGTTATTTTACAAATAAAATTAGTAATAGCAAGAAAAAAATGTATGGTTAGCACTGGGTGAAATACACTGATACGAATTAGTTCAGAAATAGTTGCGTGATAGCTGTTGGTGAGGTAGTCAGCCTTGCTTATGTGTTGCCCTGTCATGAAAAGGAGTGGTTTGGACCGCTTAAAGAATCACCTCCAATGGTGTTAGTAAAAAAATGATTTAATAGGAGTTTATATAAAAGCACGACTTCACAGAATTTGATGGCAAGGTTCAGTCTATTACTTAATACATGGATGAAACATATACAGGAAAATTAAGTCAGGATCAAACGAAAATTATGTATACAGAGACCAAAGATGCAATAGGGTAAAAGAGAAACATAAAAAGAAAAATTGAGTTAGAATTTTGTGTTTTGTACAGAGATCCAGAATGTAAAAAAGTAGGGGAGACCCTCGTGTTGAGTCACGAGGTTCAGAGGAGACCCCCTTGCTTTCTAAACTCCTGTTAAGAGTTTAGGTGCGGCTGGGTCAACTCCTCGTCTCAGACTTGGTCAGTGGTTTATATCTACAGGGATTATGAGTATAATAGCAGCCTGAGACTCATTCACAGTTGAATAAAGTTCACGACAGTGACTCTGAGTATAGATTTGAAAAGCAATATTTGTAATATAGTTGCTATAGAATATTCAGGTTAGTACACACACACATGCACAAAGACACTGAGGGATATACATATAAGCAAGTAAAAGAGGTGTACCTGTTAAAAATTCCCCTCGAGTTCAGTGAAACTATTCATGTCAAATACTTCGGCATTTTTCTCAATGGGCAAAGGGTTGAGCCTCAAGGAGCAAAGAGTATCAGCCCAAGTCTCCTCATTGGCTTTCGGCGACAGACGTGCGATCTTCGCAAAATGAAAAGTTTGTGAGCTCTGAGAGGCGTCCCACTCGAGAGGCGTCCCACTCAGAGGGAAATACTGGTCGCAGCATGCTGCAGCCCAGGAGACCCCAAAGGGTCTCACTTAGTACCGCTCTTTATGGGTTCGGGAGATGATTGTCTGTAGTCATCAGCAAATTACTGGGATTCCGGTAGCACTGGTACTGTTTCACGGGAGTTACGACTCAGATAAGGAAGGCTCCAAGGCTGTCAGAGAATGACTTAAGATTCAGATATGGGATGATCCAAGGCTGTCAGGAGAGGACTGAGATATGTCCCAAGATTGTCAGGAAATGACTAATTACCCCTACTCCTGTCCCCAGCCTCCATCAGGCAGCAGGAGTCCTTGCTATGGTCAGTGCAGCTCCATGCAAGAGTTCCTGGTATGATCAAGGGACACTTAACTGCCCAACTCATTACACGAATGTTAAGGCCTAGTGAGACTTCCCGAGTCTGTAGATCAGCCCAGAAAGGGGGAAGAAATGCACCATCACACGCCCAAGCGCAACAGGCTTAGAGTAACTAAATTTAACTGAAAGCATGGACTGATGTCACATGCTCTATGACATTGTGTGGGTATATAACTTCTAAGGTACTTATTACAGTACAGTGATACTCATGTGTTCTTTTTAATGTATCTATGATGAGAGCTCAAACTTTATATAAATCTAGTATTCTTTGGCACTTCCAAAACATGAAAGATATAAACCATTAATAGTACATTCATTTTTGTTATTTTGATTATATTTAAAATGATGGTGTGAATAATATTTATAAAGAGCTTTATAGGTTCATAATTGGATACTGTTGTACACCAGCAGAAACTGTTCCTTTGGTGGTTTATATTACAAGCATATAGGTACAGTTTAATACATGTAGAGTAATATTAATTTCAGAATAGCTCTGTACTGTAGCTTGAAGTCTAAACTTACTTATTCGTACACTAAAATATGTGTATTTCCAAAGTAATAATTTGTCCTATTTGCAAAACTCTAGAAATAGAAAGGTTCCTTATACTGTTAAAAAAGATGTGAACAAGCTTTAGTGTGATTAGAATCTGGATCACCAACTATCTTAATGAGAAACTGGTATTGTATATTCCATACATTCACATATTTCCATTATGAGTTTACTGGTTTTCTTTTAAACACCTAAAAAATTTTGCTGAACAGCCTATCTTTAAAGCAATATTAACGACAATGAATTCTAATAAAAATCTAGTTGGAGTAGCTATGATTTAGGTATGGCAAGCTTTCTTCTCAATTCTCACCAAACTAAGAATTTTTAAAACATTATTTTCTATATTTTTCTGGCTTATTAGAAGTATTTCTGTTACCACATGTTAATCTGTTTCTAGGGTCTTCTCGTTCCTCTTGCCTATCTAATGCTGGTTTTCTCCTCTTGGTTTTTTTTTTTTTCTGTTTTTAAATAGAAGGTGCATATAAATTTCCAAGGAAAGAAAGTAGTGGTATTTGCAGCTAGAACAAACATTAAGCCATAATCCTATTTAATAGGGTATAAAATGCTTTTTGAAGTATCTTGTGGTATGGTTATGTTATGTTATTAGTTGTTCTTGATATTCTCTTATTAGATAGCAGAGCAAGAGCACTCCTAATAGTGTCACCTACAGTCATCTGCCATCAAATTACTAAGTAGGGAAACATGGAGAGGTTATCTGCTTTTGCATACAGTTTGGGACAGAATTACCCCTCCCTGGAGCTAATGACTAAACAAGTCTGATCACATTTCAGCTGTATTTAGGTCCTTCATAGAAAATTTGTAACTAAGCCCAAATCTGCCCATTCTTGGTGACTTAGTATCCAGAGCCAGAGCCACTTTACAAGATGGAAACTACTGTAATACTAAAAGGTTTTCCATACAGATATACCACTACTGAAGGTATTCTATACATCTTAGTAAAGATACAGTGCGTATGGACTCAGATATTATATATGTGAGAACAGCATTATTTTTTTGAAAAGGGCAAAGTATTTCAAACCTTCCTTAGTAATTTATGGCACTTTGAGAGAATATTTTTAGCTTACATATTGCAGTGTTCACAAGAATATTCAAACTGAATTACTTACAATAAGAATCCAGCTTATGCAACCCTTGGTACCTTCCCATTTTTTTTCTCAAAACCTAGAAGAAACATGTTTTCCATTACACATATTGGAGTATATACAGAATTTATGTATATCTACATAAAAAAAGATGCACAGCATGGCACTGACTTGGCTTGATGGTCTATGCTCTAAGTTCATGCCTGGTGAAAAAAAAACACCTGCAAGTACCTAATGAATTAGTACATAGATCTCTGAGTGGCATGCGTGAAGGACTTTGTTTTTATTCAGAGAATGCATGTTACACAAGTAACTGGTATAATATGGAACAAAGCTTTGGCAAATAAAGCAGAACATAATGACCGGATCTTCACCAGTGTAAGTTCATGTAGTTCCCTCAAGTGCTATCAATCTTCGCCCGTTAAGGAATTTCCTATTATTTAATGTTCAAATGCAGTAACAGTCAGCATGCCCTGTTCTTTGGAAACTGCAATGCTAAATGTTGATATAGCTCCAAGCATAGCAAATGTCCATTAGCTGTTCATTGTATGAGGTAAAGTTGCTGGTGTTTCTTGGTTATTGTTGCTGTAAGTCCGACTTGTAATGTTATTTTGATATAATGATGTCTATTGCTTTGATGCACCCTAGTTGTGTCTTCAAATAGTAAATAGGAGGCTGACAGGAAAATCTCTTCCTTTCTGACCATTAGGTGGAGCTAAACATCCCGTAAATTAAAAAGTTGATTCCATTTCTTCCCATCAAGTTATCCCGGCTTCTATTCGGTTTTGATGTGCTTTCAGTTTTCCCTGATAGAGTGTTGCCTTTTTGTATAAGCTGCTGTCAGGAAACTTCAGATGCAGATCGGTTTCTGTGTTACCGAAAAAGCTGAAAATGTTTTCAGAAGCTGAGCAATAAAATCGTAAGTGTGAAGGCTTCTTTAATTATGGATGTTGTCAAGCTGTATTTTCTACAGAACAAGAAATGTGTATCACAGTGTTTTAATACTTTGTGCTAATCCTTACTGAATCCTTACAACCATCATGTTTTCTAAAAGGAATGTAACACAGGGGCAGAGAGGATTTAAGCATGTTTGTACAGTAGTGAAATCCCCCAAATCAATGTATTTATCTATATTATTTAAGTTAAATGAATGTTTAAGCACTTTACTGGATTGGCTCTTATGTATTCCTTATGTCTGGATTGCTGCAGTAAAATATCTGTTGAGAAACCTGCTTGTCACATGGACCTTAGTAGCTATCTACATATCTGATGTAGATTTTTTAATTGTGAAAACAGGCTAAAATTGATGATCTAGGAGGTCTTCACACTTCAGATGAGTTTAAATGTGTTCTGTCCCATTGATGTTGCATTGGCTTTGCGTAGGCAGAGTGTTATTGCACACAGATACAGATACAACAGCAGGCTGTAATTTGAAATGCGAATGTCCTAGTTTTATTTGTAATTCACAGAATATACAACTGTACTGAAGCAGGGGAGGAAGGGGATGATTTGCAGTTTGTAGGATTTATTCTTCCATGTGGTGGTGGGAGGAAGCACAACAGGTTCTAAATGTGTTAGCAATAGTGTGATTTTTGTAGAAAAATTGAATATATTTCAAATTATAGCTACTCCTTCTAAAACTCCTTAAATATGTTTGTGGTTATTATACATAGACAAAGCTGCTGTTCAAGTTTCTGTTAAGTTCGTATTCCGTGGAGATAATTTGAAGAGTTCTTGGCTGTTCCCTCCCACCATCCTTCATACTATAGCCTTTTGTAAAGATTCTGCAACTTTTTTAGTGATGTGTGCAGCATTCATAAGGTATTTAAATTGTGTTTAATTGTCTAAACTTTCCTTTCTGTTGTGACACATGCTTCGTTTCATATGTGACATACAAATGTAGAAGCCAGCATTCTTTTAATATGTTTAATTCATGTCTTTTGTTTAAAAAAGCCTGTGAACTGTGAGCTATAAAATACTGTTGAATTGGCTAGATGACACCTGCAAGGCAGAAACAAATCTTCTAACTGGTTTTATTGAGGAGAAAACTGTACTTTAGGAAAAAACAGTATTCCTTTCAAATAACTCGTTATTCTGTGGTATTTGAGTGACAGAAATTGTAAACATAATTTGCTATAGTAGAGCCTAATACTGTTTTCACTGAGATGATAATTACCACCTCCACTGGTTGTCACTGTTTTGGAGTCTGATTCAAAGAGTATTTTCTCCTGAAGTGAAACTGTCCTGATTAGTTGCCTCAGTCCATTGAAGGCTCTTACCCTCTAGAAAAGAGTCTCTTCCTGCCCCTTGGCACAGTGAAATCTAGTCTGTTTGAGAAGTCTTGAAAGGTCAGGAGGAATTTAATGTGATTTGGATTGACGTTGCTTGCCCTCTAAGAATGGGGTGTCACAGTAGCCATGTGGCTAGGAATAACAAAGATTCTTAGAGGAGAACAAGCAAATAGGTACCCAGGGAGGGACAGAAGTTTTTTAGAATTAGTATAGTTAGTTAATCTTAGTGCTCAGCACATCCATATCAATATTAACGTAATGGGAATTTTCCCTTCAACCATTATTTGTGTGCTGAACTGGGCAGCACTTTTATCACGCTAGCATGGTTAGAGGTTTCATATGTGTCTTAACACAACATGGTATGCTTACTTCTGAATAATTTCTTCTTGAACCATTGTTTCACTCTTGTACAGATAGTTTTTATGCTGATGTATGTGGAATTGCACAACGGAACTGTGACTTTCATATGAAACTTTGATCAGACTCGTGGTAGTGACAGGTTTTATGCTGTGTATCTTCTGTAGACTTTAACCAAAGGATAATGTACTAGAATTACTGGTAATGCCAGCTGTGTCACAGCATAACACCAGGAGAGGTCTAGGAAAGCATTTTTCAATGAAAAATTCCCTTAGAATTACAATTAAAGAAAGATAGGAATATATACCCATTCTTAGAAAAATGTAAAGGATACCACTGCAACCATGTGGATTCTGTATTATTTACTCAGTCTGCAAAGCAATTTTTAAGCACTGCTGTCTGCAACAGCATTCTTTCTAGAATTTTGAAGGCAATGTTGACTCCTCAGTTTTAGTTTGTGTCATTAGTCTTGGATGGCCTACCCAATAATTTCTGAATACAGTAGCTTAAATGAACACAAACATGACAGCTGCCTGAATATGAGCTGGCAGTGTGCCCAGGTGGCCAAGAAGGCCAATAGCATCCTGGCTTATATCAGAAATACACAGTTAAGATTTTATTGCTCAGCTTCTGAAAACATTCCCTGGCCAGCAGCACTAGGAAAGTGATCATCCCCCTGTACTCGGCACTGGTGAGGTCACATCTTGAATACTGTGTTCAGTTTTGGGCCCCTCACTACAAGAAAGACGTTGAGGTGCTGGAGCACGTCCAAAGCGGAGCAACGAAGCTGGTGAAGGGTCTAGAGAACAAGTCTTATGAGGAGTGGCTGACGGAACTGGGGTTGTTTAGTCTGGAGAAGGGGAGGCTGAGGGGAGACCTTATCTCTCTCTACAACTACCTGAAAGGAGGTTGTAGCGAGGTGGGTGTTGGACTCTTCTGTCAGGTGGCTGGTGATAGGACAAGAGGAAATGGCCTCAAGTTGCAGCAGAGGTGGTTTAGATTGGATATTAGGAAAAAATTTTTCATTGAAAGGGTTGTCAAGCATTGGAACAGGCTGCCCAGGGAAGTGGTGGAGTTACCATCCCTGGAGATGTTTAAAAGCTGTGTAGACGTGGTGCTTAGGGACATGGTTTAGTGGTGGACTTGGCAGTGTTAGGTTTACAGTTTGACTCAATGATCTTCTTAAGTGTCTTTTCCAACCTAAATGATTCTATGATTCTATGAATTTTATTTTGCAAGGCAGGTTCAGTATCAGCCAGGTGCAAATCCAGGCAGAACACACTTATATCATGCCTTGATTAGGTAAGGATCAAAAGCAAGAGTTTGAGTTTAAATCCAGTTCCTGAGCCAATGGACAGATGGTGAATGGGTGGAGGCCCCAGATGATGCTTCATACAGCTCTTTCTCCCAACAGCTGTTGTCACAATAGTTTCATCCAAGGTTGCACAGTTGCATCAGTTAGACCAGATCTTGAACAAAGACAGCTAAACCCCTAGTTCACTTGGGAAAGAGTTTCAGAAGAAAAACACAGAGAACAGTGGTTACAGGGCTGGTCAGTACAATTAAAGTCTGTTATTGTACTCAGGTTCCTGATGTATAAACATGTTTCATAAACATATATATGAGTCTTGCCATTAATCAACAAATAATTGCAGCATACTGAAATCATTGGGATGATTATTTCAATACAGGCTACACTAGAATTTGCCTGGAAGCCAACAGACTCGAGCAATTTACGTTCATAAGGGTTGGCTTTTGAAAGAGGGATGTGAAAGTGAGCATGAAAGTTAAGTCATTCTACAAAAGCAGATACAAGACTGTGAGGCTGTTTCACCTGGGGGAACAGAGCCTTTGCATCAAAAGTATTAAATTGTATGTACTTTCATGGTTTAATATGGTGTCTCAGCTTACGAACACCAGCCATTTTACAGCACAATGCTTTATTTTTATGTTTTGATTCAGATCTAAATGAACCATTAGCTGCCAATAACCTAAGAAAATACAACCTTTTTGCTCAGAATAACTGTCATAGAAAAGTGGCCTCCAAATCCTGAGAGATTAATGCAATACCTGTCAGCGCCTCTGCCTGCTCCTTGAGGGATGTTAGACAGATACTTGGATTATACTTGGAGTATAATCCAAAATTAAGTGAAGTTAAGAATTTTGACAAGAACAAGTTTTAAATGTACTTTTTAAGTTTGAGAATTAGGACTGTCAGAATTGGAGTGGCTGTTTAAGAAAAAATGATCTTCCACTCCCAATTAGGTACTTACATCCTTTATCAACTATTGGTGCAAAATCATTCTGAATATAGTTATTACTTAGTGTTATTAGCATAACTTCCATGAGGATTTTTGGTGCTCCAAACAGTGTATACTACGTTTTGAGAAGACCCTTGTGGTTTTGGAAAGTTACTCTTTTTTCGCAGGAATGACATTCACAGATGTCACTGTTAGTGGTTCCAAAATGGGAAAGTTCTTACAAAACAATAGCACAGAGCTGGGTTTTTTTGCTTTGCTTTTCTTAGTTGCAGCTGTTCTGAGAAACATTGCATGCCTGTAAAGGAAGCCACGATGTTTGTTTGCTGCCAGAAGCTCCATAATCTTGCAGCTTTATCAGAAAGAGAGCTTTATAAGTAGGCCCCACTGCAGGGATTTAGCAAAAAATGAGGTACTGACATTAATTATTTAGTGGAATAAATTACTGTATTTGCTGCCTGACTAGTTCTGCCCTTAATATTTGTGTAAATGTAGTTATTGTTCAGAGAGTTGATTAAGATCAACTAAAAAAGGATGAGGGAGAAGATACCCTAATTTTTGAATGTTTCCTTTCCTAATTTTTTAAATCAAGGGTGTTGATTTTGATACAAAATACTAGGAAAGTACAAAAAGAAAAAGAGAAACTAGGGGAAAGGTCAAAGATGAAGTCTGAAGCAGTGCTGGTAAATATATGTAGCAGTCTGGCAATGTTTGTCTGACACATCCTACCATATTACAGAATAGGGGGGAAATAGAGTCTGCTGACTTCACTCAGGAAGCTTGTTGTCTCCTGACTCACTGACTCACTATCACTTCACATCCAGAAAAAGTGGTTCCACAGGAGAAGAGGCTTCAGAATTAGCTGCATAATTCTGAGGAAAGTCAAGGAAAAAAATCCGAGTTTTTAAGTGTAAGCAGTAGTAAAGGAATGGGTTTTAACTTTACATGATATGCAATTTTTTTTTTTTTTTTTAATGTCAGTTTAGGTAGACCAGGAATATTGACTGAGCTAAAAGCAAACCTGTTTGTGACAAAAATAAGAAAAGCTGAGGAAGCCCAGGCTTTTGTTAGGGGTCAGGAAGAAAGACTCGTGATAGAAGTAATGGTGAAGTTAGGTTCCACCTGCTTAAGATACTAAGGGGAGATGCCTCCCAGATAGTACTTTGCAGATGTTCAGAAAACAGGTCTTCAGAAAGTAAGCCTTCTGCATCCTTCCCTTACTGGCGTAGGAAGGACATGGATATTTGAATGGATCTGTGTGCACCTGTGGGCTCAGTGCCTGCTTGCTAGGATTTGGGTGAAAATTCACTTGCAGAAGATTCTGGGTGTTCATTCTTACGTGATGTTATCAGCAATTTCATTAATTAAGTAATTGTTACTGGACATCTACCTTAATTCTTGTTTGAAAGACCGGTCACAATCTTAATGCTATTTACTTACCAAGCAGCTAAAATGCTTAAATTTCTGAATCTATTGCCCTAACTTCTTTAAGGAAAAGAAGACACATACTGCTACCTCTTTTCACCTATCATGTGGTAACTTAGAGCATTCCCTTCTGTTTCCCTTTTGAATCATCCTTCTGCTTTTAAGCTCAAGTATAGAAACCTTAAGTATCTGGCAGAAGAAGGAAAGAGCCAAAGAAGGCTGGAAGGAGCAATAAATTGGTTTGGCAGTGCATGAGAAGGGTTCACAGGTCTTGCATGAGTTTTATTCTCCTCTCAGCAGCTGTTGGTTACTGGGGTTATGAAATACACTTGCTTTAAGGGTCCTGAGACCATCCTTCCTCCTGGAGGTTTGGCTGCTTGTGCTCAGGGCCAATTTAGTATAGCTGAGGACTGTCCCCTCCTTCCAGTGACCTTGGAGAGGTCCCTCCCAGAGACATCCCTCCCAGACAGCACTGCAGGAAGTCCTCAGCTTTCTGTGGGAACTGATCTAAGGTGCTGCTCTAGTGCTTGGATTCCACCTGAGCTACAGCTGCCACTGCATCGCAACCCTGCCTATGTCTGGCCATTGGCCTGCTAATCTGAGCCCAGACCCTGACCCACAGGATGACATCCCAGCCTGACCTTGGACCTTCCTTATCACTACGGGCCTGCCTGGTGATGACTTGTTACCCTCACAGGGCCTGATGCTAACACTGAATTGCTGACTTGCGTTCCTGGATTCACCTTGACCCTGTGTCATCATCTTGAGCTTGCCTGATGTCCTGGGCTCTGGGCTGACTCTGGCTGCTGTTTCTGGTGTTGTGGTTTAATCCCATCAAGCATCTCAGCCCCACACAGCTGTTTGCTTACTCCCCTCCAGTGGCATGAGGGAAAGAATTAGAAGGGTAAAAGTGAGGAAACCTGTGGGTTGAGATAAAGGCAGTTTAAAGCAAAAGCTGCGCATGAAACCAAAGAAAAAATAAGGAATTAATTCATTACTTCTTGTGGGCCGGCAGCCATTTCCAGGAAAGCAGGGCTTCATCACACGTAATGGTTATGTGGGAAGACAAACACCCTAACTCCAGAAGTTCCCCCTTTTCCCCCTCTTTCCCCAGCTTTTATTGCTGATTGTGATGTCATATGGTATGGAATATCCTTTTGGTCAGTTGGGGTCAGCTGTCCCAGCTGTGTCCCCTCCCAACTTCTTGCCCACTGCCAGTGTAGTTGCTGGTGGGGCAGTGTGAGAAACAGAAAAGGCCTTGATGCTGTATAAGCACTGCTCAGCGATAACTAAAACTTGGTGTGCTATCAATGCTGTTTTGGTCACAAATCCAAGACATAGCACCATAGAGCTGCTATGAAGAAAATTAATTCTATCCCAGCCAAAGCCAGTACACCTGAGCAGGTCCTATTCATCTTGCTCAGAAGCTGTAAGGCAAGTCTGTGGCTGGCAGGATTTTGGGGTCTCCCTCAGCTCCCAGCTCCCCTCCCTTAGGGAGTAGCCAGCCTGTGCTGCACAGTGACAGTTCAGGCCTACTTGAGTCCTCAGCCCAGACAGCCAAATCTGGGAGGAGGGATGAACTCACAGTACTTACATTTACTAAGGGATAATACTTTTCTGCTATGTCGCTTTACAGGATAAAGGATTAAACAGAGTTCTCACTTATTTTGTATATATTAGTATACATACATGCATAAAGGTTTGGCATTTATTTTGGTGTTTGAAGCAGTCATAGTGCTAGGTGTCCTGGGAGAAAATTACACCTGTGTACATGCCTAACAGAGTCAGAAGAATGAACAGTGACTGTCCAGACCCAGGAAATTAGGAGCTTACAAGCCAGAATTAAGTCTGCTTATAGAAAACTGCTGACCAGAAAGGGGAACTACACCAGTCTGTAACAGGTACACACGATGCATATGCCTTCCAGGAGTATATCTGAAGAAAATCTACAAACAAAATCCCATTGCAGCTTCAGCTGGTGTTGATGCATTCCCCAACAGAAACTTGAGGATTCCATTACATGTTTCCCTTTTTTAGTCAAGTTGCTCTGTTCCTTCTGTGATCTGTTGTATGACTGGAATATGCAGTTCCAACAAATGAGCTTTGTTCTTGTTCTGTACATGTCATTCAGCTTGGTTTTACCTTTGACCTGAAACCTCTCATGAGCAGAGTTTCACTGGCTTACTGTAGAGTTTTTCATGGGCTCAACACCTATTGTTCATTTGGTTGCAGAACAGGGCTTTACAAATAGAATATCAGGGTACTATGCCAGGCCCTCATTCAAACTATTTCAAAGTGAAATCTTAGGAAAGACTACTTGCATATGAAAATTTACTTTGGCAAGAATGTAATTCTACCAGTTTTGTTCTGTGATGATCTTACTGCATGATTACAGTGTTGTACAGGGGAGACACAACTTCTTTTCATTTCACCAATGCAGATGGATTGGAACAGATTGTTATCCCTTACTAAGGGTTACTAGAGTATCAGATCTAGCAGTTGAGCTGCCTGTGTGAATTACTCATACATTAACCCATGTGAGGCAACGTGAGATAACAGTGCTATTTAAACTATCTGAAATAGTCAAGTTTATTTTGATGGACGAAGATTGGGGGGTATTAAACAATTGTCTCATTTGGCAGATCTGAGAGGGCATTGACATCTGACATGGCACGGAACAGTAGAGAGCTGCAAACAGGTTAGGGTAGCAATTGCTTCTCCATTTCTTTGTATCATTTTGTCTTTGCATTTAATCTGTTTGCAGGGGCATCAGAGAAATATGACCTTGATAGTTTCATTGACTAAAATGCCTTTCAGCTCCTCTTCAGTAAATTTTGTACAGGTTTCAGAATACTGGGTCATAATATCCTGAAACAAACATGGTTGCTCCCCTCCATAACAAATGAAGAATTAATATAGTTGATCCATTAGTTATGTGTGAACTTAATACAAGTGGATGCATTAAGATGGGTAATTACTGAGCTATCAAAAAAAATTGTGAAGGTTCATGATTGATGGAATCCTGCCCTGGCGGTATAAACTGCCTAGATGATGGAATAATAGTGAGGCATGTGGGAAAGAAGACCAGTTTCTTCAAACCTTCAGAATACACTTAAAATATAGCATAAGAGCTGAACTTCTTCCACTTGCAGAAATTCAACTAAGGTTATGGAGATACTACTTTTTATTCTGTTGTAAGTGCATTTTCTTCTCCTTCTGGGCTCCATTTCAGTTGCTGTTACAGGCTTGGACCGTCACAGACTTGCTGATGTCTGTACTCCTGTTGCTTTAAGTGGAAACAGGATGTGGCAAGGAACAACCTTCAGTGTCTTGTTTTACTAGCTTTCCTTGAACTTCAGGGGACAGAACATGGAGAAGCATCCTCCCACAGCCTAATGGAAACTGGTTGTTGTCTGCCTTGAACCTGTTTAAGCGAGCTTAGCTGATCTTGACAGAAGTAAATTAAGGAACACTCCCAGGAAGTCATTTGCCAATAAATCTAAGGAAAAAGTAACTTCATACAGCAAAAGTAAGGCAAGTATCTTGGGAAAATAACCTCTTCCATTTGCAAAGGTGGATCTGGAAGAGAAGATGCTGGCTAAAGTCTCTTAGTCTTCTCTTAAAAAAAAAAAAAAAAAAGGAGTATTCTTAAATTAGCCTACTGCATGTACAATCAGTGAAGGTATAGGTTTCATACAAGCTGACAGATTAAGTACCAGGCTTCCCATACTCTCCCACTGATATGAAACTTACAAACTCTTCTCCTTCATTAGGAATCATTTTTAGTTAGTTAGTTCAGATGAAGAATACTTTCTTGCTCAGATTAAGAAAAGTTTTCCCCCTCCTGTAGCAGAGACAAAGCTATTAAGAGTTAGATACAGATGCCTCTAAACTAGTAGAAGCTTTTCCACTGATTTCAGTAGGCATTGATTCACCTCCTAAGCACAGAGTTATTCAGATGTTTGCTGTGGATGAAATAAGGCCTCTTGTGAAATGTTAAGAAACAAAAATGTAAACTCAGGAATGACCAATAGGTCAAAAATCAATTTTATGTGCAAAGCTCTGTAACTCACCACCCACCAATACAGAAGTCCTTAATGACAGAATCAATACAGTTCTAATGCCTAGAATAGCAAGATTTCAGAGCATACACAGGTACTGTTAAGTCTCCCTGAAGGCTATCCATGGATGTCTTCGCACATGGAAGCTTTGTGTGTGATACAATGACTGTGGCAGCATCATTCACAAGCATTTTGAAGTACTTGAACAGGCACTCTGAAGTAGTTCTTCTGCAATTCACTAGCCCTTTTCAACCCCACAAGAGCACAGCAGATGTTTGGATTGTATTCTGTGGGTATGACTTCAATCAAAGAGAAATTTAGGACTTGGGGACTATTAAATCCTGGATTAAAATATCGAAGTGGAATTTAAAATCATTGCCAAAACAGCTGTTGTTTACTGTCCCTTAACAAACCAGATGACTTGAGAAAAACATTTTTTAACAAGCCGATTACAGGAAGTCCAGCATTCCTGTGACAGATACCTCATGCAGCTGTAAGTTTGTACTCCAGCTGCACTGTTCTATCCCTTGGCAGCCTGTGTGCTCTGTTCTTTACGCAAACCTATTACTCCTAATGCCTATAGCCAGGACATTCCATGGGAGAAAAAGGAGTCAACATGGATGAACCTCACAGTGCTTAAACAGATCAGTTTACAATAAGTGTGAGTCACTCTTGGATGAATCTTGTTTCTCCAGTCAGGAGAACTCATTGACAAGTTGCCTGTGGTTGGTAAGCCTAAGGTTCAGCCCTCCTGGCTCTCAGTAGTCCAGTTATCCCTTACTCCCCCTCCTCTTTTCAGTCACTCCTCTTCCATCTGAGATGCTATCAAAGATAAGAATCTGGTTTATAAAGTCTTTTCTTCTTTGGCTTCTTGATGTTCCTGAGCCTCTGCTACAAATTTGTTGGACAGACATATCTATGTAGGACTGTATAGATCAAAACTTCCCCAGAGACTGAAGGTCACTAAGTGTATCTCATATTAATAACAAAGTGAACTCAACATTTATATTTTACAGTTGGGAAAATTAAAGCACTAAGAGCTAGAACTCAGCTTCTAAGGCAGCCTGATACTGAATGTCTGACTTGGGCATGCCTTTCTGAGGCATTGAGTATCTGGGAACTCCAGTTAGAACTGATGAAAAGTTTGCCCTTGTGCAGTCATGTTAGCTACCTGCCCAGACGTTACGATTTGAAAAAGGACAACACTACATTATAAAGCACAGTAGGATATTAATCTAAAACCAGTTACATTAGCATTATTGGTTTATTAAGTTGACTTTACTGCTGGTTTTGAGCACTCTGGGTGAGGGCTCTGTTTCTGAATATGAGAAAAGCATTCAGAAGTAAACAACCAATTAAACCTCATAGCATCCCTGTGAAGCATTTTTAGAGACGATATGGAGAAATGAAGTAACTAGTTTCAAATTCTCTAAGTTAGAGTAGGTCAACATAGATGGACTCCAGTGCCACAGCCTTATGCTCCAGTCTGACTGGGAGACAAGCATCTGCAGTCTGGAAGCCATTTAACACTGTTAATGAAATGAGATGCCTAAGCTCTGCCTCTCAGTGCTCTACCTCTCAGTGGAGCTGATGAGTTTGAGAGGAATGGCATGCTAACATAGTGATAAAAACTTCTGGATCACCGTTTTGTGTTTAGCTAGTATGAAGTCTAGGGGAGGCCCTCTGCATTACCAGTGGATTTCAAACTTTGATCTGCTGATTCTCACTCCCCTGCATCACTGACCAGAATACATCATCTTGTGTACTTGGGGAATAATGTGGGCATCTTATGCCAGCTCTGCACAGTACAGTTCAGCAAGCACCTAATAGCCCGTTTTAACAGTAGTGTTTAATTTAGCAGGTTGGTGAACTCTGTACTACAGTAAAAGATGAGTCATTTTTATAGATTGTGGCAAAGCAGCCAAGTGGAGTTTAACCCATGTTTGTTAACATTTCCATGCACTAGTGGCACACCAGTAGCTCATCTTCACAGCCAGTATCTTGTGAAAAGGACACTGTCCAGTGCTCCCCAGGGAGATTAACATGCTTCTAAGAGAAACCCCTTTAGCCTTCTTTAAGAAAGAAGCCACAGAGGTGGGGAGCTTGTGGAAACCTCAGAGTAGCAAGGAAGGACATATGTGAAGGAGCAAGAGCAAGGCTGCAGTGGAAGTCTCCTTGGGATCCAAAAGAACATTTCCTACATTGTCAGACCTGAGACTTGATTCTGTCTCCAAAGGCTTTTGCAGTGAGGTCTTTTGCAGCTAAGTCAGCATAGAACCCCTGAAGTCAGTAATGCTAAAATGATTTACGGTAGCTCACCGTCTGGCCTTGTTTTCTCTTTCTCTGTCAAGTAAAAGGAAATGTAAATAGAGAAAGCTTGAGTATTTTGTAGTGCACACCTCTTAGATTTCTATGTAACATGTAAGAATAAATACCCTGCCAGTAAGGAACCTCTTTGAGCTTAATAAAGGAAATTCTCTGACCCAGATGAAAAAGGAGTAGTTAGTTGCTAACAAGTAGCTGGTTTCTAAAAGAAAAAAAAAAGGATGTTGTTTAGGTGGAGAATTACAGGAGGTATCTTGGCTTTTGTGGTGGGAAAGTCTTATATGAGAGCCTATGAGAGAAGAGGGAAAAGTACTGCTCTAAATGGGATGCTCTGGTAAAGAAGCTACCTTTATCTTTGAGGAAAAGTGGCTGATTGGGTTTCTGTGGAACACCTTTCTCTTAGGATCTTGAGAGATTGTTTAAGCCTTTTCTTAAAATTACCATCTTCAGCCAGTTAATGTTTTATTTAGGATTTAATCCTTTATGTATTACAGACCTCTGGCAATTTTCTTCTGTCATAAGGAAAACAGGACAGAATAGTATTCTTCGTTATTGAGGGAAAACAAAAAGCTGAGAAAAGAAAATACTTTTCACATATGGTATCAGCCAACAATCAATCCATCCTTCCTTACAGGTCTTTCCTTTACAACTGCCTGAGGCTTGCAAGTGAATGTGACCGAAGTGGCTGAATCCCATCTATGTCAATATCCAGACAGAGTACCCAATCTTGCTTCATCATTTGCTTTGGAATCCACAGTCAGGATTCAGCATAGCAATAATGGGACCTGGATATGACTATAACAAAAGCTTTTCATCATAACTTAAAACCCAGACTGTACAGTGGTGATAAATAAGGAAAATCAAACTAAAAGGATAGGGTCTCCTATGCTACAGCCAGAGAGATTGATTTAACTTTTTTAGGATTGCCTGTGAGAAGCTTATTCCCGTGTGCTGCATGGTATATGTTTTGTAGAAAGCTAAGTAAATATGCAGCACTCATACAGAGTAATTTTTGTGGTGAATTTTAGTATTTTTTTAAAAAAAGGTGATCTGAAATGCTCTCTGAAAGTGAAAATTTCTAGTAGCATGTAATATAAACTCCTACGGGCAGTAGAGGTGATTAAATCAGTGAAGAGATTCTCCTTGAATGTGTTCAGTCTTTTGTTGAACTTGCGGAGGTTGCAGAAAAAGGCACAGAAGGCACAGAAACAAAGACCCTCCTATTATTTTTCAATTTCAAGGTAGCTGACTCATTGGTATGATTTCAAACTATGGAAGTGTTTCCATTAGTGAAGGCTTGGGTACTGCTTGTCAATTTGACACTATTAAATGTTTTACTGCTCAGTGAAGCAATGTGGGTTTTGGTGGAATTCAGTTCTCCTTTCTAGTGGCCTGCTGTATGAGTTCAAATAAGTAACTTCTACTCTCCATATTTCTTGTAAATAATAACCTCTTTCATTCCTGCATCCTGCCCAACTGTATGTGCGTTACATAGCTTTGCACCTTGTTTAAGCACTGTGGTCCTAGAGAATAGTTAGGTACTTGCAGTGCTACTAAACAACAAAAAAGTTTTATTTTCTTTTAAGAAATAGATTAGATAATGTAATGAGTAATCTCAGTCTCACCTTGTCATGTTGCAAAGGTCAGGAGTTATATGATTAATAGTAACAGGTCTTATGGAAAACCCCAGTAACTCATTGCACACTTATGAAGGGCACCTGAATGTTACTCTGTCTGTCGGAAGTATTATGTTACATTGACAGTTGTCCTCTTGAAACAAGGAAATATACTGCACTATAAATAACTTGAAATAAGAAGGAAAGCATCAGATTTCAAAATGAACTTGGCTTATTGGATATATTGAAGATACGGTCCAAATAAAAAGATGGCATGAAATTTACTAAAGTTGAATGCAGGATGTTGTCTGATGTTGAAATATCTGCACAGGCACTGGACAGTGAACAATTTGTCAGGCAGGTTTTCTTCAAGGAAGACTGAGAATTATAACAGATTGCAGGCTAGCTGTATGGCATCAGCATTGCTTTAATACTAGGATAGAGGCCAATACTGCAGTGAGATCCTGGTAATATGGATTGACCAGGAGGGTTTCAGTTTGAGCACAGTGCTTCTACTTGAGAAAGAGCTGAGATAATTGATGAGAATGAGTATCATCAGGCTAACAAATGTGACCAAAGAAGGGTGGGATGAACTAAGTTCTTCAACCTAAAGAAGAGAAGAGGGTACTTGGTCTCTATCTTTGCAGAGGACAGAAGAGCCACCAATGTGCTTGAAATGCATTGGGAAAGACTCAACATAAACATTAGGGAAACCTTATAAATGGTAGGACACAGATTGCCTGTGTGTGATGTGAAACTTTCATTGTCAGAGGGTCTTAAAAACAGGTTGAGCAGATTTCTGTCAGAAATGACAGATACTACTGCTCTTCCTTTCAGAAGGAGTGAAATTCCTTTCAGGGGAGTGAAATAATGATCTATGAATTTGTCTTCTAACTCTCTCTTTCTAGGATAGCTGTCATCCCATCAGCTGATCTAGAGTCATTATCATCATCTAGAAAGTGTGTGGAGGAAAATATACAAAACTCCGCATCCACAGGACTTCTTACGGGTGCAAACTGCAACTTTATGGCAGGGCCGTGAGTGCACTTATAAGCTTTAATTGCCTTAACTGGTCTCACCAGGGGCCATCACGCATGCACCCTCTGCCCATGGCCCAGGAGTCCCATTTAAGTCCAGACCTGAGCATCCTGTCCTGGCCTGAGCTGTGTTGTACGTGTACCTTTCTCCATTCCTGTCTTCTGTTGCTCCTGAGTTGTTTGGATTTCCTGACTTCACCTAGAACCTGATTCATTACTTTGCCTTATCTGATGATTACTAGACTGTTGATGGGACCTGTTATTATCACCAACCTGAACCTGACCCTGCTTGGGTACCCTGTTCAGACAGACCCTGTGGGACTGTACCCTGTCATGGAGGGCATGGCCTGTGCTAGGATCACCTTTGACTCATGGCTTTTTTTCCCTTAAAGAGCAGTCTGACTCTTTTTGATCCCTGACACTTAAAGCCATTGCCTTCAGACATACCCTAATTCTCCACCAGACTAATTCCTACCAATACCAAAATGAAATTCAATAGATGAGCAACCACACTTAATAAAATCTTGTTCTGATTTATTAAAATTTCTCAGTGTTGCTTTTAGATAATACAGACTTCACCAACATGAGGGGTTTTGTGCAACTTCTTGAGCAAATGTGAAAGTTTTTGAATGTTACTTGTGTTCTGCTATTATACCAGTGTTTTGTCAGACCAACAGTTGACAAGTAAACCACTGAAACAGATTTTTCTTATCTGTTATCTAGAAGGTACTAATCTTTAGTATAAGAATACATCTCTAGCAGAGCAATTGCCAATATTATTCTTCAACCCCTTATCCTTCCCAAACTCACAGATGTCTACTGAAATGGCAGTGCACTCTTAAAAATAATGTCTGCATTAGAATACCTTGAAAACAACCAATAGAGTGTTCTCTGGTTATGTTACAAAGTTTACTGAGAAGATCACCTTACATGTGCTGCATGTGAAGAAGGCATGTCCTTGTCAGAAGTGCTTAAGAACAAAATTCTCTGGCCTCTGGTTAGAAGAACAGTTTCTCTTGCAGCTTTTAGGCAGCTATAAATTATGACTTCAGATATGTCCCCACAGACACTTTAGTTGGTGGCTTATGGTTACATGTCTCTGCTCTCGGTTGCATTGAATATGATATTGCCATATTTTAAATCCTTGTAATTTGCTGTCCTTTATCCCCTAGCAGTAATAGATCTATTCCTTAGTTCTAGAACAGGGCCTGGATATTTTTGTCCTGTGTTTGTGTTGTGTCTACCATAACAAAATCCTCACGCATAAGTGCATCTCCTGGGTGTTAATGCAATACAATTAAACAATTACAGAATCACGTTAACATCAGTACAAAACTTGCTGTGTTGTTTAACTGATGGTACCTAGATAATTGCCAAATAACCTAGGATATTCATTTTTCTTTCTGCTGGTGTTGCAGATGAGTGATTTAGAATGACCATCAAAGGTATTAGCAAAAGTGATTTTAATATGATGTTGTAAAAGTGTGACTTAACAAGGTTCGATGGCAAGTTTCACTCTTAATTACTGCTTGGAAGAAACATACAAAGGAAAATTGAGTTAGAATTGAGTTAGAATGACTCACACAGAGACCGGAGACACAAAAGGCTAAGGGAGACCCTCCTGTTGAGTCATGAGATTCAGAGTGGACACCCTTGCTTTCTTAAATCCCTGATGGAGCTTAGGCATGGCTAGGTCCAAACTTAGTCTCAGACTTGGTCAATGGTTTATGTCTAATGGCATTAGACACATGGATTTCATTAGTATTAATTCAGCATGCTATCAGTCAGTTAACGAGGATCTGTTGCGAATAAGGGGTCTCTCTGCCCTGGGTGAGGCAGGATCTCTTAGTCTCTGGTAAGGAATCTCAAACCTTGAGAGGTGTACCTGCTTGAGAGGAGAGTTTCCTGGCATGCAATCCAGTTGCAATTCGGGAGAACTCAAATTAGGCTCATCCAACGATCTGTTGTTGGTAAAAGGTCTCTCAGCCTTGAGGAGCAACTTGAGAGACGTCCCAGCTCAAGGGGAGATCACAGCCATGCAGCCACACTGCCTAGCAGGGAGAGCTCAGAGAAGGCTCACTTAGGCTGTCATGTTTGTGGAATAAAGAGGTTGGCTCGTAGTCAAATTGCATACAATGGTAGTGGTATGCACGAGACTCCTTGTACCCACAATTTTCTTTGTTCCTTGATAAATAAGTCTTGGAAAACCCACCCGCTATTCATGTGTTAATCGCATGATTGGTGATCCAAGCTCATATGCATCGATGCTCACTGTGTCACTCTGCTCCTCTGTGGATTTTCTAGAGGAGTTCTTGGCCCAGCTACAACTCAGGCCTTTACCTCCTTTGGAGCCTGTACTGAACTACTGCTAGTTTGGTTAAGGGGTTGAGTGCATCTGTCACAGCTGGTATGTCATTATGTGTTTTAAAACAGACTGCCTTATTGATAACTTCAGTCCTGGCCTCATCTAGTGTGTTTGACTATGTAAAGCCTGAAAACTACAGATCTATATGTGGGCTGGTGGGAGTAATAACATAGTATGTTACATGAGACACGAAGGCCTGCTGTGATCTTTCTGAAGGTGCTGCATGTTATCATAACAATACATTGCTGCCTAGCCTTCTGAGGACATCTGGCAGGGTTACAGACAACAGTAGCCAAATGAATAAAAATTTCCTGTACAGTATGTAGATATGTGTAATTGACTCCCTGTCCCTCTCAAGCCAGCATGAGTCTGTCCCTTTCCCTCTTCTTCTGTCTTAATTAAACATCACATCTGTTGTGGGGGTGGTTCATACTCACTAGATGGGCAATAGTACCTGTCTGCCTGTAACTGATAGTACTTTTGCTTGTCTTTGCCTTTCTTCAAGTGTTCGGAGGACAACTACCTTTTACCCAATTCATCTCTTTTGAATCAGATGTCGGATTAACTCAGTTACAGCTGAAGAGGTCAGAGGTAATGATCTTTGGACAGCTAACAAAAGATAAGACACTTCAGAAGATAAGTACATTCCAGAGGAAATGGAGCAGGTTATAGAGAAAACCTGCAGATCATGCTGCTCAGAAACAAAAGGTGGGAGTGCTTTACTTTTGGGCAGAGCAGAATAAGAATGCTATTCTTTGTGAAGACAATTAGTGTGGACTCACAAAATGAGGATCATGCCTCACAAATCTGATATCCTCTCCTGGAGAGGGAAAGACCAAGTGAGTCACAGCAGGGAAACTATTGACACGATTAACCAAGATCAGGGGAAACATACAAAAGGCTTAACCCCCAAACCAAGGAGCAAGGTAGATAGATAGACAGCTTAAGTGGATAAGGAGTTAGTTGCAAGTCTGAAGACAGAACGGTGCAAGGCAGGATTACAAAGCCTAGAAATGGATTACTGTGGGATTGGAAAGAAAGGGGTAAAGTGAGAGAGCTGAGGGCAGATAGCCTTGACAGTTGTGTTATTTCACAGGTAACA
The DNA here is from genome assembly GCF_900496995.4 of Aquila chrysaetos chrysaetos. Taxonomy (NCBI): domain Eukaryota; kingdom Metazoa; phylum Chordata; class Aves; order Accipitriformes; family Accipitridae; genus Aquila; species Aquila chrysaetos. The sequence continues at coordinate 50,123,434 of NC_044030.1, forward strand.
GTCTCGGTGTCCAACACAAGCACGTTGATTCCCAGTTCAAAAGAATCACTTGCATCTCACATGAAAAAGCAACTTTTATAAACACGGAAAAGAAAAATGTGCTTTGAATATTAGAAATCTTTAAGGCCATAGGAGCCATTATAATCAATTGACTTGATTATTTATGTCATGGACCCTGAACCATCTATCTTTCACAGCTCTGATCACCTTTTTCTTTGTGTCCCTATGGCAATCCTGACTGCTGAGAACTACTGCAGCGCTGGTGCTACTGGTAAGAACTTGAGGCACAGAAGGCATGTCATGAGTCTTCTTGTGCTTCTAGCTCACTCCAGACAGCCTCAACCTGTGGTTGGAGGCAGTCCTTTAAAGCCTGCCAGCTTCCTAAGGCTGTGACTGGATGTGCTTTCTTGACAACTCCAAAGGGCCACCCTTTTGTGCTCCCTGTTTTGCAGGACAAGAGCACGGATAGTTTCTCCTGACGTGGTTAAGAGTATCTCACTATTTCACTGCTTTGAACAGTCATCCTAAAGACTAAGTAAAGACTCTGGTTAGCCATCTTGTTGTGGAAGCATGCCTACTTTTAAATAAAAGTAGCTTTATTCTTTCTCTGTAGCTTTTACTCCCCCACTTTGAGTTCCCAGGATATCCCTCCATCCACTGGCTGTGAGGCCAGCTGAAGATCCTTGTATCAGATCTTGCCAATACACTAGTGCTCTAGCTGTCAGTTGGCTCTGGCTCAGCGTATTAGACTATACCTGTTCCTAAAGGAATAGTATCAGCCCAGGCAGGTCCTTACAGACGTTGTCACTGCTCTCCTCTTTCGCCTTTCACTGCTCTCCCCTTTGGCCTTTCTGTCACCTTGTTAGTGAACAGCTGATACCCCAGTCTCATGAGGTTCATAGCTGAAGTGAAAGTACCTGCAACCAGCTGGAACTGTCTGTCAGGGCCCTGATGGCACTGACAGGGTTTACCAGCCCTGCCCAGCATCCGCCAGGGCCTCCCCCATCCTGCCATATCAGCCCCGCTGGGCTGTCAGCCCCTGCCCCAGTGACGCCGCAGCAGGGCCAGTTTCCAGCTCCCTTCAGCCCTGCTGGGCTCCAGGCTGATGTCCGAGCCTGGCCTCGGCCCATCCTGGTCCCCACCAGGTTCCTGATCCCCAGGTCTGGGGCTGCCCCCAGCTGCCCACCCCCCATTCCGGCTGCCCTGCTCCTGGCTGGGGCGATGGGACCCCGGCCCAGCCCTGCTGCCCCCACAGGTAGCCCCCATAGCTCCCAGCTGCCAGGAAGCCATCAGCCCACACTGGGCCCTGACACTGTAGCAAGAGGAGCGCAGCTGTTCCTCTTTGCTGTACTGAGGCCGTAAGAAAAGCTGGAGGACCTGAATTCTATCTATTGCTGCTATCTCTCGCAGAGATATGTTACAAAGCTTGTGAGGCTGAAACCTGAGCTATGCCCTGTCATGGAGGATATTATAATGAGTTTAAAAGAGACGCACGAGAGGATCCATAATTTCACACCTTTTAATTTTTTTTTCTTAAGTTAAGGATAGATAGGTTGTGTCCTGGTTTCAGCTGGGATAGAGTTATTTTCTTTCTAGTAGCTGTTATAGAGTTATGTTTTGGATTTAGGGCGAGAATAATGTTGATAACACAGTGATGTTTTCAGTTGCTGCTAAGTAGTGTTTACTGTAAAGTCAAGGATTTTTCAGCTTCTCATGCCCAGCCGGCAGAGAAGGCTGGAGGGGCACAAGAAGTTGGCAGGGGACACAGCCAGGACAGCTGACCCAAACTGGCCAAAAGGATAGTCCATAACATGTGATGTCATGCCCAGTATATAAACTGGGGGGAGCTGGCCTGGGAGGGGTTTGCTGCTCAGGAACTAACTGGGCATCGGTTGGCAAATGGTGAGCAGTTGCATTGTGCATCACTTGTTTTGTATATTATAATTCTTTTATTATTATTATTGTCATTTTATTATTGTTGTTATTATTATTTTCTTCCTTTCTGTCCTATTAAACTGTTCTTATCTCAACCCATGAGTTTTCTTCCCCCCCCCCCCCCAATTCTCTCCCCCATCCCACTGGGTGGAGGGGAGTAAGTGAGCGGCTGCGTGGTGCTTAGTTGCTGGCTGGGGTTAAACCATGACAGGACCTTTGTCCACAACTATTTTTCTCTGCCATTTTGATATCCTTAACTGTGACGTGCATCTCATTTGTTTATAGGTTAAAAGTGAAGTGCACCTTTGGAATTATGAAAGTTACAGCATACCAAATGCATGTTTAAATGTGCTGAGACAATTATCTGGGAGCATACTGAACTGAACCTGTAGCACTGGAGAAGACTGGAGGCTCATCTGCCTGTCCGAGTGCGAAGCTCACTTTGGGATGGGCGGCTGTGTGGCAGTCTCAGAGGCGGCTGGCCCCAGTTTCAGTTCATCCCGTGTTCCAGCCCCACGTGGGACAAGTCCTGGTTAGGAGGTGCTGGGCGAAGGAAGAGAGGTGATTAATTTAAGACCAACATAGACAAATCTCTTGCCTCGTTTTCTTCCCAACTAGATGAGCTGAAAGAATTTAATGAGAGAAGGGAGGCAGCATTTTGTTTGTAACCTGTCTGTTCCTGGCTAGGCCACTGGTGGGCCTACATGCCTCATCTGAAAGCCTGCATCAACCACTCTTTCTGGCCTTTGTGTTTGCATTAACGTACTTAGAACTGGTCTTCTGAAGGATCAGTGGAACAAGAGTTCCCTTTACGAATATTTCTTTTCTTGGATGACGCTCCCCCGCCTGCTCAGCTGCTGGACGGGAATGGCAGACACCATGTTCCTCGCCGCCCGCCCAGTCACGCTCCGCCGCGCCCGCGCCCGGCGGTGACGTGCGGCGGCGGTGACGCTCCCTCCTCTCGCGAGAGAGCTGGCGGCCGGCGGCGGGCGCTCCTTATAAATAGCGGGGCGAGGCCGGGCCTCGCCAGTCGGCGGCGGCGGTTCCGGTTCGCGTTCTCTCTCTCTCTCTCTCTCCCCCCCTCCCTTCCTCCCCGGGTGAGTACGGCCGCTCCGCGGCGCTCCGAGCCGGCTCTCGCCGGCCGCGGTGGGCGGCGGCGGCGGAGGGAGCGCTCGCCGCCCGCTCGCCCCGCGGGGCTGACTCCGCAATATGGTGGAGCCTGCCGGCGGAGCGGGCGGGGGCTCCGGCTCCGTCTGCAGCTCGCCGCGGGGCCGCCCCCGCTGCCTCCGTCATCGCCCCTGCGGTCCCCCCGGCCCAAATCCCGGTGTGTTTCGGTAGGCCGCTCGGGGCACTCCCGGGAGCAGAGAGTCCCGAGATGCTTGTCCGGCCCCGGGAGAGGCACTGGTCTGCCCCATCGCTGGCGAGGTCCGTCGTGGCACCTGAAAACTGGGACGGCTTCCTCCCTTGGGCACCGCGGTTAGCCGGGGCAAGCTCCTTGAGTCCTCTGCGTGGCTCTTGGTGCTGCTTGTTGGTCTTTAACTTCTTTCCGTAGCGAGGGGGGAAAGTAGAAAAGAAATTCGTGGCTTAGTTTATTCACTTTCCTCTTGAGGATCTTTTGCTGTCTCCGAAACGCTTTTGTACCGTGGGCTTTGATTCGGGCATCTCGCTTACTTGCTCCACTGAAGTGGATCTCGCTTTCGCCAGAGCTGAAACTATTCAAGGGATCTCTTAAACTCCACAAGATCCATGCGATCTTCCCTGTCTTGACGAGCAGGAATAACTTCACAGACTTAACTCTCTTATTTTAGTGACTAAAATTCAAATCCGTGCAATGTGTGGCTGGATCTTTTGGGACACATTGCAAATAGTGAATAAACCTTATAAAGGGCCCTTCTTCCTTCAGAGGCCAGATTCTGCAGGGTTAGCCTCTTCTCCTGTTCTACAGTATGCTTTGAGGTTCAAAGTGAAATTAAGTTGTACTCTTAAGTAATCTGACTTGTAATGCTATGTGAGAAACATAACATGTTTCTGGGTGTATTTCAATACTTGATAGGTGGAAGGAAAACTTCTCTGTTACTGTTGTAACCCTTGTCTATTACCTGCTTGTATGTTCCATGTACAGTGGTTAATCTCATTACAGGCATTACCTTATGGCACGTGTGTGTTAATATGTGCAAATATGCCTGTAAAATGTTAACAGCATGCCTTTGTCCTTGTTCCCCATTATGTAATGGGGAAAGGTTTTACTTGACCCCAGGCAGAATATTAACACACTCCTGATACTGTCATACATATGAGAAAGAAAGCAGCTGTTGGCTTTTTAAGAAACATAGCAGAAAGCCTTGAAAACCACAGTCCTTTTGAGGGCTGACTTCTGGCTTGCCTTTCTGTTGCTTTCATTTATGCAGGTTTTTCTGGAACTTAAGGGTCACATGAAACCATCAATGCAAAAAGTGCTTCTTGCAGATCTAGTTCCGCCTGCATGCATGCATAGGATGACAGTGCACTTCTGTGCGTTCTCCTTATGTGGTATTGCAATGCCCCACTCCTTTTACAGGGTTCATATGGGGAGAGCTGCTACCTTTTTCTCCATGGGAATACATGTTGGAAAATAATTGTGTAGCGTAGGCTTGTTGAATGACTGGTGTCTGCAGCCTGTTTCAGCATGGGATGGGTAATAAGTAAGTCTAAATTAGCTTAAAGGAGAGTTACTTTCTGCAGTGGAAAAGTCCTGTGCTCTGTGTTAGAGGAATGCTAAATGCCTTGCATGGGCATCAGGCATGGCATTAGAGATAATAAACTCTGTGAGTTTAGTGGAATGACTTGCGAGAATTGAGCTGAGGTCACTTCAATCTGCTATGTGTTTTCGAGATTTGGACAGCAGTGATGACTCAAATTTCAAACTTCATTCCCTTATGCTAACAGAAGATCTAATCTGATTAAAGATATTGGTGGTGGATTCTTCATCTGACTTAGACATCCTAAACTAGAATTTTTGTGACTTGTTGGCTAGTGTTTTTTTGTCCTGGCTCAACAGATAAGCCCAAGTGTGTTTCTTTCCTCTAGAAAAACAAATTAATCCATCAGTTGGTAACTCTTTGGTAATTCTGCAGTGAACTGCTGTACCTCAGAGCCTGTTTCTTGTATGTGCCTTACTTGTGTTGCCTAAACCAAACAAAGTAATTGGGAAACTAAGTTTTGGATTTATAAATTGTTACAATAAAATGTAATTCCTGTATGCAAGAATGAACATCCTAATCCCCTTGATCAATGGGGTTGATTACAAAAGGGTTGTTGGTTTCAAAGTCTGATTAGGTGGAGTGGATATGAGGATGCCGTAACTCAGATATGTTTCTTTCACAGGCTGTGTAAGATTCAAGACCTGAAAAATGGCATTGGCAGCAATTGATCCACAGCAGGTACATCTGAGTTAGCCCCAGAGTTTTCATGTCTACTTCAGAAAAATAGGAGTCAACTAACCTGTTTCTCTTTTAAACAGAACATTGTATCAAGGGTTGTCAACCTTCCCTTGGTGAGCTCCACCTATGACATGGTGTCCACAGCTTACATTACCACAAAGGATAACCATCCTTATCTGAAGTCAGTATGTGAGATAGCAGAGAAAGGAGTGAAGACGATTACTTCAGTAGCCATGACAAGTGCTATGCCTATCATCCAGAAACTGGAACCACAAAGTAAGGCAAAGATGGAGTTAACTTTAATTCAACCGATTGCTTTGTCTATCCAGATGCGCTTACAGTTTAGCATGGTTGTGCTGGTCTGGAGTGCTGTTTCAGGTAGCTGACTGAACCTGTTGCCTGGCTTGTTGAATAACTCATTACAGATGGGTATGATTTAACAACAACAAAAAAAATCCAGAGCCAAAGTAGTTTCCAGCTTTCGTAATACTAAACTGACTCCTCTTGATATGCGAGATGTTGCGTAGTCTCTTGCTCAACACCTTCCTCACCTTTCACCTGGTTTAAAATGCTACTTTTTTACTTTCTCTTGCTGAGAACAACTTGCGGTTAAATTTGGCAGCAGTGTCACAAGGCTGTTGTAACCAGAAGCCTGGTTTCATGAAGTGGCAGAAGGCCAGGTGCTTCAGCTTGTTCTAACAGTTACTTGTAAAGTATCGAATGGATTTTCTCTGCCTGCAAGTGAGCTTTTTTTTTGGCACTGTAAACCTGCGTTGTTCTTGGGCTTTGCTGGCTCAAATCTCCTGAAAAGTGGAGGAAACTACTTCAAGAGCATTGTTGCATGAGCTCTGTTACAAGAGAAATTCTCAACAGGAGTTATACTAAGGAAAAAAAAACCCAAACAAATTAAAATGAACTATTGTAATTTCTTTTATAGTTGTAGTTGCCAACAACTATGCGTGTATAGGTCTAGACAAAATTGAAGAGAGACTGCCTATACTGAATCAACCCACTGACAAGGTAAGTTCCTTCCATGTACATAGACTAAGCAGAAGAACTATACACCCTTCCTCTTCTCTATTACCACTAAAAATACAGGGAGACAGATTTCAATAAGCCATGTCTAAAGCACAGCTCAGAAGCAATAAGGATGTGAAAGGTATTTCTGTAGAATTGTTTGTTGCCTTTGGGAGGCCATTAAGCCTCTCTTTCTTTTTCTTAGTTTTTTTTTTTTTTTTTTAATTTGCCCGCCATTTGACACATCTATCTATAGCTGCTGTTCACTGGTGGCATTTTTTTCTTTTTTTTTCTTGTCTCTTTCCTGCTCAGTGTGAAGCAAATAGTGCCTGGATTACATTCACTGAAGTGTTTTTGAGCTGAAGGCTGCATGGCAGTCATATTATGTTTTGTCTTGTACATATGTTTTCAGGGCAGAATTTCTCCTAGGTAACTGATAGTTGTACAAACTTTAGCATAAATTTATATTTTCTGGATTATGCAGCTCTCACTAGAAAATATTTAGCGAATCAACATGTTTCCTATGGCAGGTTGTTGCCAATGCCAAGGATGTAGTTGTTGGAGCCAGAGAAGCTGTAACAACCACTGTGACTGGTGCCAAGGAAACTGTTGCTCACACGATCACTGGAGTTGTGGGCAAGACTAAAGAAGCAATGCAAGACAGCGTAGAAATGACCAAGTCAGTTGTCAATGGCAGCATTAACACTGTCCTGGGAAGTCGTGTGGTGCAAATGGTGAGCAGTGGAGTGGACAGTGCTCTCACTAAATCGGAGACCCTTGTAGACCAGTATCTCCCACTTACAGAAGCAGAACTAGGTAAGACCAATTCAAGGTTTGATTTTGTTGGAATGCTCGTATTGGAGAGAAACAGGCAAACATCTATTTATTACTTACTCATACTGGGGAGGGAGCACATGCTTCCCAAACTGCCTTTTGCCTTGCTGGTTGTAATAGCATCTTCTTTGTGGGGAAGCAGACTGAAAGTAAGGGCTACTATTCAGCAGTTATGAAGCAAATAAAACTGCCTCAGACCTCTTAAGTTTTCTTCCAGTGGTCAATTTGCTTCCTTTCTACATACCTAGAGAAAGAAGCTGCAAAAGTTGAAGGTTTTGAAGTTGGAGTTCAGAAGCTAAGCTACTACGTCAGACTAGGATCCCTGTCTTCAAAGGTCCGCACACGTGCCTACCAACAAGCCTTAAACAAAGTTAGAGATGCTAAACAGAAAAGCCAGGAGACAATCTTGCAGCTCCACCACACTGTTAGTCTGGTAAGTTTAAGCTTTCACTTGAGGTACAAAAAGCAAATATTGGCATAGTTTTAGAGTGCAGAAAACAGCCAAAAGAGGAATAGGAAAACTGGAATTGTGCTCTTGGACTAAATGCATTTTCTAGATATAAAGCACTTCCCATTCAGAGCTTTTCACCACCATTCAGGAAAGGTCCTAAATCAGGCTTTGTAAACTAACCAGCAATTGCTTGTAATTTTAAGCACTGCAGAAACAGAAGTGACATGTTTAAAATGCTATTCCTGTTTTAGAGTGCTGGGTTTGATACAGACTTCATTCAGTGAAGAAAGTGTCTTGCAATGTAGAAACACTTCAGTCCTTTAAGTCCTTTTTGTTAATAAAATGTCAGATTCTTTATGGGCTTGCTCTTCTTGCTGTGGGTATCTCTGAGTGTTCCTGGGTACTTCAGTAGTCTTATCCTAACAATGTATGTCTATGTACAGGACAAACTGTGCATAGAGTCATGGCCTTCTATACACTTTCAAATCCTTGTGTAGGCTGCTAGTGGGGGCGGGGGAAAAAGCTGAGGCAGAGGGATACACTACACAACATCTCAAAACTGCTTCCAGTTTTCTCCTCTTTGAGGAGAAGGAACACACTCTTATATTCCCGAAAGTCTTTTATACTGAACTTTAAAAGTATTTAAAAAGGAAATTACAGAGCAGGTAAGGTAGCGTAGCTCTAATGGAACTGTTTGGACTCTTTGCTTTACTTCCTTATTTGGCTGTTATTTCAGATCGAGTATGCCAGAAAGAACATGAATAGTGCCAATCAGAAACTTCTTGATGCTCAGGAAAAGCTTTATCAATCCTGGGTAGAATGGAAGAAAAATTCAGGCCAAAATGATGGTGATGAACTGCATAGCGCTGAGGTAAATAGATGTAAACGTAAACCAGAAATAAATGGATTGTATACTGCCAAGGTAATGGCAAACTAACAGTCCCCAAAGCATGCAGCATCCTAACAGCACAGAAGCTTATGTGCCAATGTGAAATCTGAATGCTAAAGCTCAGGGCAGCTGATTAGTGACTGCTATGAAAAGTAGGGGACACCCAAACTGTTAAAAGAGGCTACTTCCTGCAAACACTCTGGGGTTTGTTCTCCCTTCAAGAGAGTGCTTATCCTGTTTGGCGTGTGAACCTGTGTTGGGGTATCCATATCTGGATCAGCTAGGACTCGCTTACATTATGTGGCCAGACCAGAAATAACAGTTTGTCAGCATAAAGCAGTCTTAGACACAGACTCACTGAGTCTTATACGTAGCTTTAAACAGTGATTCATTGATTAGAATATACTTACCTGCTGTGATTTGTTATCCAGAGTTGAAACAAGAGCTTGTTTATCTGTCGCTGGGTAGAAGCTACCAATGTTTCTATTCCACAAAGTACTTGAGCATTGAAGAAATAGCGAGTACTTTCAAGTCTCTGACTCTTCAGACTTAAGACCTGTTTTACTATCTTCTATAGCTTTATTTTGCTTACACCCTCTGTACTTTGCTGCTTTATGTATCTTAAGCAACATAAAGCTGCTACAGTCATAAAGAGGTACTAATGTGCTGTTATGCTTTTTGTTTCCAGCATATTGAGTCAAGAACTCTAGCTATTGCACGGAGCCTCACTCAGCAGCTTCAGACCACCTGCCTCACACTGGTCTCAAGCCTACAGGGGCTGCCACAGAATGTGCAGGATCAGGTTTACAGTGTTGGGTCAATGGCTGGTGATGTCTACCAGAGCTTTTGGTCAGCATCCTCCCTCCAAGAATTATCAGACAGCTTTCTTACCACTAGCAAAGGGCAGCTGAAGAAAATGAAGGAGTCTCTGGATGATGTGATGGATTATCTTGTTAACAACACGCCGCTCAACTGGCTGGTAGGTCCCTTTTACCCACAACTGCCTGGCATTCAGCAAGCTGAGAGCAAAGGTGAAGGGGAGAAAATTTCCAGCCAGAAAGACAAACAGCCTGAACACACTATTGAATAAACTGCATAGCATGCGTGTACTCTGCTGACTGACCAAACAAGTGGCCTTACCAAGTGTAACTGTCAAAACAGCCTTGGAGAAGAATCCATAAACATATGAGTAGGGGAATGATACAGAGAGGACATGCTTACACATGGGCTGTATTGTCCTGTGTAGTTAAGACACTCCAAAAACTCAAACTGTCTTGAGTGCCTAAATATTGGCAGCTTACTGTTGTCAAGATGCCTTGTTTGTCTGTCAAGTTAAGAAACCTCACCATGCTTATTATAGTCTAAATGAAACCTACCATAGCTAAAATCATCTGATTTGTTGCTCAATCTGTACCAGAATGACATAAAAGCCTTACCTACTATGAAATGCCTTTAAAAGCTCTGCAGTCTAGCTAAGTATGCTAAATTCCTTGTTTGGTGCAAATCACGTGTTTGATTATTATGGATCTGACTGTCTCAAATTCTACTGCTACACAATTCATGACAAAAGTTCTGCAAGTGCAGAATTCCGAAGCTGAAAGTGGGGTTTCTGAACAAGTCAGTTGGAGTTACTTAAATGCTGTGACAGTGTTAACTATATAAACTTTACTATTGTATAATATAGTAACCTGACCAGAGAATCATAGAATGTCTCAAGTTGGAAGGGACCCATAAGGATCATCGAGTCCCACTCCCTGCTCCTCGCAGGACTACCTAAAACTAAACCATATGACTAAGAGCATCGTCCGGATGCTCCTTGAACTCTGACAGGCTTGGGGCTGTGACCACTTCCCTGGAGAGCCTGTTCCAGTTACCGACCAAATCGTTATCAATACTTGTTTTTAATATGCAGTATAAATACAAGATTCATGCTGTTTGTACCCAGGTGCCTGCTGTTGTGTGTGGTGGTGTTGTTTTTGTAGCCATCTTTTTGTAATTCATTTTGTATGTTAGTAATAAATGCTTCAGTAGCCAAAGTCTGTCTCCATTTCAGTGCTGTTTAAAACAAATGTAACTTGCTGTTCTGTGACTCCTTCAAACTGGGTCCAGCAGAAAGCAAGCTTAAAATGCAAATGAAGTAGACTGCATTGATAATGTATTTGTGTGTATGTATAGATAGGTAAGGTATGGCTGCAGCATTTCCTTCCTCCCTTTGGGTTCCTGTGCATCATTCCATTCAGTCTTAGCTTTATTGCTGCTTTTTTGGTGCTTGCTGTTGCCTACCTTAAATGATGACCTAAGCTGTGACCTGATGGATGTTCTAATATTGAGAAGAGAAGGCTATGGACAAAAAAAATCCTGTCCTGCCTTTGCAGTAGGTGTTCTGTGCATGAGACTGCTGGCTACCTGCTTTGGCTGCTGGCTGCCTATAAACAGTATGCACTCCTCAGCTCCAAACACCAGTTTTAAACCTGTTTATTTACCTTCTTTTGAACTTGAGTGACTAATGTACATTAACACTCAGCTACTTGGGTGGAATTGTTCCTCAATAAATCTTGTGAACCCCTCCCCTGGAAGAGAATTGCAGTCACTAAGAAATAAGCTTTCTTGGTTTAAGGCTGTCCAGCTAAGTTGTGTCCGTGGTGTTAATGCATACCCTGTGCATCTTTGAGTTGCAATCATTTAGTGTAGCAATGCTGGCCACCATTTTCAAAGAGGCCACCAAATAGCGTGAAGCAAAAATAGAGTTCAGGGGAAGCTTGTCACCTAGTGACATGTTGCTACGTGGAACAATACTTCCACTTGGTACAATGTGGGCATAAAAGCAAATTACATGTAATCTATCCTTCTAATGTGACGGGGCTTGCTTAGCTGTTAAGTCAGGGTTGGTCCAGAAGTGTTAGGAAGACTGTTTTAAGCACAATATTAAACACAATTGTAATGAGGATTACAGAGACAGATTCTGTAACTTCCAGCTTTAAATACTTGCTTTTTGTAAGGGGGCTGTTTAACATGAAATTAACATGAGATGGTGAGATACTCCTTTCCAGCTAGGAGCTGAGTTAAGACTTCTGGAATTCTTTCAGCAATTAATTCTGTTTACTTTAAGTATTGAATGAGTCTAGCCAGAGAATATCCTTTTTTATCTCCATTTGTAATCAAAGTTGTAGAGTGCATTCACTGTTGTAGAGGTGCTCAGGAACAGAGTGGGACTAATTGGCTCTGGGAGCAGCTGGCAGTTGAAAGAAGGGAACTCCTATCCTTGTGTATTTTAAGATCTGAAGGCTGTGGGCCTTCATTCTGAGGTGATCAATTAAATAAGATACTCAAACTGTCCATTGTCTTTTGAGGACTGAGAAATAAACAGCACCATTTAGTATTAATGCAAGAGAATACATCTCTCTTCTTAAGCTGCACTACTGTTTTGTACTCTCTTAGATAGCTTTACAAAATGTCAGCAAGCAGATGAAGTAGAAAGCAAGGAAAAATGTTATCAGCATAGACCTTCAAATCGTTTCCCCCTCACCATGGACTATTGGGTGACTTCTGTGTAAAAGTTACTTTGGCTTCTGACAGCTGACCTACAACTGGTGGCTGGAGACAGAGGAATATCTGGTTAAATGCTTACCTAATGGTTGGGCTAATAGCCTGTTGTACCAAAATGCTGTATGTGGGTTCCTGTATCAAGCTATTGTGTGTCGTCATTTCTTTGGATCCTGCCCCCTCCCTGAAAGTGTGTAAGTTTCTACCCCCCCCCCCCCAATAGAATTAGGAACCCTCCCTTGGAGGAAAAGAGGGCTGAATAAGAGCAAATCAGTATGTTCCTGGTTTGTTTTAAACTGAATGTTTAAACTGAATTGCAACTGTAGCTTGCATGGGTATCTTCTGGCTGGTAATTTAGTACAGTATATCCCTAGACTCTATTTTAATTACAGGTCTACAGACAAAACTTCGTATTTTTCTCTAGCGCGGTTAGAGTGACTATTAAAATGCCCGTTGGAGGCAAGAATGATGTGGACACCTTCCAAAGCCATCATTGGGTTTTTTTGGCACAGTGGACTGAAGCTGAAGGGCATTCTAATAACTGCTAAAAACTCTCAAATAGAAGGAGGAAAAGCTAAGATATGAACAGAGCAGAGCCTGCTCATAAATTTTCCCTGCTATCTTACCTGTTTCTCTATAATTGCCTGTAACAAACAGCTCAGCTATACTGCACAGAAACTTGCTTGTTCTTAGTCCAAAACCACTTTTGAGGATGTAGCTTGGGCTAGAAAGCTGTGAAGTCTCTCTGGAACTTTTTAAAAAAGGTGAGACCAGGTATGTTGAAAATTATAGGCAATAGTTGATCCTATTTGCAGCAAGACAGATAAAGTAGATGAAATGGAACAAAGTGTCAAAGGCTGCTAGTCACACAAAAATTGGGATGGTAAAGGTTAGAATACTAATGTAATTATCACTGGTAAGCTTATTTAGGTTCTATTTAGAATTCAGAAAATTACTGTTTCTCTTTAAGACGTCACTCAAAAATCATTCATGCTGGTTGAAATTTCCCTTTCCAGGCTCATTTAACAGAGAACTATTATTCTATCATTGCTGATAATCCTTTGCTACAAAAGTTTTAAATATAAGCATTTGTAAATAGTTCCATGTGGTACAAAAGTTTCACAAACATCATATAGCAGCATAGACATTGGTCAAATCCAAATTACAAGCTTTGTATAAGGACTGGAGTTGCAGGGATATAGCTGGTTTGCCTCAAACAAAAGAAAGGTGGAAAGCTTTTGGAATCTCTCCCATTCCTTAAGATTGACTTTTTTGCAATAATCTTTTCCAAACTGCAACTTAGCAGTAATACTATATAGCTAGTAAAATAGGTGAAAAGATTTGCAAACAACTGATTAATTATTTTTATTAAAAAACCCCAAACCAAACAACCAAAACCCACCCAAAAACTTACCCAAGCCATCTAATTAAAAAGAGAAAATGGAATCTAACTTATTTTTTTAAGCATGATCTGTTGGTCATTTGCGTGATCAGAAAGTCTTACATGCAACAGCTTGCTAGAGGTATTGTGCACAGTGTTTTGTCAAATATTTCTTTCCATATTAAGATGGAAATTTTATTTCTTTTGGATAATACAGTCTCAATGACTAAAAGTAAGTGCTTGTTCTGAAAGTGCACAAAATAAGAACGATCTCTCAAATTGCTAGTGGCTCAGTTCTGAAAATATATGAAGCAAGAAAAAAATGGATAAATTTAAAGTCAAGCTAGTATTGACATTAATGTTTGTATATGTATATGACCCTGTATATTGTATATGAAGACAGCAAAACACTGAAGTATGTCTTGCACTATTCCATGCAAGGATTCTGCAAGTTTTGCAGTAGTTTGTATAAATGATCTAATTGCATCTTGCAGAGAAACGGCAGGAAGAAGAGTCCTATCTGGCCTCATTCTTTGTTGCAAGAATGGACTTGCTGCTTTGTTTCAACTTCCTATCAACTGTGAAAAGTGATATGGAAGTGAAGGTCCTTTACCTAAGTAAGCCCATAACACCAAGAGTTTTGCATTGTTTTAGTAAGACTGGTGCAGATGTCAGAATATGCTGTTCTAATAAAATTTAGCATGTTCAAAACTGAGATAAATCATATTGACATCAACCCTGTTTGATGCTGACAGATATGCTCGAATTTGAAATTCTTTCATGGCTATGAACATCTTACTAGTACATTAAAGGAGTCAGCTGCTTATAATGTGTGCATGAGGGAGATGAAGAAGCCACAAACTTAAAGTGATTATCCTGTTGTTGGTAAGAACAACATGGATATAAGTAATGAAAGTGTCTTAAACCTAGGATATAGTGAAAATTATCACTGGTCAGACACGGTTACTGAACATGGGCAAGTGTCCTGCTCAGTGTAAAAATGGAGTAAAGCAACTTGTTTAAACCATCTGTCTGAGCACATTTTTAAATGAATTTGCATATGGACTACTTGGCCTTGGTCTTGTTAAGACATCCCCATTTGTACTGCAGTATGAAATACAGGGTCATGTGCTGATAATGGGAAAACTTGTTGATTTCTCTAAGTGTGGTAATTAAATTTTTAGGTAAACTGCCATAAACAGAAAGACGCAAGATAGTTGTTGCTGGTAGAAAGATGTGTTTCGCCCATTCCTAGTGTCTTTTGATTTTTTAGGAGACAAAGATTACTGATCTCATGTTGATCAAGCTTAGCTTCTCAAAAGTGGTCATGCCTGATAGGTGAAATGCTGCTTAAATTCTTCTGAAGCTCAGTTTTAATTAATATTTTAATTAATATTTCTAAGTTCCTGGTGCCCTATGACTACCTACTGTCTAAGGAACTGAGTGATTCATGTTCAGTGCTTCAGTGCTGTCTACAACCCGGTAGCTGAAACAGTAATCCCTTTATCCTTTGATGTGTTCTCTGTTCTTCTGACATGTCTTCATAGCAGGTAAAGCATAGATTTGTCTTGCATACTATCTTTCATAAAAGTAAGTAATAAGCAAAGTGTTTTGCAGTTAGGGAATGGATTAAAACTGCTTCTCCAGCGAGCACTGAGCTTAAGTGACACAAATTCCTAGAAGTGTCTTCAAGTTGTTGCTTCTTTGTACGTGCAGAACCAAAGTCCTGTCAGCATGCAGCCAGCGTTATGTGCTGGTACTGTGCATGGCTCCAAGTATGTCACATCGCCAACATTTAAGCTAACCATGAGTCAAACTATAGATATAAGTAATTTTCACTTGGGGCAAAAAACTTCTGGTTATGAGTAAATTGCTCAAGTATATCCCATTTTTCAGATGTGCCTAAGTAATCTAAGTCCTACTAAGGGGACTTAAGGGTTGGGACTTAAGCTCCTAAGTGTCTTAGCCAACATTTTTAGAAGTAATGTCCATGTATCCACTAATGTCTCTGGCGCTGCCTAACAGTACAGAATATTATACATGCAGCTAAAACAGAGGCCAAATTCCAGATATTTGTTTTCTCAGGAAAGTTCTGATGTGGTAGGCAGGCAGAGCAGTACAGAGCAATCCATACCAAGCTCCTCAGGGCAGGTTCCTTTGTATATAGCCCATTGCTCCCAAGGAAAGAAGAAAGGCAAAGTAAGTTTAAAAACTTCCTTTCTTAATTTTCCACTCACCAGTTTCACTAAATACACTCCAGTAACTTCAGCTCTGTTCTATCTCTACTATAAAATCCTGTCTCCCAAGCAACTGATCTACATCTTGCATAGTATTTGGTCTGTCTTAATGCTGTGTTTCATATGCGACTGAGCATACTGCACTCTGTATTCAGTATTTTGGGTCTGATTTCTAGAGATGCTGAGCATCTTTGTTTCCTGACTTCAGTGAGGAGTACTGCACAAATTTATTTAGTTTTAAATTGATTGAAATTTCATTCCTATGCAGGTTCCAGATTTCACTATTACAGACCTGTCTTCAGAGTCAGATGATATCCCAGACATTTTGGATTTGGATGAAGATGACCAACAAGACTTTTCACGCACAAATGGCCCTTATACTACAGGGCAAAGAGCTGAATGAAGAGAAGCGTAAAAATGTCTTCTTGATACAATGTACTTTTGCCATGTTTAACTTAGATTTCTCCTTTTTGAAGATGAACCTGCCTAGTTTAGGGATTTTGGGGATATTTTTTTTTAATCACTATTCTTTCACTTAGCTGCATCAAAATTCTGGTTTTGTTGTTGTTGTTTTTTTTTCTACCTAAGGAATGCATGCTACCTTGATTCATTAGCATGGGTGTCAAGCTCCCATTCTACAAGCCAGGTATAGCCTAACCAGGGTATCCAACTGCTCTAATCTTTGTTAATGATTCGTTCTCCTGCTGGCAGCAGCCATGAGAACACTCCAGTGCTTTGCATAAAGGGCTGCCAACATAAGGAGTTGATGAGGATTTGCCCACAAAATTTCCCCTTTCAGTCCACACGGAAAGCACTTCTGCATCTACCTCTGTGCTGCTGGAAGGGGTAAGAGACTTTGTCTCAGACTCTCTCAGGTTCTTTTTGTTAGGCTCTGTACCTACAGAGCTTTGAAGCTTAGAGCTTCCTTTTGGCAAGAGTGCTTTATGCACAAAGAAAGAGACTCCCTTTCTCTCTACATGCCTTCACTGTGCAAAAATTTCGGCCATCCTGATGCTATCAGTTGTGAGGCCTGAGACTAGAAGAGAATAAATGCTTAAAAAGGAGTTTTCCAGGAATATGGATGACAGTTAAAAAAGGAAAGGGGAAGAGAGTGTAAAAAGTAAGGAAAAATGGAGGGCAAAGAGACACAAACAGATGTGGGACAAAAGAAAATTGCGGGAAAAAAAAAAAGAAAGGGAATTGAAGGTAGGGATGCTTCCGGTGACAGCGGTGATCTTTCTGTGTTTAAACCTCAATCAAGTATTTGCTAAGGCATGCCGAACCCGCATTTGCTTGCAGACAGCGGCTTCTGTAGGTGCAGGGGTGAGTGGGAACGGGACTGGAGGCAGGCGTGTCGCATTTCTGGCCGAGGGTCAGACGGAACTCCTCCCGCAGAGATCGCCTCGGTGTCGCCGGGGTGACCGCAGCAAGTCTGGAGCTGTTGCCCGGTGCTACTTCTGCCCAGCCGCGGAAACATCACTCGGCAGCGGGGACAGCTGCGAGGTGGGCCCCCCTGCTCTCTCGTCACGTCACACTCGGTTGTTGTGAAAACTTTGAAGTCTAGTCACTGAAATGCCTTGGAATAAAAGTCTGAACCTCTCAGCCTGCTGCCGGTGCGAGTGTTACTGGGTTTTCGTGTTCAGTTTTGTAATCCGATTACCAAGGAAGCTAGCTGCACTGCAAGGGCCCCCTGGAGGTCGCCTGCCCCAAGCGCTGCCCAAAGCGCGATGCCCTCTACCATCACCTCACGCTGCTCCGGGCCGCCTCGGGGCGGGGTTTCGAGCGCCTGCCCGGGCCGGTCGCGCCGCCGCCGCTCGGCCTCTTCGGGGGCCCCTCGGCGTGGCGGCGGCAGCGAGGCGCCAGCCGCCGCCACCCCGCGGCCTGCACCCAAGCGGCGGGCGGCCCTTGCCCGCGGCGGGCGGCCCTTGCGCTCGGCGGCCCCCGCAGCGCGCAGGCGCCAGGCCTTCTCGGACTACGCCTCCCGGGAGGCAGCGCGCCCCGCTGGCGCCAAGCCCCGGCTCGCCTTGCGCGCCTCCGTTGACTGGCCCGAGGGGGCGGGCGGGAGATCTCGCGGTGTGAGGGGCGGGCGGGAGATCTCGCGGTGTGAGGGGCGGGCGGGAGCGGGCTCGCTCTTCTTTTGGCGGGCCGGGCAGGGCGGCGGTGGGGCGGCCGGTGTCCTCCTGGTGTCGTCGGCGGGTGTTCCGTCAGCTGCTTGGCACTATGAGCGGCAGCCGGGAGAGCGACTATTTCTGGCTCTACGTGCTGGCCCTGGGCTTCGACCCGACGTCTCAGGACAACGTTGTGTTACCGCAAGGGTAAGTGCGGGGGAGAGGCGGGGGGGCAAGGAAGAGGAAGAGCGAGGGGGGGAGAGGAAGGGGGGGGCCTTGTGCAGTGCGGGATTCACCCAGGAGCGCACGCCGCAAGGGGAGGGTCACCGCCGCCGCCGAGGGGGCCTGGTGCCCTTGGCGATACGTGACGCAGAGGAGATGTCCGAATTGCTGTAGTGGCCGGTGTTGCCTGTGTCTGAAGAAATGAAACCCAGAAAGAGTAGTGCTCTTGCTCGCCGACTGATGCATCCCGGGCGGTCAGCTGGAGGGAGTGAGCTGACTGGCTCCTTACCTCTTGGTTTTAAAACTTTGAGAGAAAACGCTGTCACCGAAATTACTTCAGCTTCGTCAGGTAGGCTGGAAGATGTGTATTTTTCACTGTGCAGAAAATAATGCGTGCAGGGTATTGCTTGTGATGCTTTACAATAAAGTCGTATTGTGTAATTTTAAGCTGCCAGTTAAAATGCAGAGGTCAGTCAGCTTCCTAACTAATTCTGATGTAGCTGTTTATCTGTGTATTAGGAATGCCTTTGATAACCCAAGGAGCCTTATGTTTCATCGCATTGCCTACTTCTTGTTTCATAAGCTGGACTGGTCCCGCACAGAAGAAGTTTTCACGTAAGTGTTTGCCTTGTGAGGTTACTGCTGTGCACGTAATCAAGAATATGGTTTATGCAGTTGCTGAGGGGGGGGGGGGGGGGGTGGGGGAAGTGGCCTGTTGGGGAACGCTGTGGAAGAAGAACATGCGGTCAGAGAATTTGTTTCCTTTTGGTCACAACTCTGTAATGTATCAGAAACCTTGCCTTAAGTTGTTTCTTACAGTATCTGTCACTTGACAAGTTTGGTAAAAACTTCCATGGTTGCAAAGTAATCTACTTTTCCCATTCATTTCCCTGACCAAACAGCGAGTAACATTTCCCAGTTACAAATTGCTGCCAGGATCTTCAACGTGGCAAGAACCTCATCTTCTTTAATGTTTTTCCTCGTATAGCTGAGCTATTTTAGCTTACACATTAAAGAAATGGCTGGAGGAAGACCAGTGGCATGAAAATTGTCAGCATTTTGACCTCCCTTTTTTTTTTATCTTCTTCCCTTCTCCTGAGTTAAAAAGAGCTGCAGATGACTGTGTCTCTGAAATGGTCTGTAATTAACTTATTATGGCAAGAAAACCTTGTCATTCAACAAACTTTTAGCTATTCTTGGTCTAGGCTATATCCCTTCATTTTCTGGCTCCTCTAGGAGGCATCACTAAGAAATCTTTGTCTTAGTCTTGTTCTTATAATGGTTAATGAGGTAACTGAATATTCAAACATGTTTTGAAATTGTTTTTTTCTTTTTTTTTTTTTTTTCCTTCTTTTTCCCCCATCCTTTTTAAACGGAAAGACACTATCACCTTCCATCAGGAAAGATTGCAGACCATCAATTTAGGAGGCAGTGCTTTTTGTGGCTACAAGAGATTGCAGTGAGTATTATGAAGAGTGGAAATCGATGTTCTACTGGTTTCTGTGGCCTCACTCTTTTTTTGAGAGAATATGTAGTGCTTTTAAACAAGAGTTTTAAGTAAGGTTGCTTTACCAAAAAATTCAGTTTTACCTTGTGTCTTACTTCATATAGTTTATCTTAGACTTGCTTGAGGAAAAATTGTGGCATGGTGGAATTTAAATGCCAGAAGCTTAATCTTAGGTCTTAAAACTGCTGAGGCTTTCTTCTGGGTAATGGTATTTGCTTAAACAGAAGTCTAGAGGGTTCCTCAGCTCTGAGTGAGAATAATTTTCTTCAACTCGAGAGGTGTTTGCTTACGTTGCCTGGGAAGGTATTTATTATTGTGAAAGTGGTTTCAGATGCTTGAAAAACTTTTTCAACATTAGTCTTTCTTTATGTGTGGAGGGAGGGACTAAAGTTTAAGGTGAGCTTTCTGACGGAAGAGACAAACCAAAGTCAATTCCTTCAGCAGTCTTTGGTTATTAAGTTCTCACGCTGCCTTTCTTTTAACGACAGTTCTATAAATCAGGTCTGTATGTACTGGAACGCTATTATTTCTTTAGTAGTAATGGGCAAGGTGAAAGCCAACAACGCAATATCTTTGAGTAAGGTAAAAGCAGGACAGAGTACACTGGTTAAGGACTTAAGTAGAAACTATGAAAGACGACTGTTTTTTCAAAGGTAGGGATTACCAGTTAGGACTGAGAAGGGCAGAGATTTCTAACATTGCCCCAACACTGATTTCAGTCTTTGCATTGAAACTGTCTTTTGTGTACGGAAATAGGGATGGTGGGGCAGAACATTCAAACAGTTTTAGTCTCTTCTGCTGACTAGAGTAGCTGTCAACTGTGGTGGCAAAGTAGTTTAGCTCTGCATCAGGCTTGCTAGCGAGTAGGCTGCAGTGTTTTGGTACTCGGCTAAATGTTTGATGGCTGTTGTTTCAGCTTTATTTCTTAGATTAGTTTTGTGTTTAAAACCAATTTAACTTTTCTAGAAGGAAAACCGAAGCTGTCTTCCTCAAGTTACACCTTCTTCACTTACTGTTACTGGTCCTAAATTTATTCACCTGGTTTATCAGTTTGCAAGATATGTACTGGTTGAGGACCTGAAAAGGAACTCTGTAGGTAAGCTGTAATGGAACAATAAAAATGCTTCATTTGTCGTGCTTGACAGTGAATCTGTCAAGTCTTTAATATATGCCAAGAGCTTTAAGCATCTCTGAGCTGGCTGCTCACTTCAAAATCTTTCATAGGGTTCTGGGCTCTTGCATAGAGCCACTGCTGATAGAAGAATACAGATTGTTTTGCTTTGTATTGCTTTATGAGTTTTGCTCCAAGGTTCATTTGTGTAATGCTGTACACCATTACCCACACAAGCAATGGTTTGGTCCACAAGTATTGGACCACTATACTATATTCTTTCTCACAACGTGAGGAATTCTGAAGGATCAGAACTGTCTATTCCAGGCATCTTGTATTGTTCTGGTGACCTAAAGAGTAGGGAAAGGGAGTGAGAGTGAGGGAATGAAAATATACGACAGAAAGAACTGGCAAAAAAAGACAGCATACTGCATACTCTGTTTCAGCCCGGGTAAAATGGGCATTGTGATTTGTGATTCTTTCAATTCAAACTATGTAGATTAGGAAGCTGCCTATTTGCTAAAAGTGAATGATGTAATCCAAACATTAACTTCCATTTAGGCACTGGTATACCTTTTGCTGAAGCTGTGAAGTTCAGACCTGAGGATGTGTACCTGGCAGATGCAAGGTGTAGAGTTGCATACAATAAACTTCTGCAAATTTTTCAAAAGGAAGCTTTTGTTATTGAAGAATATGAGAAAAAAGCACAGTAAGTAATGCTTTTAAAGAACTGGAGTCTTTCCATAAAAGCTGGCTTTTGTGTGTGTGCGTGTTATTAAAAGGATTTGAGGAGGCTGCATCTGCCTTACATCATGAGTTCTGTTGAGCTTCTCCCCATTTTTTCCCCCTTTACCTCCTTTAATTGAAAGTTCTACTGTTTGTTGGGTCTTTTGTGAAGCATAGCAGTCTAAAGAAATGAGTTCTTCAGTTAGGAGATGCTATAGTTTGGAAGGTAAGGTTGCTCGGGCATTAAAAATGATCAGGGAATTCTGCATGTACAGCACTATGATTTCTTAACTTTTGAAGGGCCATATCTTAGAATATAACTGTCTCAGGATGAAGATTTGGTCTTTGGTTAATTACCGTGGGACACATTTTATTTACATAATCCTTAATTACTTCACCAGAATTATGCTATTCTTTATTCGTGTGTATGGAAGACATTCCCCGTTTGAGAAACAAGAGTAACTGGAACTTTCTGTGCAGGCACAGAGTTATGTATTAGTGGAATTTACAGAGTTGGGGAGGGATAGTTTACATGACTGGATCACTGTCATGGACAGTTGCAAGCTGTTCAGTAAATGGCAGAAGAGGGGGATTGCACTGTAGGTAAAAGAGCGGTTTCGGTGCATGTAGCATAGCTCTGCGTGAGAGGACCGATGTGTTTCATGCCTTTGGATCAAGATCAGAGGGTTTAGCATCAAGGGAGACCTCATGGTGGAGGTCTGCTCTACACCTCTCCCTCTATACAAGGGAAGGTATATGAGGCCTTCTTCAGACCAATCAAACACACCTCTGACCTGCAGGCCTTGATTCTTACACAGGATTTCAGCTTACCCTGGTATTTGCTGGGAAAGCAGCATGGTGGTGCATTAGCAATCTGGGGAACTGGAGTGCACTGAGGATGATTTTGCAATGCAATCGCTGGGTTGGCTGAGTAGGAGTGGCACTCTTTTGAACTCGCTGCTTACAAGTAAGAGAACCTTTTCTGGAGATATAACTGCCAACAGGAGCCTTATGGTCACTGCAGCCAAGACTGTGGAACTTGTCTTCCTCATGTTCCTTAGGATCTTAAGTGGAAGAGTAGTGACACTGGACTTAAAAGGGCAGATTTCCACTTGCCCAGGGAACTGCCAGGAGGTATCTTGTGGAAAGCAGAAGGGCTCAGGAGTGCTAGGATATTTTCAGAGATCCTTGCTGAAGCTCAAGCATGGTCCTTCCCCTTAAGTGGGAAAAGAAACAGGCATAACAAGAAACCAACCTGGTTAAAACAGTGAGCTAGTGATAGAGCTCAGAAACCAAAGCAGCAGCATATGGAATACAGAAGAGGGGACTGACTCCCAGACGTAAGTACAGAAATATTTCTCAGGTGTGCAGTGATGTAGTTATGAAGGCCAAATTCAGCTAAAGCTCCAAGAGAGTGGCAAGAGCCTGAGAAAAGGCTTCCATAGGTATGTTGTTAGGAAGTGGAAGTACATGGAGGATTTAGGTCTGCTTCTGAATGAAATGGTAAGTTAAGTTACAAGTGTCACAGGCTGAAACACCCAGTGCCTCCTTTGCCTCCATCTTCAGGGGTAAGGTCAGTAGCCCAGTCTCTGTGCCAAGAAGCAATGATGAAGGAAGCAACAAACTACTGATAGCAGAAGAGGGTAGAGCGGTGGTTCACGTGTATAAACTGGACATAGACAAACCTTTGCTACCTGATGGAATGCATCCAAGGGTGCAGAGATACTTAACTGCCATCCTTTCAGAATTGCTGTGTCACCTTTGGAAAGGTAGAAGGCAGCTAAAGGGGTGAGCCCAAAGCGTGGTAGTGCCTCAAAGTCTTAACTGGTAGGTGATCATGAGTGGAATTCTTCTGGGGTTGATAGTGTGTCTTAAACTATTTCTTGTCTTCATAAGGGATATGGATGACAGTATTGAATGCAAATGAACCAAACTTGCAGATTATGCCAAACTATGAGGAAAGGTAGATATACTGGGATGAAGAGCTATTGCACAGAATGAGGAGACCTTGCTGGGTTTGGAGACTTGCCCAGCAAGAATTGTGTGAGGTTTAATGAAGATCGGTGTGAAGTCCTACACCTGGGGAGGAATAATCCCCAACAGCAGCACAGGCTTGTGGATGATTGGCTGGGAAGCAGCTCTGCTAAGAAGAACTGGAGGTGAGAGTAGTGTTGGGCCACAGGCTGAGCACGAGTCAGCAGCGTGCCCTGGTAGCCAAGAAGACCAACAGCCTCCTAGGCTGCATGAAAAGGAGCACAGCCAGCAGATCAAGATGTGTTTCACTCTACCTGGCAATTCTAAGGCCACACCTGGGATACTGTGTTCAGTTTTGGTCCCCCCAGTTGAGGAGAGAGATTGAAAGGTAGGAGAGATTGTAGCAGAGGACCATAATGGTTAGAAGATGGGAGAACTTGACACATACGAGTAAAAGATGTAGAAATTGGGTTTGTTTAGCCTGAGGAAGACAAAGCTCAGGGGGTTTAATCACAGTCTTCCAATATCTCAAAAGTAGTTGTAGAGAAGATGGAGGTACTCTCTTCACAAGGATGTATGGTGACAGGACAAGGGGCAACAGGCCCAAAGGAAAACTCCATCTGGATTTAAAAAAATGAAAAAATCTCATGTGAGAACAATTAAACACTGGAATAGGTTGCCCAGGAAAGTGGTGGAATCTCCCTTGCTAGAAACATTAAAGACTTGGCTTGACAGGGCCATGAGTAATATAATTGAAGGCTCTGCTTTCAATGGAACGCTTAACAGTATAATTTCCAGAGGTCAAAATCTCCTAAGCTTCTCTGATTTCTATAATTCTGCATCCCCTCTCACCCTGCTTGGGAAGTGTTAGGGCTCTTACCTTGTGAGTGGTACTCTTCAAAAACGTAATTCTCTAGTTTTTTCATTCTCAACAAGGCATCAGAAGATCAATGCATTCAACAAGATTCAGGCACCCGGTGTTTCTGAAAATCGGGCCTCTGTTTTTACATCCTTAAAAATTTAATAAAAGCACTTTGGCTTTGGGAAAAGGACTTTGGTGGCCCAGCTGTTTGTACTTCAGTATTCTGGTCTGTATTTTTTTGAAACTGAAGGATTTGGGGACTGTACAATTGCTGAATATATTTGGCAGTGTATATTGATAAGTGCGTTTCTAGTAACTTCCTTGTTGTTCTTGGGTCTAATAAAAGCTGTTCCCTTGCAGTAGAATAAGCGACAATCTTAATTGCTTAATTTACAAATATCTTGGTGGCTTTCCTGGCTTGTCTTTCTGCACAAAGTCATGGCGAGGAAGTCAAGGATCATGTTTTTATTGCATTGTTCCAAAACTGCCTCAGTATGCCGATTTGGAAAGAGTGAGCGTGATTGGTTAGTCATTGCAAGGAATTCTGAGAACAGCAGAGTAGAAACACGGATTTTTTAAAAATCTGTGCTAACTGTTAACTTTTTTGCTAGGCTTTTAATGAAAGAAATAGAAGAGATGAAGTCTGAATATGCAGTCCTGCAGACACAGTCTCAGAAGTAAGTGTTTCTCCTTGTAACTAAGCATATATGAAATTGATTTCTTACTCAGTTTTATGAAATACGAACTAGAATTTCAGTGTAGTCCACCTGAACTTTTGTTTTGCATGTGCATATAGGATGAAACAAAATGACCAAACTAAAAATGACAGAACTGAGAGAATTCAAAAGGTGAGCATTTTTTTTCTGCTGTGGCAGCGTACTGTATTTCTTCTTACATTTCTGCAACACTTAGTCTCAGATACTGTTATTACCACTTGCCTGCCTGCGATTATGCAGGTCCCTTCATCTGCCTTTATGCTGTTTTGATACTCCCTCATTATAGATGTTATGGCAAACATTTTAACGTAGCGTTTTTGTCTGTCTTGCCTGTTAAGGTCCGCGGTATGTGGACACTTATAATGGAAATGCTTACATCTCTGAAAAAGGAAAAGGAAGCTGTGAATTCTGTACTTGAAGATTGTGCTGGTCAGTGCGTTTTAGATGGAACTAATGTTGCTTTCAGTGTTCCACAGCTGTTGGCTCATAGAGTTGAAAGCGACATACAGCAAGTAGGTAATTTTTGTCCCTCTTGCTAAACTCTGGTTTGTTTTTTTCAGTCCCCAGGTTTGCAATTAGATACCTTTAAAAAAAGTACTTGACGGATGATAGGAGGTGGTTGCTCAAGGATAGAGAAAATATGTCTAATTTGTATGTGAAAGTTTGTTGTGATTATGCTGCTGTTTTATATTGGTTATGTTTCAACCATTTTTAAATTCGATAACTGCATTCATAAGTCTGCCTGATTAGTGCCTGATTTTTTTGTTGTTTAGACATTTAAAACTACGTTGACCAGTTTAACTCTTGCTTTAACTAATGGGCTTTTGTTTCCAGCGTGTAGCATATGGTGCTGTTCAGGCCTGCCACATCTTTTGGGGCAGTGGTTCAACAGAATACCTCATTAGTTGAAGTTTTCTTAGTTTGTATTGCTTTATAGGCTGTTTTCAAGCAGCTGATTCTAGGAAACAAACCTGAGGCTTAAATCTGGAGAGCATTTTTTTTTGAAAAATGAAACAATTGGGAACTAAATCAAAATAAAAAAAAAAGTGGAACTTTGTATCCTTGCTCTGACTACAGAAGACAAAACTTTCTGATATTGATGCTGTTCACTAATTCTTTTTTTCTTGCTTGCTATACTTCAAGTTTTGTACGGGAAGTGTGTATGAAGGTGAAAAACTGAATTTCTTAACAGTCATTCAGTTATTAAATGAAGCCCTGAGGACACTGAGAGATGAACATTGTCAGTGTGATTTAAAACAACTTCAGGTCATTGAGGATAACAGTGTGCTCTGCAATAAAGCACTACAGCGTTTGGCAGCAATAAGGTAATTGTCTGGAAATTTGCTCTGGTTCCCTGTTCTTCAGTCTAAGGATCATGTCTTCCTGCCTTGAAGTCTTTTCTAAATTAATATAATTTATAGTGAGAACATGTTGGTTCAATCTTTCTTTTGCCTCTGGGAAATTCACATTTGTCTTGATTGTCTATATAACTTTTAACTGAGATTCTTCTCTAGGTAACTTCAGCTTTTTGCCCTTTGTCCTGGTTTCAGTTGGGATAGAGGTAATTGTCTTCCTGGTAGCTGGTAGAGTGCTATGTTTTTGAGCTAGGTATGAGAAGAATGTTGATAACACACTGATGTTTTCAGTTTGTTGCTAAGTAATGTTTAGACTAAGTCAAGGATTTTTCAGCTTCTCATGCCCAGCCAGCAAGAAGGCTGGAGGGGCACAAGAAGTTGGGAGGGGACACAGCCAGGACAGCTGACCCAAACTGGCCAAAGGGGTATTCCATACCATGTGACATCACATCTAGTGTATAAACTGGGGGGAGTGGGGGGTGGGGGGATCGCCACTCGGGGACTAACTGGGTGTCATCAGTCAGCAGGTGGTGAGCAATTGCACTGTGCATTGTTTGTATATTCCAATCCTTTTATTATTGCTGTTGTCATTTTATTAGTTTCTTCTTTTCTGTTCTATTAAACCGTTCTTATCTCAACCCTTGAGTTTTACTTTTCCTGATTTTTCTCCCCCATCCCACTGGGTGTGGGGGGGGAAGTGAGTGAGTGGCTGTGTGGTGCTTAGTTGCTGGCTGGGGTTAAACCACGAAGCCCTTGCTTCATTAACGCTTCAGGCTTTGTTCGTGGGGACCTTGTTTGCTAGCTGATCTGATTTTTATTTTTTTTTCTTATGTTCATCAGTTCTGGGATTTTAAAACATTATCTGCAACTGGCCTAGGGAAAGTTTAAGTCTGTATCTCATTGTGTGTTATGTATTTTAGTATAGTTCCTCCAATTCTAGTGTAAGAAACGTGAAGACTACCTAGCAGCTGCTTTTTAGGTTGTTTCAGTTAGTTCTCGGTGCATGAATAAGTTGATACATATCAAAGATTTTGCAGGATGAGGGGAACACGTAATACATCTTTATGCGGAATTGTCTCCACTAACAGATGTGTTGTGTTTGTTTTCCGTGCTCTTATGTTACAGGCTAAAAGCAGAGCAACAGTGTGGTATGTCAGTGAGTGGATTGATTTCTAAAGAACAGGAAGGCTGGGAAGAGAAGTGGAAAAGCTTTCTTGGCCTGTGTCCGTTTGATTTAGCCTTGGCTCAGGATCCAGTAAGTAGTGTTCAATTTATCTGATTCTGGGAAAGAGAAAGGGGGAAGGTGAGAGAGGATGTACACCTATGCTAGTGTGTTCTATTGCAACACTTAAGCTTTGTGTATAAGGTTAGGGAATCAGATAGCACAGTATAGCAGAAATTGCTTTATGAAGTAGTCTGTCTTAAAGAAGATACGTGTGACTTAATGACAGCTGGTGTCTTCATTTGAGATGGGAGATGGAACCATCTTGTCGAGACAGTAAATCAGCATAAGAGCGAGCTGATTGGCTTTGGTTTTGTCTATGTCTGTCCCCTTGTGGAAACTGAGCTCTCGTGTGCCGTCAGTCTGGACATCTGCTGAGTTCTGTTTTTCCCTTTTAAAGTGATTTGCTTGATGAATGAACAATCATTTCCATTCTGACACTCACATTGGTACAGGGAGCTGAGGTTATACCCTTGCCTAGCTACCCAGCAGAGAGAGGAGAAGTTTTGTGTTGAGTCTGACAGCTGGTTTGCAGAACAGCTGTTGTAAATAATGTCTGTTAATTGCTGTGGATATGCAGATTTTTTTTCAGCCTGCTTCTGTAACTGTTTGTTTTCTTTTGAAAGGAACTTCAGGATTTTTTAGGGGCTTTGTCACCCCATTCTTCTAATGTTGCAGAAGAAGATGATGAGGATAGCATCTTTTGTCAATATCTAGGATCACTTTCAGGTCAGTGAACAGGAGAAGCTTCTTTCCCTTCCCCTGCCTTTCCCCCCCCCGCCCCAGCCCCAATTGTTAAAAGTTACTTGGAGTCGAAAAGACTCCCTTCTTGAGTTTGCAAGTATCTTTGATAGTCTCTGATAATCTGGTTCTGCGTGACCCCTTGCCACAATTGCCTTACATTTTTCAACCTTGTGGTATCTCAAAGATTCTCTGAAGCTTTTGATATGGCAAAAAACCCAATGCTGGAGCTGTTTGGTATTTTGTTGTTGTTGCACGAAGCATGTTGAGACAGATTTCTGTGTACAAAGGTTCACTCATGGGTTGTAGAGAATACATTCATTCTAACAGTAAAAGTTGCTTCAGGTTGGAGGTGTAATACAAAGGAGGGAAAGAAGGTAAAACTTTTCCCATTGGCCAGCTGGGAAAAGAAATTGAACGTGTCCTCCCAGGTAAACATCTTTCCCTGGTGCATTCTGAAATACTTATTCTACAGTAACTGTGCTATTTGATCAGGACCTTCCTTGATCTCTGTGTTGATTGCTTTCAGTCATTAGCTTAACAGGGCTGATCAGAGGTCACTCTGATCAGACGTGTATGTTGCACATGCTAATCGGCTGGTGAGCTGATTGTATTTTAGTGGGTAGTGCTTGTTGGCCAGATGTTGACTGTCCCTAGTATAGAGTTATAAATTAGAAGCTACAAAGCAAGGGTGGAAAAGGAGGGGGAAGACAGCTTGAATCATATGTCATTTGCAGTCCCTTTTAGGAAGAAAGACATAGCAGCAGTGTGTAGGAACTTCAACGTGCAAAGCAACATGGAGAAGATCCTTTTGGTTACAAAGGTGAAAGCACTGCTCTAGCAGTCTGAGGGTATGTGGGTTTAAGTCTAGAAGCCATAAAGGAAAGGCTACAGAATTGCAAATGGAAGGTCATTTGCCTTAAAAATTTCAAAGATTGAAGCACTGTGCAATAATGCTCTGAGCTTCTGGTAATACTAGAAAGCTTGAGACAAACTGGTGTCTGTGGCATTCTCTCTGCTCTGTGGTTAAGATGCTTGATCTGTGAATCCTGCCGCTAAGAAAACTAACTTTCTGCCTGTTAACATGGTAAGGTTTAAAAAAAAAGTTATCGTCACTGAACTTCTTGAAGTGAGCTTGGATTTTGGAGGTGGTGTTGCGTTAAATACAAAAGGAAGTGCCATTTGTGCTGCAGAAGCTGAAATTTAGCATTAGTAGAGAACTAATGTAGAGACTTCAGCTGTTTATCCAAATGATGTACCAAAATTGGTATTTTTTTGTTCTAGAGAGTCCTGAGCTGAGGTATGCAGACCTCTGATAATGTGCAAAACATTTCCTTATAGTGTGCCTTGCCTTGCTTGGACTGACACAGTGTTGATCAGAGGGATGAGTATGTCCACAGAGACATTTTGTGGAACTGCTTTGTGGAACTGACGTGCCACACAATTGATGCGTGTGTGGAGAGGAGGGGATAATGATGACAAGTGGCTGGGATTGCAGTTTGGACGAAGGTGGAACGTATGATTGATATGTGCAGGGCAGCAGGTAGCATCACGCCTCTCAGACGTGTTCAGGAGCAACACAAATAGGTGCTGGCTGCTAGTGGCATCTGTGGCTGCAGGTGGTACCTGACCAAAAGGATTGATTCCACTGTCCTGCTTATGTATTTACTTTTCTTCAAGTGTTCATAAAGTCCATCCCCTGAATAGTCTACAGAAGTGGTCTGAATCTTGTGTCACCTGGGAAGCTGAAGCAAAAAAACCAGAAGCAATAGTAAAACTCTTGACTTGCTTTTCTAGATGCTTTTGACTCTATTCATGAAGTACCTTACCAGGAAGATGCTGAGGCATTGGAAACTATGACGGATGAGTCAGAACCACCACCAGGATGGTATGATGTTAATGAGAAATTGATAAAAAAACAGTGGAAAAGATAGAAATTTACTTATTGGAGTTGACTATATTGCATATCTTGATCCTTAGTGGAATATTTCAGTAGCCCACTGCTTACATGTCACACCCACCTGATTGAGTAAGATAGTCCTAAAGTAACTGCCACTTTCTCCAGCTGGTGACTGATAGATCAGCTGGTTGCTGCTGAATAGGATGTGCAGCAGCCAAGCTGCAAGGTTTTTATCTCGCTTTTTAACTACGTTATTTCAAGCTTTAAGAGGTAGGTGGAGAAAATGGAGAATTCTGGGTTGAGATGGGCATGTATGTTCAGTATAGCCTGAGAATAAAAGAACAGATGTTCACAGGAGCCCTTCTTTTGTGTTTAAAAAAAAACCCAAAACAAAAACCCCTGACTCCCAAGCAGAATTACTGTGCTAGCTAAACCTTCCTGACAAGGCTTTGACGTGCGGAAACGGACTCCACAATCAGTGAGATTGTAAAGTAGGTATGTTTATTCAGTGCTGGGCAGCACGGGGGGGTAGTCCCACCAAAGTCGTGCGCGCCCGACTCGGCAGTTAGTTTCAAGTTTATACAGTCAAGTGTTACATATTCACAATACGCCTATACATATGCATGACCTGTCCCCGCTTCATATTAAAATTAGCTCCGAGAGGTCATTTCCATAGTCTCCTCTCAACTGCGCTTGCGCAGTGCCTCTTTATGGTGGTCGTCTGGTGGTCGCAGAGATGAAGATAGATGACTCCTCGTCGTCACCGCTAGTAACCTTTCTTCTTGCGCAGGCTCAGTGATTTCTTGGTATTCACCCAAGCCGCAAGACCAGTCTTAGCTGGCTCTTGGGGCCTGCTCCGGCTTCTTATCAGGAACTGTCTTTACCTTATTGGCTGGTTCTTAGGACCAGCTCTTCTTATCAAGGACTGTCTCTATGTCAGCTAATTTCAACAATGTAAGCGCTAAACATCATCTTTCATCCCCCTTTATTATGTCTACTGAGATTCTTTTGACTCCCCTTGTCTCAGCTTTTCTCCTGAATCTTCTGAAATCACTTTGTTCTGTAACTTCTCTAACTGCAGTTCCAGCAAAGGATAGAACACAAAACGATGGTATTCCAAAAAGTTTTGGCCTGTTTGTCATTTACTTCGTTCAGGAAGGCTTCATGACCTTTTGAATAACATGGTATTTCGTAACAGGACTCCTACAGATACTTGAAAGTTGCCTACTAGGAGAGAAAGGGAATTCGCAAAGGAAGGCTGCCCTTTACTTAGACGTCAGTAGATGTAGTTGCATGCAAGTCTCAAAGGTTGTCCAAGTAGTTGACAATTAAAGCGTGGATTTCTCTCGGTGACTTCATGCAGCATGGATTTTTGTCTGATTCTGATTCTGAAGACAGATAACAGCAAATACTAACGTTTTCAGGCGTGTTCTCCCTAAGAAGCATGGACTGTACCTTACACTTTAGAGAGCTATGCAATTAGCACTACACTCGTCAGACTGAAGCTTTTGGTAGCCAGGTGATTGTTAAATATCAGTAAGTTCATATAGGAAAAGACCTGTGGATGCCAGAGGCTCTTCAGAGGAAGAATATCTAGGGAAAAGAACATTATCAAGTCCACAGGAGACTTTCCAGTTATCTTTGATTGCAGAATACAGAAGACTTGTTTACAAAATGTGTCACAAAATCCCTTCTTTTTCTATTTGGTAATCAAGAGAAAAGTTTTGTAATTTATTAATTTTGGGAGGCTGATACACAGCTAGGGCTACATCTGCTCTAGTTGTCACAGGTTCTCCCTATAGTAAAATTGCCTTCTGATGACCGGGACGAATTGAGGGAAATCGTAACGGACAGATACGGGGCACACAATATGTAATGGCTTGCTACTGAGATTTGCATGCCACTTGTTTTATTTGTCTCTAAATTATTTTTTTTTTATCTCCCTTCATCTCCACCACTGCCCCAAGGATATCTTCAGTGCCTTTGGAGTTGTCAAAAGCATCTGAAAACAGAGACGTGTTAATTGAAAAGGTTATTCTTCAGTAATTTCCTGCCTGTCAAATAAGTTAA